>NC_090768.1:11531709-11646709 GCF_036898095.1 Palaemon carinicauda
ATAAATAGCAAATTTTAGAAATAATTTGTATTTTTCATAGCTATACAAACCTGAGTTCTTTAAAGGTAAACTTCCCACCTCAAACACCCTTCAGTCCCAAGCTGAAAGTCAAAAGTGAAGGGTCTTCAATAGGAAAATGGGCAGGGGTACTCACCTGTCCTCATCACCTGTCATTCTTCTTCTTCCCAGCTGGTTCCCATTTTTATATGGGGTCGCCGTTGCGGATGAGCCGTTTCCATCTTTTTCTATTCTGCGCTTCTGCCTCATCAATCCCCTTCTCCTGCAAGTCTCCTCTCACACAGTCCCTCCATCTCTTTCTTGGTCTCCCTCTTCTTCTTTTTCCCTGAACCTCCATCTCCATAGTATGTCTCCCAACGTGGTCCTCATCTCTCCTCATCAGGTGTCCATACCATGTCAGCCTCCCTTCCTGCACTTTCTTTGATATTTCCACCACCTTTGTCGACCCCCTTATGTAGTCATTTCTTATCCGATCCTCTCTTGTCACCCCAGACATCCACCTGAGCATTCTCATTTCCGCCACATCCATCTTCTTCTCCTCTGTCTTCCTCATGCTTGCTGTTTCCGTTCCATACAGCATTGCTGTTCTCACCACTGTCCTATGAAATTTTCCTTTTAACCTCAGTGGTATTCTTTTGTCACAAAGAACTCCTGAGGCTGCTCTCCAGTTGTTCCAGCCTGCCTGTCATTAACTACCCCATAACGAATTCAATGGCTGTTGCAGCTCCGCTGAAAACATTCCTTATTTTAAAAACCAGAAAAAATACAAATTACTTTCAAAATATATTTTTCAATATTTAACTTAGCCGGTGATTATAATAGCTGTAGCTCTGCTGCTCGACAGAAAACTCTACGGAAAAAATCCGCCAGCGATCGCTATGCAGGTAGGGGGTGTACTTCAACAGCGCCATCTGTCGTCCAAGTACCCAGTACTCATTGTAAACAAAGAACTCAATTTTCTCTCTGTCGTGCTACCGGCAAGACCTACTAATTCGCTGTTGCTAACTGGATTTGTTTTCACAACTATTTGGTGAAGTACACTTTTCTAGTTTTGAGCTTTCGCTGTGCAGGCTTTCTCTTCAATAAATCCTTGCATTCTTTTTTTGATATCGGATTATTTGTTGATGACTTTGGATAGTTTTTGAATTCCCCTTTGACCAATTCAAAATGGCTGACCCTTCTCAAGTCCCAAAATTCAGGAAGTGTAATGCTAGGGACTGTTCAAGGCGTCTTCCGAAGGCCTCTATCGATCCTCACACCGTTTGTTCCAATTGTCGGGATAAAACCTGTCAATTGGAAGATCGATGTGAGGAATGCGTTGGGCTTTCGGAATTCGATTTTATCGAATTCCAAAAATATACACGTAGGCTAGAGAGAGATAGAGTCAGGAGAAGTTCATCTCGTTCTGTTGATTTTTCCTCTCCTCATGCCCCACAACCTATTCCTTCCCCTGTAGTGGTTGCTCCTAATCCCCCTTCTGGCACTCAGGAACCTTCGATGGCTGATATGATGCGTGCCATCCAAGCTCTGGGTGAGAGAGTTGAGTCCCTGGCTAGTGACCGTAACCAGCTCATGGCGGACGTCAAGGAGCTGAAGTGTAAAAGTGCAGTGGGAAGTGATAAAGTGAGTGATAGTGTTGTGGATAGTGTTGCGCTTGAGGGTTCGTCTGTTCGTGCCTGTCGTCCTCCTAGTCCGGGACCTCTTGCAAGCTCCCAAGTCCAGGGGAGAAGCAATGTCGTACGACCAATGGGTTCGAGAGGCTTTAATCAGCGAACAGACGTTCCCTCCGTGGTTTCGGGCGTATCTACCCAAGATCGCCCCACCCACACAAAGACGAGAGAGCCCATTTATTCCTCGTCTGCGGAAGAGGTTTCTCGCAAGAAACCATGGACCAAGGTCTCACGACCGCTTAAGCGCAAATCGGTCCCTTCCGCGCAAGTCCAACGGCCCAGTTGTAGCCACTGGGTCAGTTCGGACTCGCTGCAGTCTTCCGATGACTGCTCACCTCCTAAGAGAGGCAAAGCGGTACCGCCGCAGACAGTTACACCGTCTGTCGCCGCACCTGCTCCTGCAGACCCCAAGTGGTCTTTGCTGCAGAACATGCAGTCACAATTAACGTCTCTGATGCAGGACTTTCGTGCGGAGAAGGTTGCTGCTGCACCAGCCTCTTGCCTACAACCAACCACACACTCGGTTGTGCGTCCTGTGGACGCTGAGGCAACCTTCTTGCCCACTCCAGTGGAGAGAGTTCCGCCACCCATGCGTTCCAGTGTACCCTGCCAGCCGCATGTTGACGTTCAGCGACGCACGGAGCCTTCCGTTGACGTTCGCGAGACACAACAACAGTCAGAGTTGTTTTGTTTTGACGCGGTGCGTCAACCTCCGCAACCCAGTGTGGTTGCCACTGCTCACCCGCATCAGGCTAGACAGTCTGGAGTAGACGCTGTGCGTCCCCGCGCTGCTATGGTTGTTGCCAGCTCACAGACTGGGCAACAGTTCCATGACGTTGCGTCCGGTTCAGTCACGCGTGCACCCGTGCGACCGGACTCGGCTAACCAGCCGTTACCTACTCCATTGCCGCTTCCTCCTCAATACTCGGATGATGGACTTTCGGATGATGATGGTGCCGCTCACGTTGATGAACCACATTCGGATCTTGACGAGCCTAAGTCCACGCAACCCTCTTTGAACTTTAGAAAAGTTCTAGCTCTGTTCAAAGAGATGTTTCCGGACCAGTTTGTGTCTGTGGCTCCGCGCTCTCCTCCGTCAGAGTTTGTATTAGGTATGCCGTCATCCTCGCCTGCCTTTACTAGACTCGTCCTCGCTCGCTCGTCCAAGAGAGCTTTACGAGTGATAGGAGAATGGATGCAGTCCAAAAAGAGTCTAGGGAAGACAGCCTTTATGTTTCCCTCTGCTAAACTCTCTTCTAAATCGAGCGTCTGGTATGCCACGGGAGAAGTTCTCGGCTTGGGAGTTCCTGCCTCTGCCCAGGGCGACTTCTCAAGTCTTGTAGACTCTCCCCGCAGGCTAGCCATGAGACGCTCGAAAATATGTTGGTCATCTTCGGACCTAGATCACCTTTTGAAAGGGTTATTTAGAGCCTTTGAGGTCTTCAACTTTTTAGACTGGTGTCTGGGAGCTTTAAGCAGGAAGATCTCTCCGACAGAGAAGGAAACTTCCTTGCTCATCATGTCCTGCATGGACAAGGCCATACGTGACGGGTCTAATGAGCTTGCTGCATCGTTCGTATCCGGAGTCCTCAAGAAGCGTGAGAACCTTTGCTCTTTCCTGTCAGCTGGAGTGACACCTTGTCAAAGATCCGAACTTCTGTTTGCTCCTCTTTCTAAGTGCCTCTTTCCAGAGGACTTGATTAAGGAGATTGCTGCTTCTTTGATACAGAAGGACACTCATGATCTGGTTGCGTCCTCTGCTCGCAAAGCCACCCCTTTGCCTACCTTGTCAGCTAGACCAAGGATGGATACTCCAGCGTCCCGATTTATTCCGCCCTTTCGTGGCAGAGCCTCCAGCAGAGGAGGTGCTCGTGCCGAAGGGAGACGTGGAAAGAAGAAAGGAACCAAGTCCTTTAAAGGCAGAGTCTGACTGCCAGCTTCTTCAGACAGCAGTGGGAGCCAGACTCAAGAACTTCTGGCAGACCTGGGAGAAGAGAGGCGCAGATGCACAATCTGTGAAGTTGCTCAGAGAGGGGTACAAGATCCCGTTTGTACGAAAACCCCCTCTAGCAACGTCTCCCATCGATCTCTCTCCCAGGTACAGAGAGGAAGACAAGAGACGAGCATTGAAACAGGAGGTGTCTCTCTTACTAGAAAAGGGAGCGGTAGTCAAAGTCCTGGACCATCAAACCCCGGGCTTCTACAACCGTCTCTTCTTAGTGGCAAAGAAGACAGGAGGGTGGAGGCCGGTGCTAGACGTCAGTGCGCTGAATGTCTTTGTCACAAAGCAGACGTTCTCCATGGAGACCACAAAGTCCGTTCTAGCAGCGGTCAGAAGGGAAGACTGGATGGTCTCTTTAGACCTAAGGGACGCATACTTCCACGTCCCCATCCACCCAGACTCCCAACCTTTTCTGAGATTTGTTTACGAAAAGGTTGTCTACCAGTTTCAAGCCCTGTGCTTTGGCCTAAGCACAGCTCCTCTTGTGTTTACAAGGCTGATGAGGAATGTAGCCAAATTCCTTCATTTAGCGGACATCCGAGCCTCCCTCTATTTGGACGACTGGCTTCTAAGAGCTTCTTCCAGTCGTCGCTGTCTGAAGGATCTAAAGTGGACTCTAGATCTGACCAAGGAATTGGGTCTCCTTGTCAATATGGAAAAGTCTCAAGTGGTCCCATCCCAAACTATTGTGTATTTAGGGATGGAGATTCACAGTCTAGCTTTTCGGGCTTTTCCGTCGGCCCCCAGAACGAGCCAAGCCCAGTTATGCATCCAGAACATGCTGAAGAAGGAACGGTGTTCAGTCAGGCAGTGGATGAGTCTGATAGGGACACTATCATCCCTGGAACAGTTCGTATTGTTAGGAAGACTACACCTCCGTCTTCTTCAATATCACCTAGCTGTTTACTGGAAAAAGGACAAGACGCTAGAAGCGGTCTCGATCCCCATTTCCGAGAAGATGAAGTCTTGCCTGACTTGGTGGAAGGACAGTATCAGCCTCAGAGAGGGTCTGCCCCTGGCTGTTCAGACTCCCAACCACGTTCTCTTCTCGGATGCATCGGACACAGGCTGGGGCGCGACATTAGACGGTCGGGAATGCTCGGGAACTTGGAACTCGAGTCAAAGGACAATGCATATCAACTGCAAGGAGCTACTGGCAGTTCATCTGGCCTTGAAAAGCTTCAAGTCTCTCCTTCAAGGCAAAGTGGTGGAGGTGAACTCGGACAACACCACGGCTTTGGCGTACATCTCCAAGCAAGGAGGGACCCACTCTATGACGTTGTACGAGATCGCAAGGGACCTCCTCACCTGGTCAAAAGGTCTAAACATTTCGCTAGTAACGAGGTTCATCCAAGGCAGCTTGAATGTCATGGCAGATTGCCTCAGTCGAAAGGGACAAATCATTCCAACAGAATGGACCCTACACAAGGATGTGTGCAAGAGACTTTGGGCCACATGGGGCCAGCCAACCATAGATCTCTTCGCAACCTCGATGACCAAGAGGCTCCCAATATATTGCTCACCAATCCCGGACCCAGCAGCAGTTCATATAGATGCCTTTCTCCTAGATTGGTCACATCTAGACCTATATGCATTCCCCCCGTTCAAGATTGTCAACAAGGTACTGCAGAAGTTCGCCTCTCACGAAGGGACAAGGTTGACGTTAGTTGCTCCCCTCTGGCCCGCGAGAGAATGGTTCACCGAGGTACTTCGATGGCTAGTGGACGTTCCCAGAACGCTTCCTCTAAGGGTGGACCTTCTACGTCAGCCACACGTAAAGAAGGTACTGTACACCAAGGCCTCCACGCTCTTCGTCTGACTGCCTTCAGACTATCGAAAGACTCTCGAGAGCTAGAGGCTTTTCGAAGGAGGCAGCCAGGGCGATTGCTAGAGCAAGGAGGACATCCACCCTTAGAGTCTACCAATCGAAGTGGGAAGTCTTCCGAAACTGGTGCAAGTCAGTATCGGTATCCTCGACCAGTACCTCTGTAACTCAAATAGCTGACTTCCTTTTATACCTGAGGAAAGAACGATCTCTTTCAGCTCCCACTATCAAGGGTTACAGAAGCATGTTGGCATCAGTCTTCCGTCACAGAGGCTTAGATCTTTCCAACAATAAAGATCTACAGGACCTCCTTAAGTCTTTTGAGACCACGAAGGAGCGTCGTTTGGCTACACCTGGTTGGAATTTAGACGTGGTACTAAGATTCCTCATGTCAGAAAGGTTCGAGCCGCTACAATCAGCCTCCTTTAAAGATCTCACTTTAAAGACTCTTTTCCTGGTTTGCTTAGCCACAGCTAAAAGAGTCAGTGAGATTCACGCCTTCAGCAGGAACATCGGATTTTCATCTGAAACGGCTACATGTTCTCTACAACTTGGTTTTCTAGCCAAAAACGAGCTACCTTCTCGTCCTTGGCCGAAATCGTTCGATATTCCAAGCCTATCAAATATGGTTGGAAATGAACTAGAAAGAGTCTTATGCCCTGTGAGAGCTCTTAAGTTCTATTTAAGACGAACTAAACCTTTACGAGGACAGTCAGAAGCTTTATGGTGTTCAGTTAAGAAACCATCTTTGCCTATGTCAAAGAATGCTTTATCCTATTTTATCAGACTGTTAATACGAGAAGCTCATTCACATCTGAGTGAAGAAGACCAAACTTTGCTGAAGGTAAGGACACATGAAGTTAGAGCTGTCGCAACTTCAGTGGCCTTTAAACAAAATAGATCTCTGCGAAGTATAATGGACGCAACCTATTGGAGAAGCAAGTCAGTGTTCGCGTCTTTTTATCTTAAGGATGTCCAGTCTCTTTACGAGAACTGCTACACTCTGGGACCATTCGTAGCAGCGAGTGCAGTAGTGGGTGAGGGCTCAACCACTACAATCCCCTAATTCCATAACCTTTTTAATCTTTCTCTTGAAATGTTTTTTATTGTTTTTGGGTTGTCCGGAAGGCTAAGAAGCCTTTCGCATCCTGGTTGATTTGGCGGGTGGTCAAATTCTTTTCTTGAGAAGCGCCTAGATTAGAGGTTTTGATGAGGTCCTGTGGTATGGGTTGCAACCCTTGATACTTCAGATCCTAGGGGTCGCTCAGCATCCTAAGAGGATCGCGAGGCTCCGTAAGGAAGACGTACTTAAAAAGGCAGAGTAATTGTTCAAGTCGACTTCCTTACCAGGTACCTATTTATTTTATTTTTGTTTTTTCAATATTAAACTTAGCCGGTGATCATATAAGCTGCAACTCTGTTGCTCGACAGAAAAACCTACGGTCAAAATACGCCAGCGATCGCTATGCAGGTGGGGGTGTACATCAACAGCGCCATCTGTCGAGCAGGTACTTAGTACTCCAAGTAAACAAAGAACCAATTTTCTCTCTGTCGGGCTACCGGCAAGACCTACTAATACGCTGTTACTAACTGGATTTGTTTTCACAACTATTTGGTGAAGTACACTATTCTAGTTTTGAGCTTTCGCTATGCAGGTGTTTTATCTTCATCTCAAAACTTGAACTCGTTTTGGATAGATTTAATTATGGTGACAAAGAGAGTATGGACTCTCTTTCACTTTTAAATGGCCGATCCTTCCCTTAGACGGAAGTGTGTTTAGGTTTTTAGTAATTTTGCTTAACACGTTATAGATCTATATATTTTATATCTCTCCGCCTTTATTAGGCCTCTTCGATTAACTTTCCAATCATTATAAACATATAAAAATAAATTTTTATGTTTTGTTTATATGCGACCTTTCCTGATAGTAGGCGGTCCTAACTTGGAACCGAAGTTAATCAACGGAGCCCGTTATATCGTATTTAGCCTTTAAAGAATTTAAAACTTTTTAAATTTAATGTTTTATGAAAGAATTTCTTTGATAGTCTTCGTACTGTTTTCAAAGATGAACTAACGTTTAGTTTTTTAGACTACGCAGTTGTTGACGTTCAGGACGTTCAACATGCGCTCTATCGTTACGATAGAGAGAGAGTGTTTCACGGTTTCAATTTGCAGTAAGAGTAAATCGATTCTGACGTTTCGTTCATTCTTTCTTAGCTTAAATGTTTTAAATTCTAAATTAAAGGAACTTTTTATTTGGAAAACCTTTCAGTTTTTTCCTTTAGTCAAATAACATGTTTTTTTTTTTTGACGATATATAATTGGGCTCTTCTCTTAGGTGCGAAATCAAGAGAGAAAGAGAGAGAGAGATAGAGACGGAGGGAGAGAGAGGAGAGAAAACGTTCCGTTCAAGCGGGTAACGTTGTTCTCGTGTTACTCTCCTCCCTAGTCGCTGTACGGGGAAGAAGGTAAAACGTTTCTAGGGTTTTATTCTTGTCCCCAGGCTATGTGCGGTGAGAGATTGTAAACGTAGTTTATTTGAACTAGTGTTTAGTCTCTTTCCCAGCCACTGAATTTTTTATCTTTATATATGTTTTCTGTTTTTTTGCTAGTATTAATGAGCTGCATTATACGACTTATTTCGCAATTACTACCTTTTAATGAAGGGTAGAATTGCGTGTTTCAGTAGAAATCAGTAAAAGTTTCGATTTCAGTGAAATAAGTGCAAAACAGAAAATCGAAGTGATAAAGTGATATGCGCAAAGTGTTACAGTGTTGCGTCCGAGGGTTCGTCTGTTCGTGCCTGTCGTTCACCTAGTCCGGGACCTCTTGCAAGCTCCCAAGCCCAGGGGAGAAGTAATGTCGAACGACTTATGGGTTCGTCAGGCCTTGATCAACGAACAGACGTTTTCCCTCCGTGGTTTCGGGCGTATCTACCCAAGATCGCCCCACCCACACAAAGACGAGAGAGCCCATTTATTTCTCGTCTGCGGAAGAGGTTTCTCGTAAGAAACCATGGACCAAGGTCTCGCAGCTTATTAAGCGCAAGTCGGTCCCTTCCGCGCAAGTCCAACGGCCCAGTTGTAGCCACTGGGTCAGTTCGGACTCGCTGCAGTCTTCCGACGACTGCTCACCTCCTAAGAGAGGCAAAGCGGTACCGCATCAGGCAGTCACACCGTCTGTTGCCGCACCTGCTCCTGTATACCCTAAGTGGTCTTTGCTGCAGACCATGCAGTCTCAGTTAACGTCATTGATGCGGGACTTTCGTGCGGAGAAGGTTGACACTGCACCAACCTCTAGCCTACAACCAACACGGTTGTGCGTCCTGTGGACGCTGAGGCGACCTTCTGCCGCACTCCAGCTAAGAGAGTCCCGCCACCCATGCGTTCCAGTGTACCCTGCCAGCCGCATGTTGACGTTCAGTAACGCACGGAACCTTCCGTTGACGTTCGCGAGGTACAACAACAGTCTAAGTTGTTTTGTTTTGACGCGGTGCGTCAACCTCCGCATTCTAGAGTTGTTTTGACTGCTCAGTATAGACAGTCAAAGCAGTCTCGAGTGAACACTGTATGTCCTCACGCACCTGTTGTGGTTGACAGTTCAGTTGTTGACAGTTCACAGACTGTCAAGCAGTTACATGACGTTGCCTTCTGGTCTGCTACTAATGCACCAGTGCTGTATGTCCTCACGCACCTGTTGTGGTTGACAGTTCAGTTGTTGACAGTTCACAGACTGTCAAGCAGTTACATGACGTTGCCTTCTGGTCTGCTACTAATGCACCAGTGAGAGACTCACTGAGATAACCTAGCTTTTATCGGACAAGGTTCCTGTAGATGAGAAAGTGCTGTTCTCCCTCCTACTGATATTCCCTTGAGGACTCTGTCATTTGGAGAGGAGCCTTAAGCTGCTTAGCCTCCTATGGACTTTAATTAAATCATGATGATTTTTTAAGGATCTTCGTCCGGATCTTGTAACTGCTGCTCCTCGTTCGCCTAAACGCCAGAACTTACACTAGGCCTAGCTACTTCGAAGCCGTTGTTTTTAAGCTAGTGCTCTCTCGCTCTCCTAGAGAGCGTTACGTTGGCTAGGCGACTGGATTTTGCACCAGGAGGAGTTTTAGGGATACAGCCTTAGATTTCCCTTCTTTTAAACTGGCTTATAGAGCGAGAGTCTGATAGGACACGAGAGAAGTTCTCGGCTTGGGAGTTCATGCCTCTGCCCAGATAGACTTCTCAATTCTGGTAGACTCGCCCTGGCGCCTAGCCAGGAGACGCTCCAAGTTGTTTACAGGTCAACTTCTCAACTTTTGTCGAGCCTTTGAAGTTTTGCTGTACTATTATGTCACACATAACAAGGCTTTCAGGGATGGTAAATGGTTCCGCCTCAGTCGCTAACCCCGTCTGTTGCCACACCTGCTCCCGTAGACCCTAAATGGGCTTTGCTGCAAGACATGCAGTCCAAGCTTGCGTCCTTGATAGAGGACTTAAATGCGGAGAAGAACCTTCTGGCCTACAACCTTCCAACCGGTTGGTTGTGCGCCCTGTTGACGCTGAGGTAACCTACTCGCGTCTGCCAGTTGAGGTGGTTCCTCCTTCTGGCCAACAACCTTCCAACTGGTCGGTTGTGCGCCCTGTTGACGCTGAGGTAACCTACTCGCGTCTGCCAGTTGAGGTGGTTCCTCCACCGATGCGACCCAGTGTGGGTTGCCAGTCGCACGTTGACGTTAAGCGACGCTCGGAGGTGGTTGTTGACGTTCAGGACGTTCAACAACCAGCAGAGGTGACTTGTTGTGACGCAGTGCGTCATCCTCAGCAACCCGGTAGGGTATTGACTGCACAACCCAGACAGTCTAGACAGTTTCGGGTTGACGCTGTACTTCCTCGCGCACCCATGGTTGACAGTTCACAGACTGTGCAGCAGTGCCATGATATTGCGTCCGGCTCTGTCACGCATCCACCAGTGCGACCGGATTCAGCGATTCAGACGTTGCCCACTCCGTTGCCGTTTCCTCATCAGTTTCGGATGAGGAACCCTCTGATGAGGACGTTGCTGAACAAGACGATCAGCCCCCAGCCCTACTATCCATCCAGAAGATGCTGAAGAAGGAACGCTGCCCAGTCAGGCTGTGGATGAGTCTGGTAGGGACACTGTCATCCGTGGATCATTTTGTGTCACTAGGAAGACTACACCTCCGTCCTCTTCTATACCATCTAGCTTTTCACTGGAAAAAGGACAAGACGCTAGAAGCGGTCTCGATCCCGGTTTCCGGAAAGATAAAGTCTTGTCTGACTTGGTGAAAGGACTATATCAACCTTAGAGAGGGTCTTCCCCTGACTGTTCAGACTCCCAACCACGTTCTCTTCTCGGACGCATCGGACGTAGGCTGGGGTGCGACATTAGACGGTAGGGAATGCTCGGGATTATGGAACTCGAGTCAAAGGACAATGCATTTCAACTGCAAGGAGCTACTGGCAGTACGTCTGACCTGAAAAAGCTTCAGGTCTCTCGTTCAAGGCAAAGTGGTGGAGGTGAACTCGGACAACACCACGGCTTTGGCGTACATCTCCAAGCAAGGAGGGGCCTACTCTCTGACATTGTACGAGATCGCAAGGGACCTCCTCACCTGGTCAAAAGGTCTAGACATATCACTAGTAACGAGGTTCATCCAAGGCAACTTGAATGTCATGGCAGATTGTCTCAGTCGGAAGGGACAAATAATTCCAACAGAATGGACCCTCCACAAGGATGTATGCAAGAGACTTTGGGCCACCTGGGGCCAGCCAACCATAGATCTCTTCGCAACCTCGATGACCAAGAGGCTCCCAATATTTTGCTCACCAATCCCGGACCCAGCAGCAGTTCATATAGATGCCTTTCTCCTAGATTGGTCACATCTAGATCTATATGCATTCCCTCCGTTCAAGATTGTCAACAAGGTACTGCAGAAGTTTGCCTCTCACGAAGGGACAAGGTTGACGCTAGTTGCTTCCCTCTGGCCCGCGAGAGAATGGCTCACCGAGGTACTTCAATGGCTAGTAGACGTTTCCAGAACACTTCCCCTAAGGGTGGACCTTCTACGTCAGCCACGCGTAAAGAAGGTACACCAAGGCCTCCACGCTCTTCGTCTGACTGCCTTCAGACTATCGAAAGACTCTCGAGAGCTAGAGGCTTTTCGAAGGAGGCAGCCAGAGCGATTGCTAGAGCAAGGAGAACATCCACCCTTAGAGTCTACCAATCGAAGTGGGAAATCTTCCGAAACTGGGGCAAGTCAGTATCCGTATCCTCGACCAGTACCTCTGTAACTCAAATAGCTGACTTTCTCTTATATCTGAGGAAAGAACGATCTCTTTCAGCTCCCACTATCAAGGGTTACAGAAGCATGTTGGCATCAGTCTTCCGTCACAGAGGCTTAGATCTTTCCAACAATAAAGATCTACAGGACCTCCTTAAGTCTTTTGAGACCACGAAGGAGCGTCGTTTGGTTACACCTGGTTGGAATTTAGACGTGGTACTAAGATTCCTTATGTCAGACAGGTTCGAACCGCTACAATCAGCCTCCCTGAAAGATCTCACCTTAAAGACTCTTTTCCTGATATGCTTAGCCACAGCTAAAAGAGTCAGTGAGATTCATGCCTTCAGCAAGAACATCGGATTCTCATCCGAAACGGCTACATGTTCTACAACTTGGTTTTCTAGCCAAACACGAGCTGCCTTCTCGGCCTTGACCAATATCGTTCGATATTCCAAACTTATCGTATGGTTGGCAATGAACTAGAAAGAGTCTTATGTCCTGTAAGAGCTCTTAAGTTCTATTTAAAAACCTTTACGAGGCCTGTCTGAAGCTTTATGGTGTTCAGTTAAGAATCCATCTTTGCCTATGTCAAAGAATGCTTTATCCTATTTTATCAGACTGTTAATACGAGAAGCTCATTCCCATCTGAATGAGGAAGACCAAGCTTTGCTGAAGGTAAGGACACACGAAGTTAGAGCTGTCGCAACTTCCGTGGCCTTTAAACAAAATAGATCTCTGCAAAGTATAATCGACGCAACCTATTGGAAAAGCAAATCAGTGTTCGCGTCTTTTTATCTTAAGAATGTCCAGTCTCTTTACGAGAACTGCTACACTCTGGGACCATTCATAGCAACGAGTGCAGTAGTGGGTGAGGGCTCAACCACTACAATTCCCTAATTCCATAACCTTTTTTATCTTTCTCTTGAAATGTTTTATTATTGTTTTTGGGTTGTCCGGAAGGCTAAGAAGCCTTTCGCATCCTACTTGATTTGGCGGGTGGTCAAAGTCATTTCTTGAGAAGCGCCTAGATTAGAGGTTTTGATGAGGTCCTGTTGTATGGGTTGCAACCCTTGATACTTCAGATCCTAGGGGTCGCTCAGCATCCTAAGAGGATCGCGAGGCTCCGTAAGGAAGACGTACTTAAAAAGGCAGAGTAATTGTTCAAGTCGACTTCCTTACCAGGTACTTATTTATTTTATGTTTGTTATTTTGAATAACTGCTAAAATGAAATACAAAATACTTAGCTCATAATAATGTAAACATGTAATGCTGGTCTCTACTCACCCCCCTGGGTTTGAATCAGCTTATATGATCACCGGCTAAGTTTAATATTGAAAAATGTTATTTTTATTAATAAAATAAATTTTTGAATATACTTACCCGGTGATCATATATTAAAGGACCCTCCCTTCCTCCCCAATAGAGACCCAGTGGACCGAGGAGAAAATTGGTTCTTTGTTTACTTGGAGTACTAAGTACCTGCTCGACAGATGGCGCTGTTGATGTACACCCCCACCTGCATAGCGATCGCTGGCGTATTTTGACCGTAGGTTTTTCTGTCGAGCAACAGAGTTGCAGCTTATATGATCACCGGGTAAGTATATTCAAAAATTTATTTTATTAATAAAAATAACATATTTTGATAACTTCTAAAATGAAATAAAAAATCCTTAGCTCATAATAATGTAAACATTTATTGCTGGTCTCTACCCACCCCCCTGGGTGTGAATCAGCTATTATAATCACCGGCTAAGTTAAATATTGAAAAATGTTATTTTGATAATAAAATAAATTTTTGAATATACTTACCCGGTGATTATAAATTAAAGGACCCTCCCTTCCTCCCCAATAGAGACGCAGTGGACCGAGGAGAAAATTGAGTTCTTTGTTTACAATGAGTACTGGGTACTTGGACGACAGATGGCGCTGTTGAAGTACACCCCCTACCTGCATAGCGATCGCTGGCGGATTTTTTCCGTAGAGTTTTCTGTCGAGCAGCAGAGCTGCAGCTATTATAATCACCGGGTAAGTATATTCAAAAATTTATTTTTTTATCAAAACATATTTTCCTAAATGTATACAAACCTTTTGTACATTGAAATACTGATATATCTTCAGCAGTGCTGGAATGACTATTACAGAAGATGGCCCACTTCACCTGGTAAACATCAGCAGAGGATCTGTGCAGATATCCAGACATACCCTGTGTAGTCCCTCGCGAAAAGACTTTTGCTCGAAGGAAATGGTGGATAGGCTCCATTGTGAAGTAACATGGAAGTAGCTGCGTTTTGGTATCTCTTTAGGTGTGGTTGGCAAAGTAGGTTGGGCCACAGGAGTGAACACTTGGGTGGGCAGGTGGGGGACAGTGGCCAGCCCAAAGCATAGGACCTTCAACTGGAACACGTTCCTGGCGGGGAAGATGCGGAGGTACATCATGTTGGGTTAATGGATGCATCTTTCAGTTCCACAGGAAACATGAAATTGTTCCTTTGTATGGCAAACCAAAGTGCTTGGTGTCTTTATCTGGGTCCTCAGTGTGTTGGCAGGGGCAGGGGCCAAAGCTTCCACGTCACACCTCGTTATAAATTTTAACAGCCGAGTTTCAGCTTCACTAAAATCGTACTCATATTAAAGGACTCAGGTTTGTTTAGTTAGGAAAAATACAAATTACTATAAAAAAATGTTATATTGTCCATTAGGTTTTTGGCTTGCCTCTTAAACAATGACTGAAAATTTGAGCAAGGTAAGGTTAAGAACATTGGAGTGCTAGGCTTGAAGAAACCAAATGTAATGGACAAGTAATAAGGAGAAAAGTACACCTGGAGGCCAAATTGACATTTTTTCATATTGAACTTAACTATACATAATACATGTGTGTACAAGATTCCTAAAGAATTTATTTTACAGATGATGTCTTGGTTCGGATGATGGATGATAGGACAGCAGAAACAGTTCGAACACTCTATGGACACTCAGGACCTGTATATTCATGCTGTTTCAGTCCAGACCGTAATTTACTCCTCACAGCTGGAGAGGATGGCACTAGTAAGGCGTTTATGACATTTTGATACACATTTATCATGGATTTTACATCACCTATGGTTCCAAAACTTTATCTGTTTTGTGATTTTTCTGGCATATGGGTGATCTCATCATCATCATCATCATCATCATCATTTCCTACGCCTTTTGACACAAAGGACCTTGGTTAGATTTGACCAGTTGTCTCTTATCTTGAGCTTTTATTTCAGTACTTCTCCATTCATCAATCCCTACTTCACGCTTCATAGCCCTCAGCAATGTAGACCTGGGCCTTTCAACCCTTTTAGTGCCTTGTGGAGCCCACTTTTAAGCTATAGAGGTCACCTCATACTAACTAAAGTCTGTTCCTTCCTAACTGGCAACTGGAGCCAAACCACAGTTTGAAAGCTTGTTGCTGATTGGCTGTTGGTTCAGGCATCATTCCGTCCCACTGACTGATGATGAAGCAAAACGTTGCATTTGTCCACGGTACATGATGTTCATTTTTGCTTATACCTCACTTAGTTCTTTGGTCACACACAGATTAAAGGTAGATGATGAGTATTAACCTGATAAAAAAATATCCATATCTTAAAAAAATAAATGAAAAAATACGAGTTGAAATGAAACGAGTGCGGAAAAAACTTTATACAACTTTTTTTATATGCTGTATTTTTACCTACAAATGTTATCATCATCTCCTATGCCTATTGACGCAAAGGGCCTTGGTTAGATTTTGACAGTCGTCTCTATCTTGAGCTTTTAATTAAATACTTCTCCATTCATCATCTTCTACTTCCTGCTTTGTATTCCTCAGCCATGTAGACCTGGGTCTTCCAAATCTTCTAGTGCCTTGTGGAGCCCAGCTGAACTTTTAGTGAGCTAATCTCTTTTGGGGAGTGCGAAGAGCATATCCAAACCATCTCCATCTACCCTTGATTATGATCTCATCCACGTATGGTACTCGAGTAATCTTTCGTATGGTTTCATTTCTAATCCTGTCATGCCATTTCACTCCCAAAATTCTTCTGAGTGCTTTGTTCTCAAATCTTATAAATCTATTGGAGATTGTTTCATTGTCATACCATGACTCATGTCTATAGAGAAACACCGATCTCACTAAACTGATATATAGTTTGATTTTTATATGTAATTTCAAGCAATTTGATTTCCAAATTTTACTTACCCTAGCCATTGTCTGATTTGCTTTTTTCAATCTTTCACTAAACTTTAATTCTAAATACCCTGTATTGGAGATCATAGTTCCTAAATATTTATATGATTTTACCTCATTAATCCTTTCTCCTTCCAATGATATTTCATCTTCCACTGCATACTCCTTTCTCATCATCTCTGTCTTTCTTTTATTTATCTTCAGCCCAATCTCATGTGATATTTCATGCATTCTGGTTGTTATGAAAATATATAGTATGCTTATTCTAAAGAGACTGGAGAGAAAGATTGATGAAAAGCTGAGAGATGAACAAGAAGCATTTAGAAAACATAGAAGTTGCACTGACAAAATTTTTATTTTTAGATATGTTGTACAGCAATGAGTAGAATATAGGAATCTACTTTTGATGGCATTTGTGGACAATGAAAAAGCCGTCGATAGTGTGCACCGGTCAATTTTATGGAGAGTCCTGCATTATGGAATTCCTATAAAATATGGAAATTTGATTAAGTCTGTTCATGAGCAAAGCAAGTGCAAAGTTAATGTTAATGGAGTCTTATCAAATGAATTTCCAATGAACAGTGGAGTACTCCAAGGGAATGTGTTGTCACCTATGTTTTTTATCTTCCTTATGGATTTTGTAATGCATATAACAGTCAGAGATGGTGGAGAAGGATTGGACTGGATTGGTGATAGGAATTTAGCAGACCTAGAGTAAGCTGATGATGCTGTCCTTGTTAGCTGAACACTACAGAATTTGCAATGCTTGCTTACCAGAATGCATGAAATATCACACGAAGTTGGGCTGGAGATAAATA
Organism: Palaemon carinicauda; assembly: GCF_036898095.1. Lineage (NCBI taxonomy): Eukaryota > Metazoa > Arthropoda > Malacostraca > Decapoda > Palaemonidae > Palaemon > Palaemon carinicauda. Next base: position 11,548,531 of record NC_090768.1, read on the forward strand.
GAAGAAAGTCAGAGATGATGAGAACGTAATATGCAATGGAATATGAAATGTCATTTGAAAGAGAAAGGATTAATGAGGTAGAATCATTCAAGTATTTAGGAACTATGATCTCCAACACAGGATCTTTAGAATTAGAGTTTATTGAAAGACTGAAAAAGCAAATCAGCCAATAGCTAGGTTAAAAATTCGGAAATCAAATAGCCTGAAATTACATATAAAAATCATACTAAATATCAGTTTAGTGAGATCAGTGTTGCTCTATGGACATGAGTCATGGTATGATAATGAAACAACAGATATAGTAGATTTGAGAACAAAGCATTCAGAAGGATATTGGGAGTTAAATGGCATGACAGGATTAGAAATGAAACTATAAGAGAGATTACTCGAGTGCCGTATGTGGATGAGATCATGATGAGGGTTAGATGGAGATGGTTTGGGCATGCTCTTCACACTCCCCAAGAGAGATTAGTTCACCAAACATTTAGTTGGGCTCCACAATTCACTAGAAGAGTTGGAAGACCCAGACCTACATGGCTGAGGACTATGAAGCTATTAACACTAATTTCAAAGGTTTTTGTTTCCTAACTGCCTTTTTAACTTTTTACACAATCTCAACCATTCTAACCAAATTCTCTGATACTTCCCTCTTCCTTAGTGTTTTATCTATCTATATAAATAACCATGAAATACATACCGTATTTATATCAGAGCCTATGAAGAAATAACTGTTTTTACATTGGGCGTCAACTCTCAACACAACAAATTTAGACAAGGGTACGATGTACCCCACAGTCCATTCTTCACTATGCGGCAGACAGCTTTACTTCTCCTCATCACCCACCTTTCAGTAGCTTGATCACCTGCTAGCATTTGCTTTAAGATCCTACACGAAACATGCGAACTACTGCTCATCAGGCAAACCACTCGGTTATGATTAATGTTTGCCAAAAACAAGTATAGATGTTTGGAATCACTTTGATTATCATCATATGACAGCTTTTATTGTGGTGTTTCTCTTTAATTAGATTTCTGGGCTCGAACCTGTGCCGCCCAGTGAATAAGCTCCATTTAGCACTTATTCTTAGGTAATTTACTGCTAAATATACCAGAGAAAAAATGTAAAGGAGTGCTAGGTTAACTAGCTCGCTCACCTATTGGTGTCGGTATAAAATTGGGCGTATATTCCAGAGGTCCCGCACTATTTAGATTAATCCACGACAGAAAACCCCAATAGAGGAGAGCCGTTCAACCTCACTCGGTACTACTAACAATGCATCCGCTCAGTACCCAACTCCTTTTAGCACGACGAGTATAGTAACCCGCATTTTTGTTGTGCTCTCGATTTTGGTTTATTTTCCATTGAATTATGGCTTCTTCGTCGGTTTCCCAGGAGACACCGTCTAAGTTAAGTACCAAGCTGGGTTTTACTGTGTTTTGAGCAACCTAGATCGTTTAATATTTATATTATAGGAGTTTATTCTCTTCGTTCATATCGATCTTGCTTGATTTCACTACAGTTGGTACTCCTGTTTTTGAGAGCTTTTAAGTTTCACTTGCGGTGTTACTATGTGTATTATTTTTATTATCAAATATTATTTGTTATTGTGAATATTCATTATTTAGCGTTTAGAACCTTCGTGGTTCAGTTTTGGGCCGATATCATTTACGTATCGTTATGGCTGCCGACCTTCGTGCTAGGCGGCAATGTTATTTTTAGCCATCAGGTGTGTCTTTTGTCATTTAATTATTATGTTGCATGCCTTGCCCAAAATTTTCTATGTGTTTATTCATATAATTTTTAACGCTATTATTATTATAATGAATATTTGTGCCATTACTCCGTTTGATCTGTCTGGTTGGGGATCGTCAGTTGGTAGCCCTGCTGCCTCGTATCACGTGATCCTCCCCCACGCTCCCCCTCTAGCTAGGTGGGCGGCTAGGCTTCTCCCCCCTCCACTAAGGGACCGTTGCCTTCCCTCCTTTTAGAGGGGGTAGTTCAGTGTTTATGGACTTTGTCCTCCGGGTGGCCCGGCGGGTTCGTCTCTGTCTAGTCTGGTTGGCCACCGGTCAACAGAGTTGGATCCCGGTGCACCCTATTTTATATTCACTTTTCATTCTGGCTTATGTTATACGAAACCCTCCGGGTTCGACTGGCGGTTCTTAGCTACAGTTCCGCCCCCCCTATTATTTTATAACATTTCCTATGATGATTATATATGACAGATCACTACCCCGGAGTCCCTAAATGAATTGGTATTGGATATACTTTTATTTCCCGGCCCGGGGTCTACCCCACCCCGGGAAATCAGACACCATGTGTCTTAATTCCTTGTTATTGCATCCTTTTTTATGCTCCCGGCTTGACCGGAATGGATTGCTATACTTTAGTTTCAAGTTAGACTTATGTTTAGGCCCGGGTCCTCCGGTCCCGCCCCTATGTAAGAATATTACAGTTAAGCTCTAACCTTGCGTTAGACCTATGTTAGGCCCGGGTCCTCCGGACCCGCCCCTACCTAAGAATATTACAGTTAAGCTCTATTCTTGTGTTAGACCTATGTTAGGCCCGGGTCCTCCGGACCCGCCCCTACTTAAAGAATAGTACAGTTAAGCTCTAATCTTGTGTTAGACCTATGTTAGGCCCGGGTCCTCCGGACCCGCCCCTACTTAAGAGAATTACAGTTTCTCATATACTATTCTTTTTATAGATGGTGCATTGTCTGACGCCGGCCTGTGCAGCTGTTCTGCACCAGCCTTGTGGCCACTCCGTCTGCCGATCTCACGCCCCTTGTGGGGTTCAACTGGAAGACGTTGTGGTATGGCACCCGGATAACTGTGTGATTTGCTTCGACCTCATCACTACCCTTGGATCTGACTCGGTGAGTCCCGTTGGCTATATTGCCTTCTTATTTATTTTACTATTAGTAAGATATCTATGGTCTTGAAGGACCATTGGGAGTCTCCCTTTTATAATTCCCACTATTATTTCAGGCATCCCCGGAGCAAAAGTCTGCGGCTCGGGCCACACTGAAGGTGTGGGTTGGTGGGTTTGCCCGGAATGTGAAGTCTAAGCGGCCGTACGTCCTATCTGAGGACTACTGCACCATGGTTTACCCCAACGCCAAGTCTTCAGCTGCTGTGGCTAGGCATGTGGCAGCTCCCATCATTGCCCACATTGATGCCACTATAACGGGTCTCATCGACCCAGAGCAAGATCCATCGGACGCCCCCGGAGGTCTGGAGGACAATGTTGCCTCCATGAACCTGGACGTCGAACCAATGTTACTAGACGAGCCGGATACAGGTAGGGTGGTAAGTGAGGCAGGTGTGTCCGGCGCTGAGATTCCTATCCTCAGCCCCGCTCTTTCTTCTTCTTCTGATCGCTCTTCTTTTCTTGGATTTTCTGGGGACCGTGATTCGTCTCAACGATCATACCCGGTTCCCCCTAAGGATAAGTCTACTTCAAGAACCTTACCCAAAGCTCGCAAGCCTCACAAGACTTCTCATGGCTCTAAACATTGTACGAACCCGTCTTCAAAGACCTCTGGTTCCTCCTCTAAGTCTCACGACCCGGGAGTTCCTTCCGCCCCTCCTGCAGCTAGCCCGGGCCTTTCCGAATCAGCCATGCTTCGCATCGTGTCGGAGATGCAGGCAAAGTTGGTTTCGGAGATGCAGTCGAGGATGGACACGATGTTCTCTAACTTCGGTCAGAGAATTGGGGCTTTAGAGCAAGGAGCTCCGGAGAGAGTCCAAAGCTCTCTCATCCCGGATGCCTCTAAGCTCCCGCCGTTTGCCAAGAACAACCCCTGGCGTATGGCTCTTCATTCCCCGTTCTCAGACGGAATGTTGACTCTGGAGGGCCTTGGCACTCGTCCTCTAGAGGACTTTGAATTCTTTCCTCCTGGTCTGGCATTTCCATTTCATGGTTATGCCAGGCTTACCGAGGAAGCTTTAGTTCGATTAGACAAGGTCCCCAAAGAGACGGTCATCTTCCCGAAGGAGCAAGCCCAATCTGTTTGGGCCAGATTTTTGAACGACATCGGCTGCACTAACACCATGCTGACGCCTTATAAAAGCTCCTTTACGATGTTCTTAATGGACAAGAACACCTTGACTCCATGCGTCAATAAGGTGGCAGAGCTTGCCTTTCAATATGCTCTGGAGGAGAAGCCCTTGCCTCCCATCCGAGAGGTGGATCCAATCTCCCTCCTTCTTCCCTCAGGCATTGAGTGTTGGGACAACGTCCATACCACCTTTACCTCCGGCAAGCTTGCAGCAGACTGTGCCTCAGTTTTGTTTAGTGAGAAGCTTCCCCGTCTCCCGGAATCCCTCATTAAACAGGAATATGATTCCCGCCTACGTGTGGGCCGTACTCTAAACCTGGCCACATCCACGGAGTCGATAGCCTTGACTTACGATACGGAGAGTATTTTTAAGTCTCTTAACAAGGCTACGTTACAGTCTTTATATTATGACTTGTATGACTTCGCTACTGCTAAACGCAGATGTCGCAAGCATGTCCTAGCTGAGGCGACGATTAGGCATGAACCTAATAAACTCATCCGGTCCTCCTGTTGGGGTTCAAATCTCTTCCCCGAGGATCTCGTAGAGGAAGTCTTGGCGGAGGCCACTAGGGTTAATCAGAGCCTTAAAGCCCGTTGGGGTTTGACCCCTAAACGCAAATATGACCCCGCAAATTATCAAGCCCGGGGTAGGAAGAAGCTTAGACCATATACCTCCACCCAGTTCAGGCAACAGCAGAGTGCTTCATCCAACTTCCGGCTGCCTCTTCCTCCATCTTCTGTTGTCCCCGCACAGCCTTCCACCTCTCAGGCTCCTTCGGACGACTATGTCACCGTTCTGCTCCCTAAGAGCCAGCTTTCTGGTGCCTCCGCCACTTCTCCTGCCTTTAACCAGTCTTACGAGGCTCATAGCTCTTCCCAGAGGTATGGTAGAGGCAGAGGCTACCACCATGGTTCTAACCAGAACAAAGGCAGGGGAAGAGCCTTTCGCAGAGGAAAGAACTTCCGAGGCGGACGTGGAGGCAACTCCTCAAACCAATACTGAGGTGCAGCAGGTAGGGGGGAGGCTCTATGCCTTCCGCAACAAATGGAGGTTCAGTCCCTGGGCGTTCAGTATCATCTCCAAGGGACTGGGGTGGAGTTGGATTCAAGGACCTCCTCCTCCGAACAAATTTCGTCAACATTCCACTCCGGACCTGGTCGAATTTGTCCAGGATCTTTTACAAAAGAACGCCATACAAGAAACGAAACATCTGAAGTTTCAAGGTCGGCTGTTCAGTGTCCCGAAGAAGGATTCAGACAAGAGAAGAGTGATTCTAGATCTATCCCTTCTCAACTTGTCCATTCAATGCGACAAGTTTCGAATGCTTACCGTCTCGCAGGTGCGGACCTTACTTCCCCGTGGGGCCGTCACCACCTCTATCGATCTTACAGACGCCTACTATCACGTCCCGATAGCGAGACACTTCCGTCCGTACCTAGGCTTTCGCTTAGGGGACAAAAGTTACTCCTTCAAGGTGATGCCTTTCGGGCTCAACATCGCCCCAAGGATCTTCACAAAGTTAGCAGAAGTCGCTGTTCAGGAACTCAGGAATCAAGGGATTCAAGTAGTAGCCTATCTGGACGACTGGCTCATTTGGTCAGACACCTCCCAAAATTGCCTAAAAGCCACTCACAAAGTCATCCATTATCTTCAATCTCTAGGCTTCCAGATCAACTTCAAGAAGTCCCGTCTTCTTCCAAAATCGAAGTTCCAATGGCTCGGCCTGCAATGGGATCTTATATCTCATACTCTGTGTCTTCCCAGACCCAAGAGGTTAGAGATTGCAAGGAACACCAAACGCTTTCTCAAAGACAAAGTAAGTTCCAGACGACTCCAAGAGAGGATTCTGGGGTCCCTTCAGTTTGCCTCAGTGACGGATCTTCTTCTGAAGGCAAAATTGAAAGATATCAATCGTGTCTGGCGTTCGAGGGCGAACCGGAAGCTCCGGGACAGGAAAGTCCGCCTTCCTCCCATTCTACGGGAAAGACTTCTTCCTTGGACAAGAGCAAACAGTCTGTCAAAGTCAGTTCCCCTTCGATTTCCGCCTCCGGAATTAATCATTCACACAGACGCATCCTTATCAGGTTGGGGCGGCTATTCTCAGCTCAAGAAAGTTCAAGGTCTTTGGACTCCCTTGTTCCGCCATTTTCACATCAATGTGCTAGAGGCCATGGCAGTTCTTCTAACCCTGAAACATCTCGCTCTTCCCAAGAAACAACACCTTCGTCTGGTCCTCGACAGCGAAGTGGTGGTCCGCTGCCTCAACAGAGGCGGGTCAAAGTCAGGGCCTCTGAACCATGTTCTAGTAGCCATATTCTCCCTAGCAGCCTCGAACCGTTGGCATCTTTCAGCTGTCCACCTGGCGGGAGTCCGGAATGTAGTGGCAGACGCCCTGTCCCGGACCTCCCCTCTAGAATCGGAATGGTCACTCGATCTAAAGTCATTTCGGTGGATTCTCTCTCAGGTTCCCGGTCTCCAAGTGGACCTCTTCGCCACGGAATCCAACCACAAATTGAGAGTATATGTGGCTCCCAATCTAGACCCTCAGGCTTACGCCACAGACGCCATGTCACAGAATTGGGACAACTGGGAAAAGATTTATCTCTTTCCCCCGGTGAATCTTTTGCTGAAAGTTCTAGACAAACTGAGATCCTTCAAGGGACAAGTAGCCTTGGTCGCACCCAACTGGCCCAAGAGCAACTGGTATCCTCTCCTGCGAGAGTTGAGACTATACCCTCACCCGATACCCAATCCGGTTCTGTCTCAGATAGTACAAACACGCGTTGTGTACGCTTTCTCAAACATTCAGAGCGCCCTAACTTTATGGACTTTATGAAGTTTGCGGCTATGCATGGTGCCAATATTGATCCTCAAAACACCTTGTTCCTAGAATCGGATAAACGGGATTCCACCATCCGCCAGTATGACTCTGCAGTTAAAAAGTTGGCAAAATTTTTAATAGACTCAGACGTGAACTGTATGAACTTGAACCTTACAGTCACTTTCTTTAGATCTTTATTAGAATCAGGTCTGGCAGCCAATACTATCACCACTATTAAATCGGCTCTGAAAAAGATCTTCCTAGTGGGTTTTAACATAGACTTAACCGACTCTTTGTTAGCTTCAATTCCGAAAGCTTGTGCCAGACTGAAACCGGTTACTCGTCCTACCCCGGTGACCTGGTTCCTTAATGACGTACTCAAATTGGCTTCTGATACCATTAACAGTTCTTGTGATTACATGCCCCTTCTCAGGAAAACACTTTTCCTGGTGAGCTTGGCTTCCGGGGCAAGAATTTCTGAATTGGCAGCCTTGTCGAGAGACCCGGGTCATATTGACTTTCTGCCTTCGGGAGAGGTCCTTCTTTCTCCTAACAAATTCTTTTTGGCTAAGAACGAAGACCCTCAAAACAGATGGACCTCCTGGAAAATTGTTCCCCTCACGCAAGATCCGTCTCTGTGCCCTGTCACTACTCTTAGGTCTTATTTATCCCGGACCTCCTCTAACTCCTCGGGGCCTCTATTCGTTAGAGAACAAGGCGGTACCATTACTATTAAAGGGATCAGGCAACAAATTTTGTATTTTATTAAACAAGCTAACCCTGACTCTTTTCCTCTTGCACATGATATCAGGGCGGTTGCTACCTCGGTGAACTTCTTTCACCACATGAATTTTACAGACACCTCCAGGTTTACAGGGTGGAAATCACCGTCAGTGTTCAAGAAACACTACCTTAAACATTTGGAAGCCCTAAAATTTTCTACAGTAGCCGCAGGGAGCGTAGTTACTCCCAGGTAACTCACAGGTTAAGGCCTTGTCTCTTTATCTCTCCCTCTTACCTGCCTCATTTATACCCTATTGTATTCGTTGGTCTCGCACCTGAATACTGTTATTATATTTGTAAATTTTTATATACTCCTGAGTATCTGTATATATTATCACTCACGGCATTATTATACCTATAATTGTTTTTTGGTACTCATCTCTGATTAAAGCATCCTGTATTTCCCTTACGCTTATGTTTTTTCCTTTATTTTGCAAGTTTGGTGACATTTTCTCTTGTATAGATTCACTGGGCGGCACAGGTTCGAGCCCAGAAAAGGGATTTTGACGTAGGAAAAATCTATTTCTGGGCGAAGGACCTGTGCCGCCCAGTGAACCCTCCCAGCTCCTCTCCCTTGGAGTCCCCAAACTTTGGGTGCTAAGGAGTTGGGTTCTGAGCGGATGCATTGTTAGTAGTACCGAGTGAGGTTGAACGGCTCTCCTCTATTGGGGTTTTCTGTCGTGGATTAATCTAAATAGTGCGGGACCTCTGGAATATACGCCCAATTTTATACCGACACCAATAGGTGAGCGAGCTAGTTAACCTAGCACTCCTTTACATTTTTTCTCTGGTATATTTAGCAGTAAATTACCTAAGAATAAGTGCTAAATGGAGCTTATTCACTGGGCGGCACAGGTCCTTCGCCCAGAAATAGATTTTTCCTACGTCAAAATCCCTTTTATATAAGAAAATAGTAAAATATTTTTCATTTTTGGTGTGGTTCCCAAACAAGCTTTTCCAATTTTTTGTATACAGTTAGTGCTCATTAAGTATATAGCACATTCATCGCATATTAGTGATTCCAAAATTTTCTTGAGGATGATAATCCAATATACATACTCTCTCTTTGGTCCATTTTTTTTAAACAGTCATTTAAGAATACTGTATAGCCTTCAAACCAGCTCTTTTAAATCCATAAAATTAGTTACTGTATTGAAATTGGCCTTAGTATTGTTATTTTTATGTGGTAAGATATATTAGTAGTTACCATTTTTAGAAAACGAATTGTCATATGTATATAAACATTATGACTTGTTTAATTGATTTGGTTTGAAAGTAAAACATAAAAGTTAATTTTACTTTTTTTTCCAGTACGTTTATGGAGTTTGCAAACTTGGACATGTTTGGTTGTTTATAAAGGACATGTGTTTGCTGTTTGGGATGTTCGTTTCTCTCCCCATGGCTATTATTTTGCATCAGGTGGGCATGACAGAACAGGTCGCTTATGGGCAACAGATCATTACCAGCCATTGAGAATATTTTCTGGTCACTTCTCGGATGTAGACGTAAGTCTTTGCCCTCGTGTATTTTTTATTTCTAATATGGATGAGTTATGTTAAATTTGTGCATGCTAGCATCAAGAAATTTTATTTTGTTGCTATTAGATAAGAGTTGTTTTAGACATATTAGCCAGGTGTTTTATCTTATTCAATTAAGTACAGGTAATCCCCATGTAGCTGTTTAGCTAATATATCTGGTGATATTTATTGGTACGTCCCCATTCTCCTTACGAGGGGAGATGGGTCCTGGGTAATACACAGATATTTTCAAATCTATTGCTTCTATTTTGCCTAAATGGTGGCGTGTTGATGGTCTTCTAAATTTGTAATTTATGGGGGATTTATGGATTGGAATCGGCATAAACGATGTGCGAGTATATGGTTTGCAGGCTTTAGTGATATATAATTAAAGAAATGTGTTACATATTTACAGTTTTGTGAAACTAATAGGCATTACTTTGAGCCTTGATCAGTGCTTTTATTTATTTCAGGTTGTACAGTTTCATCCAAATAGTAATTATGTTGCCACAGGCTCCAGTGATCGCAGCATAAGAATTTGGGATAATTTGAATGGTAGCTGTGTTCGAGTTTTAACTGGCCACAAGGTAAGAATGGAAATGGATTTTATATAAAAAGGTAATTCATTAACCCTTTTAATCCCCCCCCCCAATACAAAAAAATTATTAATCTAACCCCTGACCCTTTTTGGGGACACCTTACTTAACTCATGTTAGCACAAAATTTTTAGTAGGTAGAATTTAAAACAATAATATATAGCTGAATAAATTTACCAGTGCTTTCAATTGATATAGAGTTTTGCACATTTTGTAAGGTTTGCTTACTTGTGAATAATGAAAGAAAGAAATACTAGAAATTACTTGACGTAAAATATGTTGTATGTGGCTGAAGATAGTTGAAATTCCCACACAGAATATGTTTCAAGAGAGTCGGTAGGTAAAATGGTTTATTAGAAAAAGATCATCCATTTGCAACTTCGTTGCTTGCTAGAATTTGTTTCTATGTGTATACAAACCTTTCATCGTTTGTAAATGGGGATATGTCTTCAGTGCGTATGGGCCAGGTAGTGAGAAAAGTGAAGAAGAGCGGAATGAGTTCTGGAATGAATTAACTAGGTGTGTAGAAGGACTGGGTAGAAGGAATTATGTAGTTGTTATGGGTGACTTAAATGCTAGAGTGGGCGCTGGAGAGGTAGAAGGTGTCATTGGGAAGTATGGCGTACCAGGTGAAAATGAGAGTGGTGAGAGACTGGTAGATATGTGTGTTGAACAAGAGATGGTAAAAAGTGCTAGCTTTTTTAAAAAGAAAGATAAAAATAAGTATACATGGGTAAGAGTGGAAAATGGAAGAGTAGTAGAAAGGGCATTAATGTATTATATGTTGATAACTAAAAGAATGTTTGGAAGATTGAAAGACGTGCACGTGTTTAGGGGTATGGCTAACGGTATGTCTGATCATTTTTTGGTGGAAGGAAAATTAGTTGTAGCAAAAGAGTGGGGGAATAGAGTAGGTGGATGTAAAAGGGAGCTAGTGAGGGTTGAAGAGCTAATAAAACCGGTGGTAAAAAGTAAATATCAGGAAAGGTTGAAAATGGCATATGACGAGGTGAGAGTAAGAGAAACTGGTAATTTAGAGGAGGAGTGGAAGTTAGCAAAAGAAAATTTTGTTGGGATTGCAAGTGATGTATGTGGCAAGAAGGTTGTTGGAGGCAGCATGAGGAAGGGCAGTGAATGGTGGAATGAAGGAGTGAAGGTAAAAGTGGAGGAGAAAAAGAGGGCTTTTGAAGAATGGCTGCAGAGTAATAGTATAGAGAAGTATGAAAAATATAGAGAGAAAAAGGTGGAAGTAAAGCGCAAGGTACGTGAGGCAAAGAGGGCAGCTGACCTGAGGTGGGGTCAGGGACTGGGTCAGTCATATGAAGAGAATAAGAAGAAGTTTTGGAAAGAAGTGAAGAGAGTAAGGAAGGCCGGCGCAAGAATTGAAGAGACAGTGAAAGATGGAAATGGAAGGTTGTTAAAAGGAGAGGAGGCAAGGAAAAGGTGGGCGGAATATTTTGAAAGTTTGCTGAATGTTGAGGATGATAGGGAGGCAGATATAATTGCTGTTCCAGGTGTTGAGGTGCCAGTGATGGGAGATGAGAATGAGAGAGAGATTACAATAGAGGAAGTGAGGAGAGCACTAGATGAAACGAGAGTAGGAAAAGCATCTGGTATGGATGGTGTGAAAGCTGAAATGTTGAAGGAAGGGGGTGTGACTGTACTTGAATGGTTGGTGAGATTGTTTAATGTGTGTTTTGTGTTGTCAATGGTACCAGTAGATTGGGTCTGTGCATGTATTGTACCACTATATAAGGGTAAGGGAGATGTGCATGAGTGTTGTAATTCAAGAGGTATTAGTTTGTTGAGTGTAGTTGGAAAAGTGTATGGTAGAGTACTGATTAATAGGATTAAGGATAAAACAGAGAATGCAATCTTGGAAGTACAGGGTGGTTTTAGAAGAGGTAGGGGTTGTATGAATCAGATTTTTCAATATTAAACTTAGCCGGTGATTATATAAGCTGCAACTCTGTTGCTCGACAGAAAACTCTACGTTCAAAATACGCCAGCGATCGCTATGCAGGTAGGGGGTGTACATCAACAGCGCCATCTGTCTAGCAGGTACTCAGTACTCAATGTAAACACAGAACCAATTTTCTCTCTGTCGGGCTACCGGCAAGACCTACTAATACGCTGTTACTAACTGGATTTGTTTTCACAACTATTTGGTGAAGTACACTATTCTAGTTTTGAGCTTTCGCTATGCAGGTGTTTTATCTTCATCTCAAAACTTGAACTCGTTTTGGATAGATTTAATTAGGGTGACAAAGAGAGTATGGACTCTCTTTCACTTTTAAATGGCCGACCCTTCCCTTAGACGGAAGTGTGTTTAGGTTTTTAGTAATTTTGCTTAACACGTTATAGATCTATATATTTTATATCTCTCCGCCTTTATTAGGCCTCTTCGATTAACTTTCCATTTATTATAAACATATAAAGATAATTTTTATGTTTTGTTTATATGCGACCTTTCCTGATAGTAGGCGGTCCTAACTTGGAACCGAAGTTAATCAACGTTGAGCCCGTTATATCGTATTTAGCCTTTAAAGAATTTAAAACTTTTTAAATTTAATGTTTTATGAAAGAATTTCTTTGATAGTCTTCGTACTGTTTTCAAAGATGAACTAACGTTTAGTTTTTTAGACTACGCAGTTGTTGACGTTCAGGACGTTCAACATGCGCTCTATCGTTACGATAGAGAGAGAGTGTATCACGGTTTCACTTTGCAGTAAGAGTAAATCGATTCTGACGTTTTGTTCATTCTTTCTTAGCTTTAATGTTTTAAATTCTAAATTAAAGGAACTTTTTATTGGAAAACCTTTCAGTTTTTTTTCCTTTAGTCAAATAACATGTTTTTTTGACGATATATAATTGGGCTCTTCTCTTAGGTGCGAAATCAAGAGAGATAGAGAGAGAGAGAGATAGAGACGGAGGGAGAGAGAGGAGAGAAAACGTTCCGTTCAAGCGGGTAACGTTGTTCTCGTGTTACTCTCGTCCCTAGTCGCTGTACGGGGAAGAAGGTAAAACGTTTCTAGGGTTTTATTCTTGTCCCCAGGCTATGTGCGGTGAGAGATTGTAAACGTAGTTTATTTGAACTAGTGTTTAGTCTCTTTCCCAGCCACTGAATTTTTTATCTTTATATATGTTTTCTGATTTTTGCTAGTATTAAGCAATTACTACCTTTTAATGAGGGTAGAATTGCGTGTTTCAGGTAGAAATCAGTAAAAGTTTCGATTTCAGTGAAATAAGTGCAAAACAGAAAATCAAAGTGATAAAGTGATATGCGCAAAGTGTTACAGTGTTGCGTCCGAGGGTTCGTCTGTTCGTGCCTGTCGTTCACCTAGTCCGGGACCTCTTGCAAGCTCCCAAGCCCAGGGGAGAAGTAATGTCGAACGACTTATGGGTTCGTCAGGCCTTGATCAACGAACAGACGTTTCCCTCCGTGGTTTCGGGCGTATCTACCCAAGATCGCCCCACCCACACAAAGACGAGAGAGCCCATTTATTTCTCGTCTGCGGAAGAGGTTTCTCGTAAGAAACCATGGACCAAGGTCTCGCAGCTTATTAAGCGCAAGTCGGTCCCTTCCGCGCAAGTCCAACGGCCCAGTTGTAGCCACTGGGTCAGTTCGGACTCGCTGCAGTCTTCCGACGACTGTTCACCTCCTAAGAGAGGCAAAGCGGTACCGCATCAGGCAGTCACACCGTCTGTTGCCGCACCTGCTCCTGTAGACCCTAAGTGGTCTTTGCTGCAGACCATGCAGTCTCAGTTAACGTCATTGATGCGGGACTTTCGTGCGGAGAAGGTTGACACTGCACCAACCTCTATCCTACAACCAACCACGGTTGTGCGTCCTGTGGACGCTGAGGCAACCTTCTGCCGCACTCCAGCTGAGAGAGTCCCGCCACCCATGCGTTCCAGTGTACCCTGCCAGCCGCATGTTGACGTTCAGTAACGCACGGAACCTTCCGTTGACGTTCGCGAGGTACAACAACAGTCTAAGTTGTTTTGTTTTGACGCGGTGCGTCAACCTCCGCATTCTAGAGTTGTTTTGACTGCTCAGTATAGACAGTCAAAGCAGTCTCGAGTGAACACTGTATGTCCTCACGCACCTGTTGTGGTTGACAGTTCAGTTGTTGACAGTTCACAGACTGTCAAGCAGTTACATGACGTTGCCTTCTGGTCTGCTACTAATGCACCAGTGAGAGACTCACTGAGGTTACCTAGCTTTTATCGGACAAGGTTCCTGTAGATGAGAAAGTGCTGTTCTCCCTCCTACTGATATTCCCTTGAGGACTCTGTCATTTGGAGAGGAGCCTTAAGCTGCTTAGCCTCCTATGGACTTTAATTAAATCATGATGATTTTTTAAGGATCTTCGTCCGGATCTTGTAACTGCTGCTCCTCGTTCGCCTAAACGTCAGAACTTACACTAGGCCTAGCTACTTCGAAGCCGTTGTTTTTAAGCTAGTGCTCTCTCGCTCTCCTAGAGAGCGTTACGTTGGCTAGGCGACTGGTTTTTGCACCAGGAGGAGTTTTAGGGATACAGCCTTTGTTTTCCCTTCTTTTAAACTGGCTTATAGAGCGAGAGTCTAATAGGACACGAGAGAAGTTCTCGGCTTGGGAGTTCATGCCTCTGCCCAGATAGACTTCTCAATTCTGGTAGACTCGCCCTGGCGCCTAGCCAGGAGACGCTCCAAGTTGTTTACAGGTCAACTTCTCAACTTTTGTCGAGCCTTTGAAGTTTTGCTGTACTATTATGTCACACATAACAAGGCTTTCAGGGATGGTAAATGGTTCCGCCTCAGTCGCTAACCCCGTCTGTTGCTTTCTGGCCAACAACCTTCCAACCGGTTGGTTGTGCGCCCTGTTGACGCTGAGGTAACCTACTCGCGTCTGCCAGTTGAGGTGGTTCCTCCTTCTGGCCAACAACCTTCCAACCGGTCGGTTGTGCGCCCTGTTGACGCTGAGGTAACCTACTCGCGTCTGCCAGTTGAGGTGGTTCCTCCACCGATGCGACCCAGTGTGGGTTGCCAGTCGCACGTTGACGTTAAGCGACGCTCGGAGGTGGTTGTTGACGTTCAGGACGTTCAACAACCAGCAGAGGTGACTTGTTGTGACGCAGTGCGTCAACCTCAGCAACCCGGTAGGGTGTTGACTGCACAACCCAGACAGTCTAGACAGTTTCGGGTTGACGCTGTACTTCCTCGCGCACCCATGGTTGTTGACAGTTCACAGACTGTGCAGCAGTTCCATGATATTGCGTCCGGCTCCGTCACGCATCCACCAGTGCGACCGGATTCAGCGAGTCAGACGTTGCCCACTCCGTTGCCGTTTCCTCATCAGTTTCGGATGAGGAACCCTCTGATGAGGACGTTGCTGAACAAGACGATCAGCCCCCAGCCCTGCTATCCATCCAGAAGATGCTGAAGAAGGAACGCTGCCCAGTCAGGCTGTGGATGAGTCTGGTAGGGACACTGTCATCCGTGGATCAATTTGTGTCACTAGGAAGACTACACCTCCGTCCTCTTCTATACCATCTAGCTTTTCACTGGAAAAAGGACAAGACGCTAGAAGCGGTCTCGATCCCGGTTTCCGGAAAGATAAAGTCTTGTCTGACTTGGTGAAAGGACTATATCAACCTTAGAGAGGGTCTTCCCCTGACTGCTCAGACTCCCAACCACGTTCTCTTCTCGGACGCATCGGACGTAGGATGGGGTGCGACATTAGACGGTCGGGAATGCTCGGGATTATGGAACTCGAGTCAAAGGACAATGCATTTCAACTGCAAGGAGCTACTGGCAGTAAGTCTGACCTGGAAAAGCTTCAGGTCTCTCGTTCAAGGCAAAGTGGTGGAGGTGAACTCGGACAACACCACGGCTTTGGCGTACATCTCCAAGCAAGGAGGGACCTACTCTCTGACATTGTACGAGATCGCAAGGGACCTCCTCACCTGGTCAAAAGGTCTAGACATATCACTAGTAACGAGGTTCATCCAAGGCAACTTGAATGTCATGGCAGATTGTCTCAGTCGGAAGGGACAAATAATTCCAACAGAATGGACCCTCCACAAGGATGTATGCAAGAGACTTTGGGCCACCTGGGGCCAGCCAACCATAGATCTCTTCGCAACCTCGATGACCAAGAGGCTCCCAATATTTTGCTCACCAATCCCGGACCCAGCAGCAGTTCATATAGATGCCTTTCTACTAGATTGGTCACATCTAGATCTATATGCATTCCCTCCGTTCAAGATTGTCAACAAGGTACTGCAGAAGTTCGCCTCTCACGAAGGGACAAGGTTGACGCTAGTTGCTTCCCTCTGGCCCGCGAGAGAATAATTCACCGAGGTACTTCGATGACTAGTAGACGTTCCCAGAACACTTCCCCTAAGGGTGGACCTTCTACGTCAGCCACGCGTAAAGAAGGTACACCAAGGCCTCCACGCTCTTCGTCTGACTGCCTTCAGACTATCGAAAGACTCTCGAGAGCTAGAGGCTTTTCGAAGGAGGCAACCAGAGCGATTGCTAGAGCAAGGAGAACATGCACCCTTAGAGTCTACCAATCGAAGTGGAAAATCTTCCGAAACTGGTGCAAGTCAGTATCCGTATCCTCGACCAGTACCTCTGTAACTCAAATAGCTGACTTCCTCTTATATCTGAGGAAAGAACGATCTCTTTCAGCTCCCACTTTCAAGGGTTACAGAAGCATGTTGGCATCAGTCTTCCGTCACAGAGGCTTAGATCTTTCCAACAATAAAGATCTACAGGACCTCCTTAAGTCTTTTGAGACCACGAAGGAGCGTCGTTTGGTTACACCTGGTTGGAATTTAGACGTGGTACTAAGATTCCTTATGTCAGACAGGTTCGAACCGCTACAATCAGCCTCCCTGAAAGATCTCACCTTAAAGACTCTTTTCCTGGTATGCTTAGCCACAGCTAAAAGAGTCAGTGAGATTCATGCCTTCAGCAAGAACATCGGATTCTCATCCGAAACGGCTACATGTTCTACAACTTAGTTTTCTAGCCAAACACGAGCTGCCTTCTCGGCCTTGGCCAATATCGTTCGATATTCCAAACTTATCGTATGGTTGGAAATGAACTAGAAAGAGTCTTATGTCCTGTAAGAGCTCTTAAGTTCTTTTTAAAAACCTTTACGAGGCCCGTCTGAAGCTTTATGGTGTTCAGTTAAGAAACCATCTTTGCCTATGTCAAAGAATGCTTTATCCTATTTTATCAGACTGTTAATACGAGAAGCTCATTCCCATCTGAATGAGGAAGACCAAGCTTTGCTGAAGGTAAGGACACACGAAGTTAGAGCTGTCGCAACTTCCGTGGCCTTTAAACAAAATAGATCTCTGCAAAGTATAATCGACGCAACCTATTGGAAAAGCAAGTCAGTGTTCGCGTCTTTTTATCTTAAGAATGTCCAGTCTCTTTACGAAAACTGCTACACTCTGGGACCATTCGTAGCAACGAGTGCAGTAGTGGGTGAGGGCTCAACCACTACAATTCCCTAATTCCATAACCTTTTTAATCTTTCTCTTGAAATGTTTTATTATTGTTTTTGGGTTGTCCGGAAGGCTAAGAAGCCTTTCGCATCCTACTTGATTTGGCGGGTGGTCAAAGTCATTTCTTGAGAAGCGCCTAGATTAGAGGTTTTGATGAGGTCCTGTTGTATGGGTTGCAACCCTTGATACTTCAGATCCTAGGGGTCGCTCAGCATCCTAAGAGGATCGCGAGGCTCCGTAAGGAAGACGTACTTAAAAAGGCAGAGTAATTGTTCAAGTCGACTTCCTTACCAGGTACTTATTTATTTTATGTTTGTTATTTTGAATAACTGCTAAAATGAAATACAAAATACTTAGCTCATAATAATGTAAACAAGTAATGCTGGTCTCTACCCACCCCCCTGGGTGTGAATCAGCTTATATAATCACCGGCTAAGTTTAATATTGAAAAATGTTATTTTTATTAATAAAATAAATTTTTGAATATACTTACCCGGTGATTATATATTAAAGGACCCTCCCTTCCTCCCCAATAGAGACCCAGTGGACCGAGGAGAAAATTGGTTCTGTGTTTACATTGAGTACTGAGTACCTGCTAGACAGATGGCGCTGTTGATGTACACCCCCTACCTGCATAGCGATTGCTGGCGTATTTTGAACGTAGAGTTTTCTGTCGAGCAACAGAGTTGCAGCTTATATAATCACCGGGTAAGTATATTCAAAAATTTATTTTATTAATAAAAATAACATTTTTACAGTTAGGCAGATATGCGAGAAATATTTAGCAAAAGGTAAGGAGGTGTATGTTGCGTTTATGGATCTGGAGAAAGCATATGATAGAGTTGATAGGGAAGCAATGTGGAATGTGATGAGGTTATATGGAGTTGGTGGAAGGTTGTTGCAAGCAGTGAAATGTTTCTACAAAGGTAGTAAAGCATATGTTAGAATAGGAAATGAAGTGAGCGATTGGTTTCCGGTGAGAGTGGGGCTGAGACAGGGATGTGTGATGTCGCCGTGGTTGTTTAACTTGTATGTTGATGGAGTGGTGAGAGAGGTGAATGCTCGAGTGCTTGGACGAGGATTAAAACTGGTAGGCGAGAATGATCATGAATGGGAGGTAAATCAGTTGTTGTTTGCGGATGATACTGTACTGGTAGCAGACACAGAAGAGAAGCTTGACCGACTAGTGACAGAATTTGGAAGGGTGTGTGAGAGAAGGAAGTTGAGAGTTAATGTGGGTAAGAGTAAGGTTATGAGATGTACGAGAAGGGAAGGTGGTGCAAGGTTGAATGTCATGTTGAATGGAGAGTTACTTAAGGAGGTGGATCAGTTTAAGTACTTGGGGTCTGTTGTTGCAGCAAATGGTGGAGTGGAAGCAGATGTACGTCAGAGAGTCAATGAAGGTTGCAAAGTGTTGGGGGCAGTTAAGGGAGTAGTAAAAAATAGAGGGTTGGGCATGAATGTAAAGAGAGTTCTATATGAGAAAGTGATTGTACCAACTGTGATGTATGGATCAGAGTTGTGGGGAATGAAAGTGATGGAGAGACAGAAATTGAATGTGTTTGAGATGAAGTGTCTGAGGAGTATGGCTGGTGTATCTCGAGTTGATAGGGTTAGGAACGAAATGGTGAGGGTGAGAACGGGTGTAAGAAATGAGTTAGCGGCTAGAGTGGATATGAATGTGTTGAGGTGGTTTGTCTATGTTGAGAGAATGGAAAATGGCTGTCTGCTAAAGAAGGTGATGAATGCAAGAGTTGATGGGAGAAGTACAAGAGGAAGGCCAAGGTTTGGGTGGATGGATGGTGTGAAGAAAGCTCTGGGTGATAGGAGGATAGATGTGAGAGAGGCAAGAGAGCGTGCTAGAAATAGGAATGAATGGCGAGCGATTGTGACGCAGTTCCGGTAGGCCATGCTTCTTCCTCCGGTGCCTTAGATGACCGCGGAGGTAGCAGCAGTAGGGGACTCAGCAGTATGAAGCTTCATCTGTGGTGGAAATGTGGGAGGTTGGGCTGTGGCACCCTAGCAGTACCAGCTGAACTCGGCTGAGTCCCTGGTTAGGCTGGAGGAACGTAGAGAGTAGAGGTCCCCTTTTTTGTTTTTGTTTCTTGTTGATGTCGGCTACCCCCCAAAATTGGGGGAAGTGCCTTTGGTATATGTATGTATGTATGTAAAAATTAAATATCAAGATAGGTTGAAAATGGCATATGACGAAGTGAAAGTAAGAGAAACTGGTAATTTAGAGGAGGAGTGGAAGTTAGTAAAAGAAAATTTTGTTGGGATTGCTAGTGATGTGTGTGGCAAGAAGTTTGTTGGAGGCAGCATGAGGAAGGGCAGTAAATGGTGGAATGAAGGACTGAAGGTAAAAGTGGAAGAGAAAAAGAGGGATTTTGAAGAATGGCTGCAGAGTAATAGTGTAGAGAAGTATGAAAGATATAGAGAGAAAAATGTGGAAGTAAAGTGCAAGGTAAGTGAGGCAAAGAGAGCAGCTGACCTGAGGTGGGGCCAGGGATTGGGTCATTCATATGAAGAGAATAAGAAGTTTTGGAAAGAAGTGAATAGAGTAAGGAAGGCTGGTTCAAGAATTGAAGAGACAGTGAAAGATGGAAATGGAAGGTTGTTAAAAGGAGAGGAGGCAAGGAAAAGGTGGGCGGAATATTTTGAAAGTTTACTGAATGTTGAGGATAATAGGGAGGCAGATATAATTGCTGTTGCAGGTGTTGAGGTGCCGGTGATGGGAGATGAGAATGAGAGAGGGATTACAAGAGAGGAAGTGAGGAGAGCACTAGATGAAACAAGAGTTGGAAAAGCATCTTGTATGGATGGTGTGAGAGCTGAGATGTTGAAGGAAGGGGGTATGACTGTACTTGAATGGTTGGTGAGATAGTTTAATATGTGTTTTGTGTTGTCAATGGTACCAGTAAATTGGGTTTGTGCATGTATTGTACCACTATATAAGGGTAAGGGAGATGTGCATGAGTGTTGTAATTCAAGGGGTATTAGTTTATTGAGTGTGGTAGGAAAAGTGTATGGTAGAGTACTGATTAATAGGATTAAGGATAAAGCAGAGAATGCAATTTCAGAAATACAGGGTGGTCTTAGAAGAGGTAGGGGTTGTATGAATCAGATTTTTACAGTTAGGCAGATCTGCGAGAAATATTTGGCAAAAGGTAAGGAGGTGTATGTTGCGTTTATGGATCTGGAGAAGCGTATGATAGAGTTGATAGGGAAGCAATGTGGAATGTGATGAGGTTATTTGGAGTTGGTGGAAGGTTGTTGCAAGCAGTGAAAAGTTTCTACAAAGGTAGTAAAGCATGTGTTAGGATAGGAAATGAAGTGAGCAGTTGGTTGCCGGTGAGAGTGGGACTGAGACAGGGATGTGTGATGTTGCCGTGGTTATTTAACTTGTATGTTGATGGAGTGGTGAGAGAGGTGAATGCTCAAGTGCTTGGACGAGGATTGAAACTGGTAGACGAGAATGACCATGAATGGGAGGTAAATCAGTTGTTGTTTGCGGATGATACTGTACTGGTTCCAGACGAGGAAGAGAAGCTTGGCCGATTAGTGACAGAATTTGGAAGGGTGTGTGAGAGAAGGAAGTTGAGAGTTAATGTGGGTAAGAGTAAGGTTATGAGATGTACGGGAAGGGAAGGTGGTACGAGGTTGATTGTCATGTTGAGTGGAGAGTTACTTAAGGAGGTGGATCAGTTTAAGTACTTGGGGTCTATTGTTGCAGCAAATGGTGGAGTGGAAGCAGATGTATGTCAGAGAGTGAATGAAGGATGCAAAGCGTTGGGGCCAGTTGAGGGAGTAGTAAAAAATAGAGGGTTCGGCATGAATGTAAAGAGAGTTCTGGATGAGAAAGTGATTGTACCAACTGTGATGTATGGATCAGAGTTGTGGGGAATGAAAGTGACGGAGAGACAGAAATTGAATGTGTTTGAGATGAAGTATCTAAGGAGTATGGCTGGTGTATCTCGAGTAGATAGGTTAGGAACGAAGTAGTGAGGGTGAGAACTGGTGTAAGAAATGAGTTAGCAACTAGAGTGGATGTGAATGTCTTGAGATGGTTTGACCATGTTGAGAGAATGGAAAATGGCTGTCTGCTAAAGAAGGTGATGAATGCAAGAGTTGATGGGAAAAGTACAAGAGGAAGGCCAAGGTTTGGGTGGATGGATGGAGTGAAGAAAGCTCTGGGTGATAGGAGGATAGATGTGAGAGAGGCAAGAGAGCGTGCTAAAAATAGGAATGAATGGCGAGCTATTGTGACGCAGTTCCGGTAGGCCCTGCTGCTTCCTCCGGTGCCTTGGATGACCGCGAAGGTAGGAGCAGTAGGGGATTCAGCGTTATAAAGCTTCATCTGTGGTGGATAACAGGGGAGGATGGGCTGTGTCACCCTAGCAGTACCAGCCGAACTCAGTTGAGTCCCTTGTCAGGCTGGGAGGAACGTAGAGAGGAGAGGTCTCCTTTTTCGTTTCATTAGTTTGATGTCGGCTACCCCCAAAAATTGGGGGAAGTGCCATGGTATATGTATGTATGTACTGCTGGAAAGTCCGATGAATCATTAACAAGGTAATTGGTCTATGACAGACTGCATGGTATAGTAGCAACTGGTAGTGCCAATTGGTTAACTACAGGTGATGTGAAGGGGAGGCCCTACGTACCTACCTACCTACCTATCGCAGAATAGTCACTTGTTTTTTGCCACAACAGGTACGCATTTGGTTAACGACAAGTGGCGTGACGGCGAAGCCCCACCTACCTGCCTGTCACAGAAATAGCAACTTTTGTCTTTGGTCACAACAGGTACAGACGTACCTGTCGCACTGCTCTCTCTGCTGTTGGATCTTTCCTTACATTCATTTGTAATAAATGTTGGTTTTTTTTATATTTGAGAGTGCTTTTGCTGTAACTGGACTCGCATAGAAAGGTAAGCATGTGGTAAACAAATTTTGATCCTATAAAGATACAAACCTTTAAAACTCAATTGTTGTGTACCTTTATGAAAAGGTTACAGTAAGCAGCTCTCACTATTATGGTGGGTTCTTGCTCTTCCGATCAAGAAGACTATGAACTTGGTGTAACTTGTCTCACTTTGATTAAGACCGATTGTCACCCATACCTACATGACCGATATGGAAAATTATCTGTCTGGCGCGCTCACTTTGCATCAACAGTATTCCCAGGATGGTGATCCATGTGTTCCAAGTTACAAAACCCTTATGTATTGGTTTGTATTGCTGAGAAGGAAGCTCTTCTAGCCTTCTCCTCAGAGGGGAAAAAAAAAAAAAAAGTTCCCATTTTCTCTTCCTCCTCCATTCCCTTTATTGGACATTTCTGCTTAGAAAAGAGGACGATGAAGAAGATAGTCACATGGGAGGGCCTTTCACTCAGATTTCCTCAGGACTTATAGTGATTGCTCTCCTCCTTTATGAGGGAGTGCAGTACTCAATTGCTAATTGGCGCCTTCAGGGTCAGTCAAGCGACTGAGTCAGTACTGCAGTTACAGTACCTTTGTTACACCAGGAACAGGTGTACAATCTTACTTAGACTGAACACCAGCACCATAGGCTAGGGGAATATGGGAGCATATACGCCCACCTTTCTCACTCCTATAGCAATATGGACAATCTTTACTTACCTTGGTGCGTGCTTTGTGCATACAGAATTCGCCCGCCAACCGGTACCTTTAGGGTTGATTAAAAATTGTGAGCCAAGTGTTATTGAACCAATGTTTCATCAGGTGCAGGTGAACTAACATACCCGGACCAATCTCCAGACCGTGTGGTAGTTCAATAAGAATATCGTTCACTTCTAACGCCTTGTGCTGATAGAGAGCTCAAACATCGGCCAGTACCTTCGGGATCGATTAACGCCTGGTAAGACAACCATAGCTGTGTCATAAGTTACAAGTAAATGGTCCTAACTGGACTAATCTGCAGTACCGTATGATAGGCTGATAGGGGTATTGCTCACTCTACCTCCTCGTGTCGACACGGATCTTATGCATAGAGTAGTACCTTCCTAGTTGGTTAGGAGTCGTGAGCCTGCTGTTACATCACCACTTCATAAGTTGGAGGTGAAAGGTCCTCTGACTGATCATCAGCACCATACTGTAGGGCAATATGGGTATAGTTTATGCTACTTCTTGTGCCGTTACGGAGCGTAGCTGACGAAGCTCACACATTGACCGGTACCTGTGGGGTCGGTTAATGATTGTGATCTTGAGTTAACAGCTACTGCTGTTCACCTTCGAGATTATGTTTAGTTTTTCCACAGACTGGTGTCTTCAGGGTTTGTCAGAAGGGAGAAGACAATACAACAATGACTGCTGTTTGTACTATTATCAGGTGATTGGTTCTTCTTGACTGAACGCCAATGTATAGGTGATTGAGTGTAAGGAACATTATAATGTGGATCTATCCTCTTCCCTTTTCCCAGCTGATTCTGACAATTCTTCTCAGTAGAGAGATAAGTTGAAGAACCCCAGGAAGTTTGCTTGCAAGAAGTCTTACAGGAATTCAAGCAATCTCTTCCTCTTTTTAGAGAAGACGCTTCCCACCCAGTACCCAGTCCCGTGCGGAAGAGAACACTGGCCTGGGGGCCCAGTTCAACTGTACAGGTTTAAGGAAATAATGACCAGTAAAAATGACTGATTGCCCATCCCATATGCCAACAGCCGTTCTGTGGTGGGGCTGTGGCTGATCATGCGAAGGCAATGGCCCGTGGTGCATGGAGCGACTGCCCATGGTGCCGTAGATGACCACCAGGAGCCGATGGCCTGTGGGTCCTTGGTTAAGCACCCAGGGGCCACAGCCTACCATGCAGAGCTGATGGCTTGGGGTGCCAAGACCTATCGGACCTGTATGAAGCCTGATCACAGAATGGATCAATTGATCAAAAAGCTGGAGTGCCCTCCTTCACCCTTAACTGGATAATAGAGTACTTCTTTCGGTGTCTTTTTCTTTCACGAGTTAGTTACCCTCCATCATACAAATGTTGGATCAAAAGCCAATACAAACACACTGGCTCTTGGCAGTTCACTGAATTTCATTGGAAGATAAAGAATTTTATTGTTTGATTAATTCATTACTAAAACAAATCACATGAAAGAGATTTCTAAATTATTGAGAGAGCTTTGCTTTAGTTTGAGTCATAGATATTAATCTTTTCTATTGATGTTTGTAATGCAGATATTGCATTTTGTATGAAACTATTTCCATCCTTAATAGTATCAATATGGGTTAATTATTTTAATTAGTAGCAACCATGTTCTTACTTCTCTTGATTGTATCTTTTACTCAAAGTTGAATACTGTATATTTCTATACAAGTAGGTTTTTATCCACCTGAAGGCTATACTCTCCATTGTTCATTCATCCAGATAATACATGCCAGAATAATATAATTTACATCCACTCTATGTGACTGAAGTCTTTAGATTTCTTAGTTCAATAACAGATTCGTAAGGCTTTTATTTTTCTTTGTACCTCCCTATTTTTAAATTCCTGTCCTACCTTTATAAAGAGGTAATTTTGTCCTTCTAAAGGATTATTCACCATTTGTTTGCTTTGTCTAATGTTTTGGCAACATCAGAATGGTAGGTTCAACCCTCCCATGTTTTACTTTAAAAAAGAATTAGTATCATGGTGTACTTCAAGGCAGTTACTCAAGTCGAGCTGGTGGAATGACATTTATTTAAAATGGGTCTTCCAACTTGCATGATAACGGGGTTGGAGTGAAACCTCAACCTTTTTCCAAGAATAGTGTTTCCTGAAATTTATATTTATTGCAAATAAAGAATTAGATGATTTTTTTTACCTTAGCTTTTTAATGTTGAGGTTTTGAGTTTTGGATAATAAAAAGGATATGTGAAGGATTTATATTGCTTTAGCATTGGGATCTATATATCTTTAGATTTCAGTTTGATACAGTAGCTCTGTTTGCGAAGTGTTTCATTAGTCCCCTTGCCTACTTAAGGGATTTTGACGTAGGAAAAATCTATTTCTGGGCGAAGGACCTGTGCCGCCCAGTGAATAAGCTCCATTTAGCACTTATTCTTAGGTAATTTACTGCTAAATATACCAGAGAAAAAATGTAAAGGAGTGCTAGGTTAACTAGCTCGCTCACCTATTGGTGTCGGTATAAAATTGGGCGTATAATCCAGAGGTCCCGCACTATTTAGATTCATCCACGACAGAAACCCCAATAGAGGAGAGCCGTTCAACCTCACTCGGTACTACTAACAATGCATCCGCTCAGAACCCAACTCCTTAGCACCCAAAGTTTGGGGACTCCAAGGGAGAGGAGCTGGGAGGGTTCACTGGGCGGCACAGGTCCTTCGCCCAGAAATAGATTTTTCCTACGTCAAAATCCCTTTTCTGGGCTCGAACCTGTGCCGCCCAGTGAATCTATACAAGAGAAAATGTCACCAAACTTGCAAAATAAAGGAAAAAACATAAGCGTAAGGGAAATACAGGATGCTTTTAATCAGAGATGAGTACCAAAAAACAATTATAAGGGTATCTTAAATATGAACATAAGTCCAATAAGGTAGGTATAATAATGCCGTGAGTGATAATATATACAGATACTCAGGAGCATAAAATTTACAAATATAATAACAGTATTCAGGTGCGAGACCAACGAATACAATAGGGTATAAATGAGGCAGGTAAGAGGGAGAGATAAAGAGTCAAGGCATTAACCTGTGAGTTACTTGGGAGTAACTACGCTCCCTGGGGCTACTGTAGAAAATTTTAGGGCTTCCAAATGTTTAAGGTAGTGTTTCTTGAACACTGACGGTGATTTCCACCCTGTATACCTGGAAAGGTCTGTAAAATTCATGTGGTGAAAGAAGTTCACCGAGGTAGCAACCGCCCTGATATCATGTGCAAGAGGAAAAGAGTCAGGGTTAGCTTGTTTAATAAAATACAAGATTTGTTGCCTGATCCCTTTAATAGTAATGGTACCGCCTTGTTCTCTAACGAATAGAGGCCCCGAGGAGTTAGAGGAGGTCCGGGATAAATAAGACCTAAGAGTAGTAACAGGGCACAGAGACGGATCTTGCGTGAGGGGAACAATTTTCCAGGAAGACCATCTGTTTTGAGGGTCTTCGTTCTTAGCCAAAAAGAATTTGTTAGGAGAAAGAAGGACCTCTCCCGAAGGCAGGAAGTCAATATGACCCGGGTCTCTCGACAAGGCTGCCAATTCAGAAATTCTTGCCCCGGAAGCCAAGCTCACCAGGAAAAGTGTTTTCCTGAGAAGGGGAATGTAATCACAAGAACTGTTAATGGTATCAGAAGCCAATCTGAGTACGTCATTAAGGAACCAGGTCACCGGAGTAGGACGAGTAACCAGTTTCAGTCTGGCACAAGCTTTCGGAATTGAAGCTAACAAAGAGTCGGTTAAGTCTATGTTAAAACCCACTAGGAAGATCTTTTTCAGAGCCGATTTAATAGTGGTGATAGTATTGGCTGCCAGACCTGATTCTAATAAAGATCTAAAGAAAGTGACTGTAAGGTTCAAGTTCATACAGTTCACGTCTGAGTCTATTAAAAATTTTGCCAACTTTTTAACTGCAGAGTCATACTGGCGGATGGTGGAATCCCGTTTATCCGATTCTAGGAACAAGGTGTTTTGAGGATCAATATTGGCACCATGCATAGCCGCAAACTTCATAAAGTCCATAAAGTTAGGGCGCTCTGAATGTTTGAGAAAGCGTACACAACGCGTGTTTGTACTATCTGAGACAGAACCGGATTGGGTATCGGGTGAGGGTATAGTCTCAACTCTCGCAGGAGAGGATACCAGTTGCTCTTGGGCCAGTTGGGTGCGACCAAGGCTACTTGTCCCTTGAAGGATCTCAGTTTGTCTAGAACTTTCAGCAAAAGATTCACCGGGGGAAAGAGATAAATCTTTTCCCAGGTGTCCCAATTCTGTGACATGGCGTCTGTGGCGTAAGCCTGAGGGTCTAGATTGGGAGCCACATATACTCTCAATTTGTGGTTGGATTCCGTGGCGAAGAGGTCCACTTGGAGACCGGGAACCTGAGAGAGAATCCACCGAAATGACTTTAGATCGAGTGACCATTCCGATTCTAGAGGGGAGGTCCGGGACAGGGCGTCTGCCACTACATTCCGGACTCCCGCCAGGTGGACAGCTGAAAGATGCCAACGGTTCAAGGCTGCTAGGGAGAATATGGCTACTAGAACATGGTTCAGAGGCCCTGACTTTGACCCGCCTCTGTTGAGGCAGCGGACCACCACTTCGCTGTCGAGGACCAGACGAAGGTGTTGTTTCTTGGGAAGAGCAAGACGTTTCAGGGTTAGAAGAACTGCCATGGCCTCTAGCACATTGATGTGAAATTGGCGGAACAAGGGAGTCCAAAGACCTTGAACTTTCTTGAGCTGAGAATAACCGCCCCAACCTGACAAGGATTCGTCCGTGTGAATGATTAATTTCGGAGGCGGAAATCGAAAGGGAACTGACTTTGACAGACTGTTTGCTCTTGTCCAAGGAAGAAGTCTTTCCCGTAGAATGGGAGGAAGGCGGACTTTCCTGTCCCGGAGCTTCCGGTTCGCCCTCGAACGCCAGACACGATTGATATCTTTCAATTTTGCCTTCAGAAGAAGATCCGTCACTGAGGCAAACTGAAGGGACCCCAGAATCCTCTCTTGGAGTCGTCTGGAACTTACTTTGTCTTTGAGAAAGCGTTTGGTGTTCCTTGCAATCTCTAACCTCTTGGGTCTGGGAAGACACAGAGTATGAGATATAAGATCCCATTGCAGGCCGAGCCATTGGAACTTCGATTTTGGAAGAAGACGGGACTTCTTGAAGTTGATCTGGAAGCCTAGAGATTGAAGATAATGGATGACTTTGTGAGTGGCTTTTAGGCAATTTTGGGAGGTGTCTGACCAAATGAGCCAGTCGTCCAGATAGGCTACTACTTGAATCCCTTGATTCCTGAGTTCCTGAACAGCGACTTCTGCTAACTTTGTGAAGATTCTTGGGGCGATGTTGAGCCCGAAAGGCATCACCTTGAAGGAGTAACTTTTGTCCCCTAAGCGAAAGCCTAGGTACGGACGGAAGTGTCTCGCTATCGGGACGTGATAATAGGCGTCTGTAAGATCGATAGAGGTGGTGACGGCCCCACGGGGAAGTAAGGTCCGCACCTGCGAAACGGTAAGCATTCGAAACTTGTCGCATTGAATGGACAAGTTGAGAAGGGATAAGTCTAGAATCCCTCTTCTCTTGTCTGAATCCTTCTTCGGGACACTGAACAGCCGACCTTGAAACTTCAGGTGTTTCGTTTCTTGTACGGCGTTCTTTTGTAAAAGATCCTGGACAAATTCGACCAGGTCCGGAGTGGAATGTTGACGAAATTTGTTCGGAGGAGGAGGTCCTTGAATCCAACTCCACCCCAGTCCCTTGGAGATGATACTGAACGCCCAGGGACTGAACCTCCATTTGTTGCGGAAGGCATAGAGCCTCCCCCCTACCTGCTGCCTCCACGTCCGCCTCGGAAGTTATTTCCTCTGCGAAAAGCTCTTCCCCTGCCTTTGTTCTGGTTAGAACCACGGTGGTAGCCTCATACGACTGGTTAAAGGCAGGAGAAGTGGCGGAGGCACCAGAAAGCTGGCTCTTAGGAAGCAGAACGGTGACATAGTCGTCCGAAGGAGCCTGAGAGGTGGAAGGCTGTGCCGGGGCAACAGGAGATGGGGGAAGAGGCAGCCGGAAAATGGGCGAACCAGTCTGCTGTTGCCTGAACTGGGTGGAAGTATATGGACGGAGCTTCTTCCTACCCCGGGCTTGGTAATTTGCAGGGTCAGATTTACGTTTAGGAGTCAAACCCCAACGGGCTTTAAGGCTCTGGTTGACTCTAGTGGCCTCCGCCAAGACTTCCTCTACAAGGTCCTCAGGGAAGAGGTTTGAACCCCAACAGGAGGACCGGATCAGCTTATTAGGTTCATGCCTAATAGTCGCCTCTGCCAGGACATGTTTGCGACACTTGCGTTTAGCAGTAGCGAAGTCATACAGGTCGTAGTATAATGACTGCAACGTAGCCTTGTTGAGAGATTTAAAAATACTCTCAGTATCGTAAGTCAAGGCTATCGACTCCGTGGAAGTGGCCAGGTTCAGAGTACGGCCAACGCGTAGGCGAGAATCATACTCCTGTTTAATGAGGGATTCCGGGAGACGGGGAAGCCGCTCACTAAACATTACCGAAGCACAGTCTGCTGCTAGCTTTCCAGAGGTAAATGTGGTATGGACGTTGTCCCAACACTCAATGCCTGAAGGAAGAAGGAGGGAGATTGGATCCACCTCTCGGATGGGAGGCAAGGGCTTCTCCTCCAGAGCATATTGGAAGGCAAGCTCTGCTACCTTATTGACACATGGAGTCACGGTGTTTTTGTCCATTAGGAACATTGTAAAAGAGCTCTTATAAGGTGTCAACATAGTGTTGGTGCAGCCGATGTCATTCAGGAATCTGGCCCACACAGATTGGGCCTGCTCTTTTGGGAAGATGACTGTCTCCTTGGGGACCTTGTCTAACCGAACCAAAGCTTCCTCGGTAAGCCTGGCATAACCATGAAATGGAAATGCCAGACCAGGAGGAAAGAATTCAAAGTCCTCTAGGGGACGAGTGCCAAGACCCTCCAAAGTTAACATTCCGTCTGAGAACGGGGAATGAAGAGCCATACGCCAAGGGTTGTTTTTGGCAAACTGCGGGAGCTTAGAGGCATCCGGGATGAGAGAGCTTTGGACCCGCTCCGGAGCACCTTGCTCTAATGCCCCAAGTCTCTGACCGATGTTAGAGAACATCGTGTCCATCTTAGACTGTATCTCTGATACAAACTTAGCCTGCATCTCCGACACGATGCGAAGCATGGCTGATTCGGAAAGGCCCGGGCTAGCAGCAGGTGTGGCGGAATGAACTCCCGGGTCGCGAGACTTAGAGGAGGAGCCAGAAGCCTTAGATGACAGGTTTGTATTCTGTTTAGAACCATGAGAAGCCTTATGAGGCTTATGAACTTTAGGTAAGGTTCTAGACTTATTCTTGGGGGGAACCGGGTGTGATCGTTGGGACGAATCACGGTCCCCAGAAAAACCATGGAAGGAAGAGCGATCAGAAGAAGAAGAAAGAGAGGGGCTGAGGATAGGAATCTCAGCGCCAGAAACACCTGCCTCACTTACCACCCTACCTGTATCTGGATCATCCAATAACATGGGTTCCACGTCAAGGTTCATGGAGGCAACATTGTCTTCTAGATCTTCGGGGGCGTCCGACGGATCCTGCTCTGGATCAATAAACCCCGCTATGGTGGCATCAATGTGGGCAATGATGGGAGCTGCAACATGCCTAGCCACAGCGGCTGAAGACTTGGCGTTGGGGTAAATCAGGGAACAGTAGTCCTCGGAGAGGACGTACGGCCGCTTGGACTTCACGTTCCGGGCAAAACCACCAACCCACACTTTCAGTGTGGCCCGAGCCGCAGACTTTTGCTCCGAGGATGCCTGAAATAATAGTGGGAATTATAAAAGGGCAGACTCCCAGTGGTCCTTCAAGACCATAGATATTTTACTAAATAGTGTATGTATGCCAAAAAAGGTAAGATAAATAAGAAGGCAACATAGCCAACGGGACTCACCGAGTCAGATCCAAGGGTGGTAACGAGGTCAAAACAGACCACACAGTTATCCGGGTGCCATACCACGACGTCCTCCAGCTGCACACCGCAGAGGGCGTGAGACCGACAGACGGTATGGCCGCAGGGCTGATGTAGAACAGCTGCACAGGCTGTCGTCTGACAATGCACCATCTATAAAAAGAATAGTATATGAGAAACTGTAATTCTCTTAAGTAGGGGCGGGTCCGGAGGACCCGGCCTAAACCTAAGTCTAGCTTAAGACTAAAGTAAATAGTATATGAGAAACTGTAATTCTCTTAAGTAGGGGCGGGTCCGGAGGACCCGGCCTAAACCTAAGTCTAGCTTAAGACTAAAGTAAATAGTATATGAGAAACTGTAATTCTCTTAAGTAGGGGCGGGTCCGGAGGACCCGGCCTAAACATAAGTCTAGCTTAAGACTAAAGTAAATAGTATATGAGAAACTGTAATTCTCTTAAGTAGGGGCGGGTCCGGAGGACCCGGGCCTAACATAAGCCTAACACAAGATTAGGGCTTAACTGTAATATTCTTAAGTAGGGGCGGGTCCGTAGGACCCGGCCTAAACATAAGTCTAGCTTAAGACTAAAGTAAATAGTATATGAGAAACTGTAATTCTCTTAAGTAGGGGCGGGTCCGGAGGACCCGGCCTAAACATAAGTCTAGCTTAAGACTAAAGTAAATAGTATATGAGAAACTGTAATTCTCTTAAGTAGGGGCGGGTTCGGAGGACCCGGGCCTAACATAAGCCTAACACAAGATTAGGGCTTAACTGTAATATTCTTAAGTAGGGGCGGGTCCGGAGGACCCGGCCTAAACAAAAGTCTAGCTTAAGACTAAAGTATAGCCATCCATTCCGGTCGAGCCGGGAGTATAAAAAAGGATGCAACAACAAAAATTAAAGACACAGGGTGTCTGATTTCCCGGGGCGAGGCTAAGCCCCGGGCCGGGAAATAAAAGTATCCAAAACCAATTCGTATAGGAACTCCGGGGTAGTGATCTGTCATATAATCATCATAGGAACTGTTATAAATTAAATAGGGGGGCGGAACTGTAGATAAGAACCGCCAACGGAACCCAGAGGGTTTCATATAACATAAACCAGTGTGATAAGTGAATATAAAATAGGGTGCACCGGGATCCAACTATGTTGACCGGTGGCCAACCAGACTAGACAGAGCCGAACCCGCCGGGACACCCGGAGGACAAAGTCCATAAACACTGAACTACCCCCTGTACAAGGAGGGAAGGCAACGGTCCCCTAGGGGAGAGGGGGAGAGAAGCCTAGCCACCCACCTAGCGAGAGGGGGAGCATGGGGGAGAATCACGTGATACGGAGCAGCTGGGCTACCAACTGACGATCCCCAACCAGACAGATCAAACGGAGTAATAGCACAATATTCATTATAATAGTAATAGCGTTGATAATATAAAATAAACACATAAAAATTTTTGGGCAAGGCATGCAACATAATAATAAAATCACAAAAGACACACCTGATGGCTTAAAAAATAACATTGCCACCTAGCACGAAGGTCGGCAGCCATAACGATACGTAAATGATATCGGCCCAAAATTTGAACCACGAGGGTTCTAAACGCTAAATAATGAATATCCATAATAACAAATAAAATTTAATAATAAAAATAATACATATAGTAACACCGCGAGTGAAACTAAAAGCTCTCAAAACAGGAGTACCAACTGTAAATGGAATCAAGCAAGATCGGTATGAACGAAGAGAATACACTCCTATAATTCAAATATTAGACGATCTAGGGTGCTCAAAACACAGCAAAACACAGCTTGGTACTTAACTTAGACGGTGTCTCCAGGGAAACCGACGAAGAAGCCATAATCCAAAGAAAATAAGCGAAAAAACGAGAGCACAACAAAAAAGCGGGTTACACACAAGATGTGCTAAAAGGAGTTGGGTTCTGAGCGGATGCATTGTTAGTAGTACCGAGTGAGGTTGAACGGCTCTCCTCTATTGGGGTTTCTGTCGTGGATGAATCTAAATAGTGCGGGACCTCTGGATTATACGCCCAATTTTATACCGACACCAATAGGTGAGCGAGCTAGTTAACCTAGCACTCCTTTACATTTTTTCTCTGGTATATTTAGCAGTAAATTACCTAAGAATAAGTGCTAAATGGAGCTTATTCACTGGGCGGCACAGGTTCGAGCCCAGAAATAGGATATTTATTCATATCTGAAAAGGTCAGTCTTTATAAAAATTTTGTGAAACTGAAGAACGGTAAAAGGAATATTGCAAATAGAGTTAAGAATTCTTTGTTTTTTGTAATTTCATGTTTTCAAACTGTGCTATAGTTCTGTTTATCCTTAAAGTATTCCTGACTTTCTCATTTAAATGCAGTATGGTTTTCCTATTTGTTCCGTAACTGGAATACAAACCTACACTATTTATTAGGGGTCTTACTTTCGGCAAAGCTGAAAAGACGAGCCATTAACATTTAGCGAGGGTTAACTACCCATTCCACTAGTTAGCAGGGTTAGGGGGGTTAGCTTGCTACCACTCCCACTCACACACCTGTGATTTACCCCGCTTTGCTTTTGGATTGGATGGTGAACGGTCGTTGCTGTTCTTCATCCTCACCAAGTTATTTTTGGACTGCCATTAATACTTTTTGTTTGTGCTTTCTCTTTATTAGTGTGTTTTTGTTGACTTCTGCCGACCATGTGTACATGCCCTGGACTTGAAAGCCGGCCCTGCGGTACCTTCATGTGGGCCGTGCACACCCATCACCACACCCTTTGTCCCACCTGCAGAGGTCAACGGTCTCCCCAGATTTGATGCTGTTCTCAGACACTTTAAAAAAAGGGCTGGGTGCCAACGTGCTGCACAACACAACCTCAGGCCTCTGGTCAGAGTCAGAAAAATACCTCCACATAAATCTCTTAGAGATGAAGGCCCATCTTTCTGGCCCTTCAACAGTTCCACCAGTGATGATGAGTGAGAACACCACAGTAGTGGCTTACATCAACAAACAAGGAGGTACATTTTTTCAGCCCCTATCTCATCTAGCAGTAGAGATACTGAGATGGACCGAGATTCACTCGATACCACTATCGGCAACCTTCATTCCAGGCAAAAGGAATGTGATCGCTGACAACCTGAGCAGAGCATCTCAGATAGTGAGTACCGAGTGGTCTTTGGATTATCTAGTACCCAACAAAGTCCTGACTTTGTGGGGGTTCTCCGACTGGATCTCTTCACAAGGCCCTGAACTTCAGGCTCCCATTGTAATGCTCCCCAGTTCCAGACCCCAAGGCTCTCTGACAAGATACATGCCAACAACGATGGGACAACATCAACGTTTACGCCTTTCCCCCGTTCTTTCTGATGAGGAGGGTACTCAACAAGACCAGAACATTAGTCAACCTCTCAATGACTCTCATAGCTCTGGTATGGCAAACTTTTTGTTTGTGCTTTCTCTTTATTAGTGTGTTTTTGTTGACTTCTGCCGACCATGTGTACATGCCCTGGACTTGAAAGCCGGCCCTGCGGTACCTTCATGTGGGCCGTGCACACCCATCACCACACCCTTTGTCCCACCTGCAGAGGTCAACGGTCTCCCCAGATTTGATGCTGTTCTCAGATACTTTAAAAAAAGGGCTGGGTGCCAACGTGCTGCACCACACAACCTCAGGCCTCTGGTCAGAGTCAGAAGAATACCTCCACATAAATCTCTTAGAGATGAAGGCCCATCTTTCTGGCCCTTCAACAGTTCCACCAGTTCTTGGCGGACCACTCAGTGGTGGTGATGAGCGAGAACACCTCAGTAGTGGCTTGCATCAACAAACAAGGAGGTACATTTTTGCAGCCCCTATCCCATCTAGCAGTAGAGATACTGAGATGGACCGAGATTCACTCGATACCACTATCGGCACCCTTCATTCCAGGCAAATGGAATGTGATCGCTGACAATCTGAGCAGAGCATCTCAGATAGTGAGTACCGAGTGGTCTTTGGATTATCTAGTACCTAACAAAGTCCTGACTTTGTGGGGGTTCTCCGACTGTGGATCTCTTCGCAAGGCCCTGAACTTCAGGCTCCCATTGTAATGCTCCCCAGTTCCAGACCCCAAGGCTCTCTGACAAGATACATGCCAACAACGGTGGGACAACATCAACGTTTACGCCTTTCCCCCGTTCTGTCTGATGAGGAGGGTACTCAACAAGACCAGAACATTAGTCAACCTCTCAATGACTCTCATAGCTCCGCTATGGCATCATGCGGAATGGTTCCCAGACCTCCTGCCACTTCTGACGGAGTCTCCAAGAGAACTCCCTCCACGTCACGATCTACTCAGACAACCACATGCCAACATATTTCACAAAGCCTTATCTTCACTACGACTTCATGCCTGGAGACTCTCCAGCATTTCCTCACTCAGAGAGGTTTTTCGCAACAAGTTGAGAACAGGATGTCTGGATACCTGTGGAAATCAGCAGCAGTGTACCAGGCAAAGTGGAAAGCCTTATGTGGTTGTTGTCGTGGAAGGGGTATCTCTCCTCGATGCCACTATTCCAGCAATAGCAGAGTTCCTCGTGTATTTGCGTGAAGAAATGCACCTTTCAGTCCCGGCGGTAAAAGGCTATCGCTCAGCCTTAAGCCTCGCCCTTAGACTGAACTGAATGGACATTTCCTCACTACTAGAACTTTCTTTACTCATACAGAGTTACGAAATTACCTGTCCTCAGTCTGATGTGAGACCTCCCCCGTGGAATATGGTTCAAGTTCTCGGGTCTCTAAAGAGACCTCCCTGTGAACCATTACGCCAGGTAACCAATCACCACCTGACTTGGAAGACGGTGTTCCTACTAGCTTTGGCTTCGGCCAAGCGAGTCAGTGAACTTTGTGGTCTCTCATATGACATCATCCATTCAAGGTGATGGGGAGAGGTACTGTTCAGCTTTGTCCATGAGTTTGTCACCAAGAGAACAGCTGCAGCCCGTCCCCATGTGCCTGCATTTTACGTCTGCACAGGGAGGAACAAAAGGGGGGTCACCAAGAACACCATCTCTGCTTGGATTCGCAAGGTCATAGACCATGCCCTTAATCCGGGCCCTCCTCCTTCAAGTTGCCCCAGAGCTTACAATGTCAGGGTCGTAGCTACGTCCCTGGCCTTCAAGAGAAATTTATCAGTGATGCAGGTTCTACAGGCTGGGGTGTGGAAACGTCAGACTACGTTCACAGCCCACTACCTGCAAGACGTGACCCACAGGAGGCTCTATACGTTCTCTATCGCCCCTGTGGTAGCTGCACAACACCTGGTATAATACCTGAAACTCCTTATTGGACAAGTAGCAGAGGGTTAAGGGCACTGTTACCCGGTTTTAGTGTATGTGATTGAAAAGGTTTGGCTATTATTAAGCTAATACTGTTGCATCCCTATACCTGGGTGAGGTGGTATTGGGAAAGTCTTGGTTGCAACAGTTTTTCCTACTAAGATTCGGAATAACTTTTACCTGGACAGTCACATTACTAAATATCTCAACACAGCTTATGTAGGCCGCGGACCTTACGTAGCAATGTTTAGCGAGGTGCAGGGACTCCTTATTTTTGGTACAAACCTATTTAAAATAAGGAGCTCCCAAGTAGCCAAAAAGCCAGATTGGCGGGGACGTCCACCCTACGAGTGGGTGAGTCACCCCTAATAGATAGCGTAGGTTTGTATTCCAGTTACGGAACAAATGACAAATTCGGAGATAATTTGTATTTTTCCTAACAATACAAACCTTTAGCTATTTATACAAAGTTACCCGCCAGCCCTATTTCCCTTGAAGTCCTACCTCCAAGCAAAGTCAGCTAAATCACAGGTGTGTGAGTGGGAGCTGTAGCAAGCTACCCCCACTAACTAGCAGAATGGATAGTTAACCTTCGCTAAATTTTAATGGCTTGTCCTTCCAGCTTTGCCGAAAGTTTGTATCGGTAGGAAAAATACAAATTCTCTCCAAATTTGTCATTTTTATATAATGTACCTTCTTTTTCAGAATACCATTGATGCCTTGTCGTTTTCACCCTGTGGACGGTTTCTAGCATCTGCTGGTGGAGATAAGCGTATTTTAGTGTGGGATATGGCTAATGGCAACTTGATTACAGAAATGGCATCTCACACCTCAACAATATTTACAATTTGTTTTTCCAGAGATTGCAATATACTTGCCTCAGGTATCAAATTTATATGCATGCCAGTTGTTTTCTTTTTAGTATATTTACGCTTCTATAAATTTGTTAAACTTTTTGAATGATTTTGAAGTCAATTAATTTAGGAAGTATATTCCAAAATTAAAGGGCTTTTTGCAAATTAGCTAAAGAATTCTGAAAATGCAAATTAAATAAAAAAAAAAAAAATTTTAGGAACCAGTTTTGAATCATAACTAAGACAGAGTAAATATACAGTAAATAGAAGTAAATTTTTTTCTAGAAATAGACAACTATTAGGAATTTGTAACATTTTTATTTTTACAAATATATCAAACAAATTATGTTTATTGCAAAAATTTTTTATCAATATTAAACTTACCCGATGATCATATAGCTGTCAGCTCTGCTGCCCGACAGAAAAAACCTACGGGCGGAATACGCCAGCGATCGCTATACAGGTGGGGGTGTACATCAACAGCGCCATCTGTCAAGTAGGTACTCAAGTACTCGATGTCAACAAGAACCAATTTTCTCTCTGTCGTGCCAATGGCAAGACCTACTAAATACGCCGTCCCTAACTGGATTTGTTTTCACAACGATTTGGTGAAGTACACTATTCCAGTTTTGAGCTTTCGCTATGCAGGGGTTTTATCTTCATTTCAAAACTTACTAAATACGCCGTCCCTAACTGGATTTGTTTTCACAACGATTTGGTGAAGTACACTATTCCAGTTTTGAGCTTTCGCTATGCAGGGGTCTTATCTTCATTTCAAAACTTGAACTCGTTTTGGATAGATTTAATTATGGTGACGAAGAGAGTATGGACTCTCTTTCACTTTTAAATGGCCGACCCTTCCCTTAGACGGAAGTGTGTTTAGGTTTTTGGTAATTTTGCTTAACAAGTTATAGATCTATTTATTTTATATCTCTCCGCCTTTATAGGCCTCTTCGATTAACTTTCCATTTATTATAAACTTATAAAAAATTAATTTTTATGTTTGTTTATATGCGACCTTTCCTAATAGTAGGCGGTCCTTACTTGGAACCGAAGTTAATTAACATTGAGCCCGTTATATCGTATTTAACCTTTTAAGAATTTAATACTTTTTTAATTTTAATTTTTTATGAAAGAATTTCTTTGATAGTCTCGTACTGTTTTCAAAGATGAACTAACGTTTAGTTTTTTAGTCTCCGCAGTTGTTGACGTTCAGAACGTTCAACATGCACTCTATCGTTACGATAGAGAGAGAGTGTATCACGGTTCCACGTTGCAGTAAGAGTAAACCGATTCTAGCGTTTCGTTCATTCTTTCTTAGCTTAAATGGTTTAAATTCTAAATAAAGGAACTTTTTATTTGGGAAACCTTTGTTTTTTCCTTTAGCAAATAACATGTTTTAACGATATATAATTGGGCTCTTCTCTCAGGTGCTAAATCAAGAGAGAAGAGAGAGAGAGATAGAGACGGAGGGAGAGAGAGGAGAATAAACGTTTCGTTCAAGCGGGTAACGTTGTTCTCGTTTTTTACTCTTCTCCTTAGTCGCTGTAGGGGAAGAAGGTAAAACGTTTCTAGGGTTTTATTCTTGTTCCCAGGCTTTATGCGGTGAGAGATTGTAAACGTAGTTTATTTGATCTAGTGTTTAGTCTCTTTTCCAGCCACTGAATTCTTTATCTTTTTTTATGTTTTTCTGTTGCATTGTAAAACTGTTTTCGCAATTACTACCTTTTAATGAAGGATAGGATTGCGTGTTTCAGGTAGAAATCAGTTAAAGTTTCGATTTCAGTGAAATAAGTGCAAACAGAAAATCAAAAGTGATAAAGTGATATGCGCAAAGTGTTACAGTGTTGCGTCCGAGGGTTCGTCTGTTCGTGCCAGTTGTTCACCTAGTCCGGGACCTCTTACAAGCTCCCAAGCCCAGGGGAGAAGTAATGTCGAACGACTTATGGGTTCCACAGGCCTTGATCGACGAACAGACGTTTTTCCCTCCGTGGTTTCGGGCGTATCTACCCACGTTAGCCGACGTGAGATCGCCCCACCCACACAAAGACGAGAGAGCCCATTTATTCCTTGTCTGCGGAAGAGGTTTCTCGTAAGAAACCATGGACCACATCTTGCAGCTTTTTAAGTGCAAGTCGGTCCCTTCCGCGCAAGTCCAACGGCCTAGGTGTAGCCACTGGGTTAGTTCGGACTCGCTGCAGTCATCCGACGACTGCACTCCTCCCAAGAGAGGCAAGGTGGTACCGCAACAGGCAGTAACTCCGTCTGTTGCCGCACCAGCTGTTTTAGACCCTCAGTCACAACGGACAGTAGCTCCGTCTGTTGCCGTTTTTTGTAGACCCTAAGTGGTCTTTACTGCAGTCTATGCAGACTCAGTTAGCTGCGGTTATGCAGGAGTTTCGTGCGGAGAAGGTTGACACTGCTCTCGTTAGCCTACAACCTGCCACGGTTGTGCGCCCAGCTCACGCTGAGGCTGCCTGCTCCCACACTCCGGCTGCGGAGAGCTCCACCTCCGATGCGCAATCGACCCTGCCAGACGCATGTTAATGTTAGCCGACGTGTGGCACCCTCCGTTAACATGCGTGAGCTACCGCATCAGCAGTGGGAAGGTGGAGTCAAGCTGCCGTG
Organism: Palaemon carinicauda; assembly: GCF_036898095.1. Lineage (NCBI taxonomy): Eukaryota > Metazoa > Arthropoda > Malacostraca > Decapoda > Palaemonidae > Palaemon > Palaemon carinicauda. The sequence goes on from NC_090768.1 coordinate 11,588,276, forward strand.
TTTTGACGCGATGCGTTAGTTTCCGCAACCCACGGCAGTCCCCACCACGCACCACCACTCCGCTTTGGTTGTTGCCTGCTCCCACACTCCGACTGCGGAGAAGGTTGACGATGCACCCGTTTGCCTACAACCTGCCACGGTTGTGCGCCCAGCATGGCTGCCTGCTCCCACACTCTTGTTGTGAGAGCTCCTCCACCCATGCGCAGTCGACCCTGCCAGACGCATGCTGACTCCCACAGACACACGGAGCACTCCGTTGCCGTGCGTGAGCTACCACAAGCTGCCGTGTTTTGACACGGTGTGTCAGCCTCCGCAACCCACTGTGGTTACCGCCACTCGCCCGCAGCAGACTAGTCAGTCAGGAGTTGAGGCTTCCCCACACAACTTTGGTTGTTGCCAGCTCACAGACTGTCAAGCAGTTACATGACGTTGCCTTCTGGTCTGCTACTAATGCACCAGTGCTGTATGTCCTCACGCACCTGTTGTGGTTGACAGTTCAGTTTTTGACAGTTCACAGACTGTCAAGCAGTTACATAACATTGCCTTCTGGTCTGCTGCTTATGCACCAGTGAGACCCTCACTGAGATAACCTAGCTTTTCTCGGACATGGTTCCTGTAGATGAGAAAGTGCTGTTCTCCCTCCTTCTGATATTCCTTTGAGGACTCTGTCATTTGGAGAGGAGCCTTAAGCTGCTTAGCCTCCTATGGACTTTAATTAAAGCATAACAAGGCTTCCAGGGATGGTAAATGGTTCCGCTTCGGTCGCTAACCCCGTCTGTTGCCACACCTGCTCCCATAGACCCTAATGGGCTTTGTTGCAAGACATGCAGTCCAAGCTTGTGTCCTTGATAGAGGATTTTTTACGGAGAAGAACCTCCTAGCCAACAACCTTCCTACCGGTTGGTTGTACGCCCTGTTGACGCTGAGGTATCCTACTCACGTCCGCCAGTTGAGGTGGTTCCTCCACCGGTGCGACCCAGTGTGGGTTGCCAGTCGCACGTTGACGTTAAGCGACTCTCGGAGGTGGTTGTGGACGTTCAGTGTGTCACTAGGAAGACGTTCAACAACCAGCAGAGGTGACTTGTTGTGACGCAGTGCGGCAACCTCAGCAACCCGGTAGGGGGTTGACTGCACAACCCAGACAGTCTAGATAGTTTCGGGTTGACGCTGTACTTCCTCGCGTCCCCATGGTTGACAGTTCACAGACTGTGCAGCAGTACCATGATCTTGTGTCCGGCTCCGCCACGCATCCACCAGTGCGACCGGATTCAGCGAGTCAGACGTTGCCCACTCCGTTGCCGTTTCCTCATCAGTTTCGGATGAGGAACCCTCTGATGAGGACATTGCTGAACAAGACGATCAACCCCCAGCCCTTTTATCCATCCAGAAGATGCTGAAGAAGGAACTCTGCCCTGTCAGGCTGTGGATGAGTCTGGTTAGGACACTGTCATCCGTGGTTCAATTTGTGTCACTTGGAAGACTACACCTCCGTCCTCTTCTGTATCATCTAGCTTTTCACTGGAAAAGGACAAGACGCTAGAAGCGGTCTCGATCCCGGTTTCCGGAAAGATAAAGTCTGGTCTGACTTGGTGAAAGGACTTTATCAACCTTTGAAAGGGTCTTCCCCTGACTGTTCAGACTCCCAACCAGGTTCTCTTCTCGGACGCATCGGACGTAGGCTGGGGTGCGACATTAGGCGGTAGGGAATGCTCGGGATTATGGAACTCGAGTCAAAGGACAATGCATTTCAACTGCAAGAAGCTACTGGCAGTACGTCTGACCTGGAAAAGCTTCAGGTCTCTCCTTCAAGGCAAAGTGGTGGAGGTGAACACAGACAACACCCTGCTTTGACGTACATCTCCAAGCAAGGAGGGACCTACTCTCTGACATGGTACGAGTTCGCAAGAGATCTCCTCTCCTGTTCAACAGGTCTAGACTTTTCACTAGTAACGAGGTTCATCCAAGGCAACTTGAATGTAATAGCAGATTGTCTCAGTAGGAAGGGACAAATAATTCCAACATATTGGACCCTCCACAAGGATGTATGCAAGAGACTTTGGGCCACCTGGGGCCAGCCAACCATAGATCTCTTCGCAACCTCGATGACCAAGAGGCTCCCAATACTTTGCTCACCTATCCCGGACCCAGCAGTAGTTCATATAGATGCCTTTCTACTAGATTGGTCACATCTAGATCTATATGCATTCCCTCCGTTCTAGATTGTCAACAAGGTACTGCAGAAGTTCGCCTCTCACGAAGGGACAAAGTTGACGCTAGTTGCTTCCCTCTGGCCCGCGAGAGAATAACTCACCGAGGTACTTCGATGGCTAGTAGACGTTCCCAGAACACTTCCCCTAAGGGTGGACCTGCTACGTCTGCCACGCGTAAAGAAGGTACTCCAAGGCCTCCACGCTCTTCGTCTGACTGCCTTCAGACTATCGAAAGACTCTCGAGAACTAGAGGTTTTTCGAAGGAGGCAACCAGAGCGATTGCTAGAGCAAGGAGAACATCCACCCTTAGAGTCTACCAATCGAAGTGGGAAATCTTCCGAAACTGGTGCAAGTCAGTATCCGTATCCTCGACCAGTACCTCTGTAACTCAAATAGCTGACTTCCTCTTATATCTGAGGAAAGAACGATCTCTTTCAGCTCCCACTATCAAGGGTTACAGTAGCATGTTGGCATCAGTCTTCCGTCACAGAGGCTTAGATCTTTCCAACAATAAAGATCTACAGGACCTCCTTAAGTCTTTTGAGACCACGAAGGAGCGTCGTTTGGTTACACCTGGTTGGAATTTAGACGTGGTTCTAAGATTCCTTATGTCAGACAGGTTCGAACCGCTTCAATCAGCCTCCCTGAAAGATCTCACCTTTAAGACTCTTTTCCTGATATGCTTAACCACAGCTAAAAGAGTCAGTGAGATTCATGCCTTCAGCAAGAACATCGGATTCTCATCCGAAACGGCTACATGTTCTACAACTTGGTTTTCTAGCCAAACACGAGCTGCCTTCTCGGCCTTGACCAATATCGTTCGATATTCCAAACTTATCGTATGGTTGGAAATGAACTAGAAAGAGTATTATGTCCTGTAAGAGCTCTTAAGTTTTATTTTAAAACCTTTACGAGGCCCGTCTGAAGCTTTATGGTGTTCAGTTAAGAATCCAGCTTTGCCTATGTCAAAGAATTCTTTATCCTATTTTATCAGACTGTTAATACGAGAAGCTCATTCCCTTCTGAATGAGGAAGACCAAGCTTGGCTGAAGGTAAGGACACACGAAGTTAGAGCTGTCGCAACTTCCGTGGCCTTTAAACAAAATAGATCTCTGCAAAGTATATTCGACGCAACCTATTGGAATAGCAAATCAGTGTTCGCGTCTTTTATCTTAAGAATGTCCAGTCTCTTTACGAGAACTGCTACACTCTGGGACCATTCGTAGCAACGAGTGCAGTAGTGGTGGGGGCTCCACCACTACAATTCCCTAATTCCAGAACCTTTTTAATCTTTCTCTTGAAATATTTTTGGGTTGTCCGGAAGGCTAAGAAGCCTTTCGCATCCTTCTTGATTTGGCGGGTGGTCAAAATCATTTCTTGAGAAGCGCCTAGATTAGAGGTTTTGATGAGGACCTTTAGTATGGGTTGCAACCCTTCATACTTCAGCTCCTAGGAGTCGCTCAGCATCCTATGAGGATCGCGAGGCTCAGTAAGGAAGACGTACTTAAAAAGGCAGAGTAATTGTTCAAGTCGTCTTCCTTACCAGGTACTTATTTATTTTATGCTTGTTATTTTGAATAACTGCTAAAATGAAATACGGAATACTTAGCTCATAATGTCAACATGTAATGCTGGTCTCTACCCACCCCCCTGGGTGTGAATCAGCTATATGATCATCGGGTAAGTTTAATATTGAAAAATGTTATTTTCCTTAGTAAAATAAATTTTTGAATATACTTACCCGATGATCATAAATTAAAGGACCCACCCTTCCTCCCCAATAGAGACCCAGTGGACAGAGGAGAAAATTGGTTCTTGTTGACATCGAGTACTTGAGTACCTACTTGACAGATGGCGCTGTTGATGTACACCCCCACCTGTATAGCGATCGCTGGCGTATTCCGCCCGTAGGTTTTTTCTGTCGGGCAGCAGAGCTGACAGCTATATGATCATCGGGTAAGTATATTCAAAAATTTATTTTACTAAGGAAAAAAACATTTTTTATTTCTATAACAAAAATTTCCACACAAAACTCTTGATCATCAAATACCTTATACCTTATATTGGTACCATGGAATCTCAGCCATAATACTAACATGCCAAGAAAGGAGAGATCTCATATGTAGATAATCAGCAAGATGTCACTCTGAAAGTTGTATTCCCATGCCCTCTTCTGGAATCAAGAGTATGGGGAAGGAAATATGACACTAAAACTTACAGTAAACAAATTTAAAAAAAAAAATGTGTGTTAATACGCAAATACAAACCTAAAGACTGCTGCTCTCACTTTCTGTTTAGGAAGCTGAACCCTCGAAGACTAAATCTTTATCATAGGATTTAATGCTCCTGTGAGGCAAAGAGGGCGGAGGCATTTCTTTTTTGATAGCACAGGAGAGTGCTTCATTGGCGCAGCATGGCGTTTCTAATCCTACTTGTGTAGAGCTTCGGCCGGAGCTTGCTCGACAGCTGGGGAGTCCAAAGTTGGTGACTGTAGACAGTCCTGATGCGTAGACCTCCTTTCTTCTCTAGGGGAAGTGGGGAAGCCCATCGTTGGAAGGCAAGAAGGCGCTGACAAAGCCGAAGAATGATCGCGCTTGGCTTTCATTTTCCTCCTTTATTAGAATCCCATCCACTCAGCACATGCAAGGGTATTCCAAAGTGTAGCAGTGCCCTCTGCACGTCGGGCACAAAAGATGATCAACCTCAACATCATGAAGGTTCCACAGTGATGATCCGGCAGTCCTGGACTTTTCCACATTTTACTAGGTTCACTAGTTCTCACTCCTCTGAAGGTTCAGCACTTTGATGCAGTAGAGGGGCTTTAGTGTCTCAATGATGGGCTGGTCAGTGGTGGTGGGGTGATTATCCACTTTGGCAGGTTTAATCATACCTCTAAGGCCAGTTTTGAGAGACCAGACCAAGACTGGACCCTTATAAGCCTTCCTCTTTATTTCAGTTTTTCTCTTCTGCCCGCTTCCTTAAGGATTGTACACATAGGTCCCTGGTTACTTTCTCTATTGGACCAGTAGTAGCCACTCAGCAGTTGCTGTAGAGAACCAACTCCTGCAGGACGTCTAGCATTAATGGAAGAAACAAATGACACCCAAGACTGACGCCTAGCTTCTTTCATGGCACGAGGGAATTGTGCTCTACATTTCTTGTATATAAAAAAATTCTCCTCAGTACTTTCTTGTGGCTGTGTGCAGGGCAGTAGTTCTGAAGACCACCTGGGGACTGGTGGTTGTTTTAATAACCTTGTTGTTTGGGCAATTGAATTGACTCCTGCTGTATGAAGAGTTCCATTCAGTAAGTCTATGGCATCATCAACACTTTTAAACTGTTCTGCCATCTCTTCAATTTTGCTTAGCTCACAAAATCTATCCCAGTCTGCCTTATCAAGATTCCATCGTGGCGATCTTTATAAAGGTGGACCATTGTTGGTGTTTACAATGATAGGTGCATGATCACTAGTATGCCAATCATCTAATGTCTTGCAATTGAAATTGAGAGGGCAATTAGAGCTTGCGACCGATTGGTCAGTGCATGGCAAGGTACCTGTTTGGATATGAAAGTGTGCGAGCTCTCCTGTTTTAAGGATTCCGACCTCTGCATTTTCCACAACTGATGATATAATATTGCCCTTCGTATTTGCTTAAACATCACCCCAAAAAGGATTTCTACCATTCAAATCTCTTAAGTAAAAGAAAAGGTTGAGGGAGTTGTTGAATCACCTCTACTAAACTATTATAAAATGTTATCATATTGAAGCAAATACATAGAGCAAATTTTTATTTTCGCCCTATATCAATCTGTACAACCACTGCCTGTAGAGATGTATGAGTAGACAAAGATATTTGGTGAACATCTCGACGAACGTATGAGACTTTTGCTCCTTACTCGGTGATCATATGGTGTCCTATAACTAATATATTCACGAGGACAAGGAGTATTATGATCAAGTTTGCTCTCCTGTAGACATAATTATGGGGAAGTGCTCATGAATCAGGATCATAGGGTCTTCATACTTGGCCCTTAAATCCTGACAATTCCATTGCAAAATGAAGGAAAAACTATGGTTTGTTTTTTGGAAGACACCTTGGAAGAAGTCATCCCATTAGCAATTTTTGATTTAACACTATTTCCCAGTGGTTTTATTAGAGAGGGTCATGATATATTGGAGTTTTGCGTTTGTGTTTTAATTTTTGTCCTTTTTATCTAATTGTCGAGGGGTTGGTGGACCTCAACTTGAACTTCTGATTTATTTGAGTTGTCTTCCAGCTGATTAGAAACATCCATAGACAAGACATCACATTTATTTAATGTCATAATTTTAATGTTTCTTATGGAAGTGGGTTAGAGAGATGGAGATCTCTCTTTTCCGATTAATAAGTGGTGAGCTATCACGTTTTTGCAGCTTCCCCACTACAAGTGCACCTGGTAATTTGGTTTCAAGTGGAACCTCCATCAAATCAGACAAGGACATGGCCTGAGAGAGGTTAGTACTATTGTTGGTAATGGGGTACGAAGGTTGTATAGAGATGGGCTATGTCCCAGTGTTAATACACCGTAGCAAAGCCCCCAAAGGCAATATGCTTACCTCGTCATTCGGTACTTTATTATTAGACGTTGTATTTCTTCTCTTATAACTACTAGCAGTACTAGGTGGGATTAATGTCTCCTGTGGTAAATTTCCTTTAGATTTTAATGCCTTTGCTGTTTTGTTTACTCGGTGGTGTTTTGGCATGTCCTATACTTATGTGCTCCTCACTAGATTTGTAGAGGGCAGCTTCTTCCAACTTGTATAGCAACTTATATAGCTCACAACTCATAACGGTGGATTTATTATTTGAGTTGCAGTCAAAACACGTAGCCTTAAGTAGACACTCTCCATGGTAGGGTTTGGAGCAAATGCTACAAATTTTTTTTGTTTTTACAAGTTATAGAAGGGTGTCCGAATTTAAAACAGTTGAAACACTATAGATACTTCTGTTTGAAAGGTTGAACTTTAATCCTTCCATTCTCAATTACAATATGGAAAGGTACATCAGCATCCTGGAAAGTAAGGATAAATCATTGATGTTCCAGGAAATTTAGGCACCCTCCGCACTCCTAATGGAATCATGGCCAGTATCTCATCTTCTGTAAATTCATACAGGTATTTATTGAAAACTATTCCCCTTCCAAAACTAAAATTTAGGTGGGGTTTGACTTCTAATTTAATATCGTCACTGCTTGTCTTTAGGTTAGATAATATGACAGACTGCGTGAATGATTAGGCATGGATGAGGAAACTATTTTTTCCAAAGCAGGATATATCACCTGGAGCAATGGTTCTTACTTTTTCTATATAAATTTACAGATTTTAAAGTAATTCCCTGTACTCCCTTTAGGCTCCGCAACAAGCGACATTGGTGATTTTGGTTTCTTTGGGAAGGTTTGTCTACATCAATATCTTTTTCACACCAGTCGGCAGGTCAATACGTCCAAGTCTGTTGGTACCTTATCACAAAGCATCATTGATATTCAAATTATTAATTTTAACATACATGTTACTTATGGCATCAAGTGCTTCATCATGACTATTGTGATACCCATGAATCCCAATCATCATCTTGAAGTTTCATTCTTATTTCCAATATCATTCCATAACTTTTAAATGCTCTATATAGCTCATCATAATTAGTATCTATTGGGATTTGGGTAACACGAAGGACTCTTAGTTTCCTTATGTTGCCCATATTACTTGATTTTTGAACAACATTAGAATGGTCCTTGATAGTTTCCAGGTCGTCATTGGAAGGGTTGATTTGCAAAGAAGTAGCAAGCCAGTTATCCACCTCTTTATCAGAGGATGTCAGTCCTCCTAACCCATGTTGCTCAACATGAGAAGAGGTTTCAGTGGGGACCAGTCCTCTATTAGAGAGGGGCTGCTTCTCTGTAGGTGAGCGTACATTGGTCGGGGTTGGGGGTGGGGGCTGGGGGTTAGTTAGCCCCTCCCACCGACGATTCCAGTGCCTGGCATCACCCATTATCCGCAAATATGGGAGACTTAAAACCGGATCACTGGAGCCAGACTCTTAACAGACCAAGTCTGCCAAAGGGTGATGGTGTCTAAGTTTGAAGCATATAAAAAACCTGGTCAATTTTCTAACATTGGTCTTCAAGAAAATTTCTAATAGTCATTTTACAGACCCCTGCTCTAAGTACCTGATCTACATAATGGTTTTTGCGGAAAGTCATGGTTGCCATAATACCACGATTATCATTTACTTTGGGAGGGCCCCCAGTAGACACATCTCCCAAAGATCCATGCGCTCATGATTATTTCGCTTAACCAAAAATATATAGTGTTCTTAGTCACTTTTTTTTAAATGACCTGTATTCACATAAAGGTTGGGAGTTGCAGGACGACAGTAACTAGTCTGCTTTAAGTAGAAGCGAACCGCTCTCACAGGTCATAGTAGCAGACTGTCCATATCAATTACCTCCTTGATTGAGGAAATAGAAACTCAGGTACAAACAAGAAGGACCATTCTCTCCACCACTTGAAATGTGATACCAGATAAGAGAGGCCATGAAGTTCACGCACTCTCTTGGATGACATTAGAGCGAGGAGGAAGACCATCCAAGTGTGAGGTCTCGGTCTGAGGCCTTAGTCAGAGGTTCATATGGTGCCATTTTAAGGGATCATAAGACCTTAACCACACTCCAAGTCAGAGTTTTGATTTTCTGTGGCAGACAACTGTTCAAAACTCTTCATCAAGGCTGAGCAATAGCCTGGGAGAAGTTCCCCCTCCCTCGGGTAAAGTAAAAAGTCTGCTATCAGTGGAATAGGGGCCTTGAATGGTGCAGTCTGCCGTTGATGATACCAACCGCAGAAAATGGACCATTTTACCTGGTAGATCACTGCAGAAGACTTGCGAAGGTATCCAGAAAGTTGCTTTGTAGTCTGTCTCAAGAAGCCCTTCCTTCGGAGGATGTGCTGGATAACCTCCAACCATGAAGAGACAGGCATTCCACTGCTGTGTGAAATGTTTTCACCTGAGGTTGTCATAGAAGAGTTGCCCAATTGATTTGGAAGTTCTCTTGGAACCTCTACAAGCAGATCTATTAGATCCAGAACCTCTCCACTTCTCGAGGCCACCTTGGCGCTACTAGCGTTACTCTGAGGTCTTTTGACATTCTGTTCTTATTCAAGATATGGCGGATCAGACAGAACATGGAAAGGCATAGACATCCAGCCCATTCTAGCAGTTTTGGAAGGCATCTTCCATCACTGCTGCTGGGTCCAGGACTGGGGAACAATAAACCTCGAGTTTGTGGTTGGGGTGAGTGGCAAACATATCAATGGTCGGGGAACCCCATATTCAGGAGTTCCCTTGTCACTTGATTATTCAAAGACTATCCTAAACCAACTATCATTCCTAGTCAGCTCAGATGTCTGCTATCAGGTTTTTTCTTTTAGGATAAAGTTGGCTGAGGCAAACGCCCAATGATGTATCTCTACTGCTAATTGATGAAGTAGGTGAGACATGGAGCCTCCTTGTTTATTGATGTACGTCACTACAGTTGTGTCGTTAACTTATCAACACTACTGGGTGATCCTTGACGTAATCTGTGAAGTGAAGTAACACTAGATATGCCACTTTCATTTCCAGGTAATTGATGTGGAACGACTTGTCTTTGTGCAACCAAAGGCCTGAAATCTGAACCATATCAAATATGTGCTCCCCACCATTGGTGAGATGCATCTAAAAACAGGAGGAAGTCTGGAGGAGGGACCTGTAGGGGAGACCCGACAAACAGGTTCTTTTCCTGGATCCACCTAGCGAGGTATAATCTGACATCTCAAGGCATTCTTAACAAAGCGGATGGTGGGCTGGATGTTTGGGACCACTAAGACTTGGATCTGAGATGCATCCTCCCGAAGGGAACAAGCTTCTCCAGGGAAGCCAGATGTTCCAAAAGTTTCTACCAAAGGTGGGCCTAGAGGAATTCCTTCTAAAGAAACAGTGCCGCGATCTGTAGGAACAGAAGAACTCTGTCTCGTGAGGGAAACACTCAGGCTTGGACCGATTCTATATCCATGCCAAGATACCGAACAAGACGTCTTGCTACTGCTTGAGGGTTTTCAAGGTTTAAGTGGATTCCGAGATCGCGACAAAATCCAAGAAGTGTGTCTCTGGGCGAATAAGCTGATCTTTTATACCGCCAGTAACAGCCAGTCACCCAGGTATCGAAGGAGCCGGATTCCCATCTCATGAGCCCCAGAAAAGATGAGGAAGGCTTGCAATGCCATGGACAGGCCAAAGCACAACACCTATAACTGAAAGATTATTCCTCGGAAGAAAAATCTCAGATACTTCCTTGACCTCGGAAGGACTGGGATCTGTAAGTACTGTAAGCATCTTTAAGTTCTATGGACAGCAGGAAGTCGACCTGTAGAATAGCCTGAATGACTGTGCTGGGTGTTTCCATCCTCCTGTCAGCTTTTGCACAAGGAAAGATCTTGTTAAAGAATCCTGAAGACCTGTCAAAGACTTCTTCAATTTTGTTCTTCTCCATTATCTTGTGAACCTTGTCCTGTAATAGATCCATCTCTGATCCCCTCAAATACAATATCAGGTTCACCGGAGGCTGGGCCAGAGGAACGTGAGAGTCCATGAACCCGATGTGATACTCTGACCGCAGAACTTCTACTGCCCAGGGTTCTGCCACGTGGAATTGTTACCTTGTCCAATGACTTTGCAGGTATCCCGCAACAGGTGGTGATGTCTATGGACAGCAGGAAGTCGTTCTGTCGAATAGCCTGAAAATGACTGTCCTGGGTGTCTCCATCTTCCTGTCAGCTTTTGCACCAGGAAGATGTTGCCAAAGAATCCTGAAGACCTGGCAAAGACTTCTTCAATTTTGTTGTTCTCCAGTATCTTGTGAACCTTGTCCTGTAATAGATTCTTCTCCGATCCCCTCAAATACAATGTCAGGTTCATCGGCGTCTGGGTCAGAGTAACGTGACAGTCCATGAATGGGATTTGATACCCTGACTGCAGAACTTCTACTGCCCAGGGTTCTGACACATGAAATTGTTACCTTGTCCAGTGACTTGTGTAGGCATCCCGCAACAGGCGGTAAGTTGGAGAATTGCCGTCCCTAACAGGCACCATGACATCTTCGACTCTTTCGGGAGGGATGGTCCCTGCAGCACAAGGTGTGCAAGAAGTCTCCTCATTTCTTGTGCTGAGTAAAGTATTATTAGGCAGCAGATGATGCTTGAGGTACCTGCTATAATGGTGAAGCATGAATTAGCTGTAGGAGCAGAAAAATGTGATGACACTGATTTCCTGAAGTAGCTTGGCTATCCTTCTCCCTCTTTTCACCTTCTGCAAATATTTCAGTTTATGTGTGAAATATTTGTTTTAATGTTACTGTTCTTAAAATATTCTATTTTTCCTTGTTTCCTTTCCTCACTGGGCTATTTTCCCTGTTGGAGGCCCTGGACTTATAGTATCCTGCTTTTCCAACGAGGATTGTAGCTTAGCTTGTAATAATTATAATAATAATAATGGGAATAAGGTCGGGTGTTGAGTAGGGCTAGCGAGTCTCTACTAGCCAGCTGATGCATGAACTTACTCATGACTGCATCTCTACGTAGTTTCCCTTGAGAAACGCACTCTGGTGCAAAAGGAACTCCAGGCCATTGGCTCCGGAGCGAACAAGGTCTCCGTATTGGATCGAAATAGCAGAGTTCGATAGATTCTTGGAAACTGCAAAATAGGACACTGGCTCTGATCAGTGGTGTATCCAGGAACAAGCCTGGAAAACCAACATCGAGGCCATTTCTAAGTTAGATAGCTCGTCAGCAGAAAAAGCAGGTAACTACTTAGCTAGGCAGTCAGGAAACACCCCTGGGTGAACATTGCAACTTGCGAGTCGATGAGTAACGAGTTAGAATGTGCGCTTTCCAGCTCGTAGAATTTACACAAAGTGTCAAAAAGCCTGTTGAGACTAAGGAAGATTCTGGTTCTGCTGGGAACTCGGTCTCTGGGAAAAATCCCCAACAGTATAAGGGTACATCTCCCAACTTCAATTTCATGAGGAGCCATTGATTCATCGAATGAGGCTCGTGACCTTATTGAAAGAAGACTCTTCCCACAGGCCGGAAGTAGGAACCTCCAAAAGAACACAAGGTTCTACCTCGAGCAGGAACTCCGGGGTCGTCGATGATGGTGGAAGACCTATTTTGTGAAGAACGTGGAGGTGGAGTATGAGATGTCTCCTGCTTAGGGAACTGTCAGGACTTCTGCTTCTCTGAAACATCCTTTCATTCCCAATGCACCTGTAGGGTGAAGAGGTATGGTATAACCCTGGCTACACGGTCTGGAGAGGTTGGTGTAAACTGTCGAGTCAGAGGAGGAAGAAAAGACTACACTGGAGTAAGAGAGGAATCAATTTTAGTAAATTTATACTCTCCTTGAAAGCGTTTTGACTTATCTGATGCGGAGACGCAGAGATCGAGACAATGTCTATAAACTTGGAAAAAAGACTTAACATCCTCCTAAACTGGAGTAAGAGAGAAAATCTATTTTAGTAAATTTATACTGTCCTTGAAAGCGTTCCGACTTATCTGAAGCGGAGACGCGGGGATCAGGACAATGTCGATAAACTTGGGGAAGCTCCTGAGGCCTTGAACACCGGGGAGTAGCAACCAACCAGTGTTATAACTTATGGGTAGGAGAAACAACTCGAGGAAACGGAGGATAAAGATCCACTCTTCATTTCCTATCAAAAAATTGATGCAAGGGAGAACATCCTATAACTGAAGCATCGTGTTTATGAATGGTCAAATATTGTCGAGAATATGCAAAACAGTGAGTATCTCCCTCTAACCTAAGGGGAAGACAGTCTTTTGTGGAAAGAACGAAGTACTTACGGGGCGAACAGCTGGGGAGCGAGCACACACTGGAAGCGGCACAATCAGCCAAAACCCAAACATGGGGGCGAGTTGTATGTTCATGTTCATCCAAAACGTGAACATAGGATGCATAGCATGTTCGGAATGATTGTAGAACAACAGATGCATCTCCACAGACTTGTGAGAGAGCAAATGTGAGGAATTGTAGGATGACATAAAATGTTGCTCTATTTGTGCCCGAGTTGACAACCTCTGAGGAGAAAAAGCCAATGCAATCTCTCTATCAGGGAAGAAGAGGCTCAATGGTCCTCAAAGGGTAAGAGGTATGCTCGACTTCCCCGAGGCATCAGGGGAGTACATCCCTAACATTAGAAATGGGGGAAGTTCAGGCGAGTGGCGAGATGGTTGGCAAGACGGTGGGTGTGCACTTCGGTGTAAGTTCAGGCTGAGTACGCAGTGTGTAGAGAAGAAATTTCTGGGATGTATGAGAAATCGCTCTGAGGGCTTGTGTCAGGAATTAAAGAGCTGCTCTTATGAACCAAGACCGCTCGTTGGAGATAATGGCAAAAGAGGTGATGTATCCCAGCTGGTAGACAGCGACCATCAGCCAGAGCAGTGTCGAAGGATCATTGATGAAGGTAGAATCCTCCCCCTCATAAAGGGGCCAGGGGGAATCTACGTTGTCAAATTCCAAGATTAAAACACTGTCACCATTCTCCGTTAGTATGTCTTGGGTAAGACACGATAACCAAAGTACCAGGTAGGGGAATATCTGGGTTTGAGAGATCTAAACCTCTTGCTTTTCTATGAAGCCAAAGCAATCAAAGGAGAACGACCACGTTAAGCGTTTTTCTTTCGTCGGCCATGGAGCTTCTCGTACAACACAACGGGACTGACTCGTTGAGCTTCTATGTCCACGGCACGAAGGACATGAGAATCTACATCAAGGCGGCAGCTCAACCAGGTCCTACATGTATGTTCCTCAATACCAGAGGACACATACACACAACAGAAAAGAGAAAGATTAAATGAGAAAAATGGAGGCCAGTAACTGACGTTCGATTTTTTCAGCGGCCAGAAGACGAGCGAGTGATCAGTCTCGAGCAACATCATTCCAACCTAATAGGTACAAGGGAGGGTTAGATAGCCAGACCCTCTATAATTTTTCAACTGGCTTTGCCCAGAATGAACCCGATTAAATGACTTTGTATCTGCATAGGAACTACTGCTGCTTTGTAGTCATGGTGAAGGTTTTCATTTAATAAACTGTTTGGTAAAGGTTTTTAAGTAATTGACTGCTGTGTTGGCCTTAGAGTAATTTTGCCATGATTTCCATAATTGGACTGATGTGTACTAAAATATGCACATTATATTTATTGTAATATTATATGGAAGCCAATTATATTTTTAAGGTTAAATCATGATCTACTGTATGTGGTAACCTCTCTGACTGGTGATCGCCAATCTAGGGTTCGAGTCCCGCTCAAAATTGTTAGTTCCTTTAGCAACTGCAACCTCACCATCCTTTTGAGCTAAGGATGGGGTGTTTGAGGGAGTGTATAGGACTATGTCCTTTGTCATCAGTAGCCCTTGCTTAGCCCTCCCTGGTCCCAGCTTGGATGGAGAGGGGGCTTGGGTGCTGATCATATGTATATATGGTCAGTCTCTAGGTTATTTTCCTTCTTGCTATGGCAATGGCACGGTCCCATGCCTCTGCCATTCATGAGTGACCTTGAAAGGGGTAATGCTGTCAAAAGTAACAATAATACATATGAACCAACCCATAGCATTTGGTTGATTCAAGGTGTTTTCTAGTGGATCTACGGGCAATACTTAAGTAATCCATTTATTATTGGAAACCAGTTCTTTCTGTACGCCTAAATATAACCCATGTAAACAGTAATCTTAGATTCACTTTTATGCTGCTAGAAATAATTATAGATTTTGTCAATGTATGTTCTAGTGTATGACATGTTTTTCCGTAATAAATCTATTTTAGCTTTGCTTTTTCTACTAATGTTAAATTTAATCATTTTTTTTCTTCTTTAATTACCAGGTGGATTAGACAACTGTGTGAAGCTTTGGGATTTTAGTAAGTTAATAGAAGACAACCATGAAGATGACATAAATGTTTCTCAAAATTCAGATGTGAAAAGAGGAGAAGATAGTTTGTTACTTGGAACATTTCCCACCAAAAACACCCCCGTTTTGGCTACACACTTTACAAGAAGAAATGTATTATTGGTTTCAGGACCATTTGAGGGATGATTTTAATTTTACATATTTATTAGTTTTTATCTTAATATAGGTGTCTTTATTAGTAAAGAGAGTTGTATTCAGATGAACAATGAATTTGTTATACTGTAATCTTTCTAGGTGAACTTAATGGAATTTCTGTATTATACTAAAAATAAGCCTTAGTCTTTTGCAGTATAAGTAATTTTCATGGTTAAGACTGTTTACTGTTCATTTTTGTCTAATAAGTACAAAACCCAAAAAAAAAGAATGCCTTCGTTTTGTAGTACCTACAGTATCAGATACTTTGTCCTTGTCCCTCAACCATTATTTTTGTACAAAGATGATCACAACCATCAATCATTATTCAAATGTTTGTGGAGTATAAATTTTTTTTCCAATAAAACACCAAAAGTAATTTAATATTTTATTATTTATAATAGGTACTTTTTTTAACTGTACAAGATTGCTGTCTGACTTTAGGTTTTTAGTGTACACATGAAACAGGATCAGTTGTGCTTGGCTTGGCAACTGCAGATAATTAAATCTTGAAAATGGATCCCACACTTCAATCAAATATAAGAACTGAGCAATCCTAAGCACAACTGAGCAGAGCTAATATGACGTGCCAACCATAGTCGATCCTTAAAATTCTTATATCAGGTTAACTTTCATTTTAAAATATGGAAAATAAACCTCATATACTTCAAGGCCTATAATTGCTGGAGTGGTCATATATTAGAAACTTTAAATGCCTCACAATGGTCGTGCCATGGTGATGATAAGAACTTGCAATCTGATCATCAGGGTGAGAAGAGTTTGCAATCTGACCATCATAAGCCAAAAGAGCATGCTTTTAAAAGCCATTAAAACTATACTTTAATGGTACCATTTGAAAATCATAAATATATTCCTAATACAATTAAAAAAATCTTATGATAAACACTTTCAATGCAATATTTATATCAATGGCACACCACAGCTGGGCATTCATTACAGCATATATTCAATCGGCCAAAAGCATCATGTACCAGGATGCAAAAGGAGTACAATTGACGGTCAGATTAGACATGGGAGCCTCTGAAACTCTAATCTTAATATGCAGCAACATGTAATCTTTCACTGCCCAATCAATCGTACTAATAGTTTTCCTGCTACGAAGCCTGTGATAAGTTTTTGACTGTTACAATTATCCCTGAAATTTTTCTGCTAAGCCATTAGAGATCTCTAAAACTACTGTTGACTGACAGCCTTTGTAGTTTAGCTACCCAAGTCTAATCTTTTCCGTTACTGTGACGGTAAACAAAAGAAATTTACAAATGACATAGAAATTCTTCCCTACTTTATAAAAAGAAACTTAAATAGATAATATACATTATTATCACATGGCCAATCATGGTCAAGCATAAGATGGGACTGGACTTTTCTCAGATGTGATGCAGACTCTTTATAACAAAAATGGTTAAGTGAATTATGAATGCTCACCGTTCCATGTATGACCATGTTAGCTCAAAAATCAACTCTTAACTCTGGTGATTACTCGCATAATCTGTTATCGTCCTTGTCAGATGTTGGTAAAAACAGGTTGTAAACCATGATACACAAGAACATGCATCAATATACTGTACAACACTTAACTAGTTATCAATTTCATATATTAATGATAAGCTTTATAAACATATTCTCTCTCCTTCACTTTGGTGAGCAGATTAACTGTTGGAGCGCAATATTCCTCACAAAATATGACTTAGTGAGAAGGCATGAAACCTTTCTAACCACTTTGTGAACCTAAAGTGTTCAGGAGTTAATAAAATTTCTAACATTCATCTTTGCAATATAAGATGGGGAGGAGTTACCTACAGGAAATAAATAAATGGGAATGGCATTACGATGTGCAACTGATATACCAATTAACATGTGAAATCAAGTTTGAAAATTAACAAGACTTATTTTCAATTTCATAACTTGTGAATGAATGAGGTCCCAAACAGTTTTAACTGTCTTGTATAATAGCCTGAGATGGGCCCCGTGTGATTCAAAATGCAAAAATGCAAGAAAATGGACTTCTAATCAGGGGACTTATTTTTTTTTTCCCTTTAGCAATATAATCATACTGTCAATTCAGACTACCTTCAAAATGTAGTACAACTTGACAACTGAGAAGTACCTTAAACAGACTAAAATTCTGAAATTAAATGAAAAATTGAGACCCTCAACAATAATTTTAACCCAGGAATGTCGTAATCTTCAAATCCAATGGAGAAAAGTGAGCTACCAGTAGCTGGGTATCGTAACTTACACTAGCATCACAATGTTTCACCTGGAAAAAAAATTTAATAGGTTTAATTTTATATTTACTCTTGAAAAACCACTGTGCACAATTTTTTAACAAGTAAAGCCACCTAAAAATTAAAACTAAACCTTGCATTAATAATTAAAAAAAGTAATAATGAGCTTTTTAGTAACAATAAACATTGGTGCATCTCTTATAATTAAAGCAACACAACACTAACAATTTTTCTAAATTAAATATTCATCTAACAATCCTTCCATTTCTAGATACGTCCTCTTCAAATAACGCATAAAGTATATATTTACACTTATCTATCCAAAAAATTATGTACTGTACATACTCTAGAATAATATACTGTGAACAACATAAGGTCAAACAATATGTTAAATTCATAAAAATTACCCTATACTGTATACTGACGGATCCTAATCTTCCTCTAGTGTAGGATTTGCTGTAACATCGTCTGATAAGAAAACATTAAGTTTCCTTTAATGAATAATGCACCTGTTTCACGGCAACTGTCTGCAATAGGTCAGCAGTCACGATTATTTATTGAAACCATAATACTACAAAATGTCTAATCCTCATTTACCTAATGGTGCTTTAAAGTTTTCAAAACTATTAAGTCTATAAATCCTGTTGCTTCACCAAATTAATATTTTGCAAATGTTGCTAGAAAAAAAAATCAAATACCTGTAGTGAACTTAACCCTTTTACCCCCAAAGGACGTACTGGTACATTTCACAAAACTCATCCCTTTACCCCCATGGACGTACCGGTACGTCCTTGCAAAAAAATGCTATAAAATTTTTTTTTTCATATTTTTTATATTTTTTTGAAAAAATTCAGGCATTTTCCAAGAGAATGAGACCAACCTGACCTCTCTATGACAAAAACTAAGGCTGTTAGAGCAATTTAAAAAATATATACTGCAAAATGTGCTGGGGAAAAAATAACCCCTTGGGGGTTAAGGGTTGGAAATTTCCAAAGAGCCTGGGTTAATATTTCAACTACTGCACTAATTTTGAGGATTTTTTTATAGAACGATTACATTTTACAATAGAACAATCAGAATTGCAATAAAGCTTCTCTAAGTATGAATTTTTCTAGTTATGGGGAGGAAAAACAAACCGACTGCACAAGCATAAATAAATTATAAAAGATAGGAAAGAGAAATTTGTGGTTTTTTCTTTCTGAACAGATTCTGTATAATAGGGTTTATATTTTTCCCAATTTTAGATAGATAATCTTATGAAAATTATGAAAGAAAACGATAGTACGATAAAAAAAAAAAAATACAGCGCACAAAAACGATTTTACTCTATTAATACTCGGGAACACGTGTGTTGTGTTGACTAAGGCTCTAGCACTACAGTAGGAGGGGCCTATTTTTTGCAATTTTTTTTATTCATGAATAATTGTAATAAAAAAAAAAACTTTGACGATACGTCCTACGGGGGTCACGACTGAAAATGTCAGGGATGTCCATTGGTTGTCAAGGAGTTCATGAATAGCCAACACGACCCAATCCCAGATTACAATTTAAAAAAAAAAATAAAAAATAAATTGAGATTGTCCAGTTAAAGTAGATATTGCAAACAAATCTTGAAAGGGAAATTGTTAAAATCTTAAAATATATTCAACTTGACCAATCAATACATTGTGTATTAAATAAAATAAAGTCTCAAGGCCCAATCCTATGTAAGTCCTAAACAGAAGTAGGCATGTGTCATGGAGAGAGCCAAAAAAAAAGAGAAATATATAGGAAATATCAATATTAAATTTGTTTTCTCTATTAAAGTATAACCAAACCACTCACAGAAGTGGCAAAAAACCATCAAATGCAGCAAAAGAAGAAAGTATTATCAATAAGCTAAAATTAGATTAAAAACCAGACCCCCCTTAGCCATGACTGTAAGTATTCATTATTATGAATTAATATTATCATGTTTTTATTTTTACTTTAACTAAAAAGAAATAAATATTGCCGAGATACATATCTCCCCATAATACCTAGACCTGACAAAGCTAATTATATATATATATATATATATATATATATATATATATATATATATATATATATATATATATATATACACACACACACATATATACTGTGTGTATGTGGGTATATATAAATAAATAATATATATATATATATATATATATATATATATATATATATATATATATACATATATATTGTACGCAATCATACACAAATCAAACCAAAAACACTTTAGGGCATACAGTAACCTGGACATAAATTATTTAAAAAAGAAAAGAAAAAAAAATACATACAATTCATACAGTACTTCCAATTACAGTTATCATTATTAAAAGATGGCACACTGTTCAACTATTAATGGTATTTGTTTTTGTTAATTGGCTCAATTCTCCTATTAGGCACTTCACAAGCAGTGGGTAATATTCATAGGTCAGGAAACATGAATGTCACTAAGTTGGAAAAACAATTTTCCATGTTAACCATTAAATTCATAATAAGAGAGATTCTAAACAGATACCTTACCTGTATTTTAGGTGATCACTTGCAACAGCCAGAAGCACCCTGTGTTGGTGGAGCTTCCACCCTGATGCCAGGAGGAGACCCAGTCGCAGTACTATCACTCTTTGGCAGTTTCTTCGCTGGAATAACAAATTATGTACTGTTAGACTTGATTGCTTTCATAACATTTAATTTGGTGACAACCATTAGATATCAATTATAAGATGTTTTAAATTTTTCATTTATTGCCCATTACTATACTTTTCTTTTCTGCTAATAGCTACTGGGCATAGAAAACCTAGAAGACAATTACAGAAAAAGTAGCTACAATTGCAGCATGAAAACCATGGTAAATGTACATTTTTTTGTACTGCTGGCAATGAAAACCAAAACCTGCTAAAAACATAAAAATTCAATTATTCCTAAGAGCAAAAGTATGTAAAAATCTTACCTATTGCCAAAAATATGTCATTTACGTTCATGGCTGTCTTGGCAGAGGTTTCCATAAATAACAACGAATTTTCTTCTGCATATGTCTGAGCTTCCTCATATTCTACCATCCTTTTCGTGGCTAAATCTGCTTTATTCCCAGCTAAGGCAATCACAATGTTAGGAGAAGCCTGTCGCTGAAGTTCTTTGACCCAAGTTTTGGCCCGACCAAATGTGTCCTACAAACAAAAAGAAGACTATAAAAGCAAACTTTTAGATACTGTGTTTATAAATAACCAACTCTTGTTATCCGCGCATTTGGTATTCACAAATTTCTTATGTGAAAATACTAAATATCACACCAAATTTCTCAACTGGAAAAAAAAAAAAAAGCTAAACGACAAGTAAAACATGATATTTAGAGTTACGAATCACCAAATACAGCATAATGTTAAGAAGCACCAGTCAAAAATTGAAATTTAACATTAGAAATCGGTAAATAATACTTGACTAAAAATCACAAAAGAAAAAGTGTCAAAACAAGAAATTCAGTTACAAATCGCCAAATACAGTGTCATTGAAAAGTGCTAGTCAAAGTGTTAAAATTTAGCATCAGAAATCACACAATACTATGCAGTAATGTACAGTATTAAAAATCACCAAAAATAAGAGCAATTAAAAATCTGAAAATAATATTGTATGAGTTAGGAAATTATATCAACGATGCTCTGTTAATTACCCGGAATACGAGACCATTCTCAATACTGTAGTCTAGTAATTAGCCAACAACAAAATGAAAACAACAACAATCAGTAATTGCTGTTCCTAAAAAAATCAAAAAATGCCTAAATGGAGCTTGATTAACATCAAATACCTTGTTTTGTTGTTAGACTTCTTTCAAAACATATACAGTATATCATGTCAGCTAAAACTAGTGATCAGCTGACAAAATCTAATGTCATTTTAAGCAGTATAAATATGATTTGTTTCATATTCAGCTAACACTTCAAGAAACAGATTTTTGTTTCTTCAGCTATAGGGAAGGAGACAGAGTGAGAGAGAAAATTAGCTGATGAAATTGAATGCCATGTTTTTGTTTAGATTTCTCTACACCAACATGAATCCACGAATTGATAAACAATAATTCACGTTCTTGTGATGTTAATTTCACTCCTAAAAACTCAGGGTTATTAAATATAATAATGCATAGTTACCACAGTTACCCATTTCAGATAAAATACACTTCAATTAATTCATTAAAAAATGAATAAGTTGGAGACTCAGGGTAGACAGACTTCCATATATTTTTATAGAGAAAAAATTTTCTATCCACGATTTTGGTATACGCAGCCGTTTTCATAAATTAATTAAACATAGATAATGAGAGTTGACTCTACCTATTTGCAGTAATTTTTCTACTTATTTCTTATATATCTAATGAAGGATTAACCACAATTACACTGTTCCTTTCCACTTAAAACATACTCTGAAAATAAAATTCAAAATGGGATAAAACAAAAATGTACAGAAAAGATACATTAAATGTGTCTTATTGTGAATTAAATAAAAAATCTAAGAAATATAATTATACTCTTGCCCTCAAGTCTTAATGATTATTTGACAGACACACTGTACCAAAGACCGATATGCATGAAAAGTAATCTTTCTTGACAGAAGGGCAACGTGAGAGATGTTACATTATTTTAAAATTTATTTTTGAAGTTTATTCCTGATTTGAAACCATTGACAGCTTTTTAAATTCTTACATTGTGGATACCTCAAGTGAAGGGTTTCAAGAATAGCAAATCATGCAATTATTATCCATAAAGTTTATCTACCATCTTTGGACAAGACATTATCAAAATCTGAACACCCAACATACCTTGAAATCTAGGCTGTTTACTCAGACCACATAACCAGGATAATTTATATAAGAAGATTACTGTAAACTTTAGAACAAGGCTATTATCATTATTATTATCATTATTATTATTATTACAAGCTAAGCTATAACCCTAGTTGGAAAAGCAAGATCCTACAAGCCCAAGGGTTCCAAATGGGAAAAAAAATAGGCTAGTAAGGAAAGGAAACAAGGCTATAAACAAACTACAGAAGTAAAAAACAGTAAAAAAAAAAAAAATTTAAGTACAGGAACTAAATCAAAATAGATTTCATAAATAAACTATAAAAACTTAAAAAAAAACAAGAGGAAGGGAAATAAGATAGAAAAGAGTGCCCAAGTGTACCCTCAAGCAAGAGAACTCTAATCCAAGATAGTGGAAGGCCATGGTACAGAGGCTATGGCACTATCCAAGAAGAGAACAATGGTTTGACTTTGGAGTGTCCTCCTAGAAGATGCTTACCACAGTAAAGTCTCTTCTACCCTTACCAAGAGGAAAGTAGTCACTGAACAATTACATTGGAGTAGTTAACCCCTTGAGCGAAGAAAAATACTGGTAATATCAGCGTCACCAGGTGTATGAGGAGAGAGGAGAATGTGGAAAGAATAGGTCAGACTATTTAGTGTATGTGTAAACAAAGACAAAATGAATCGTAACCAGAGAGGGGGATCCAATGAAGTACTGTCTGGCCAGTTAAAGTACTCAATAACTCTCCAACGGTAGTCTCTCAAATGATAGGCATCAAACTTCTGTCTGAATAATTAATATGATTAGTGTAGTGTACTATGCATAGCTCATACAAAGATAATTCTTTATAAGGGAGATCACAAAACTAATTGAAAGCTTCTCTATTAGAAACAAGGGTGATCCATCCAAGTTCAATTATGTTGCAAATAAAGTATACTGTATCTTTATTTTTCCAGATAAGTTGAACAGGTTAAAAACTAACATCCTTTAATAGAAATACGCTTTCAGTATAGTTGGAACTTGGCTGTTGAAATTTACAATGTGTCTGTAATTACTAGCAAGTGGGGAGGAAGTCCTGCCCCCACCCCCGCCAACACAATTAGTAGTAACTTTGACCTTAAACCCAGGATTTGGGGGTGGTTGAGGCGCGACGTGTAACATAAAGGACTCAGGTTTGTATAGTTGAAAAAAAAATTTTAATTATTGAAAAATTGTGATTTGTACCTATACGAATACAAAACCATCATCATTCAAGGGGCAATACCGACTTACCGACTACCTTTGGCTTAGATTTTTGGATTATTGCATTTTTGGCTACAAAAATGTCCTATACTTTGTTTCAAATAGTTTTATAATGGAAACTATTTAATTCATAGGTATTCGTGAAAATGCCTTATACTGTACACTTATGCAAGAGCGTCAGATTACGTAAGCAACCGTTTTCTTAAAAATTTCCAGGGAAAGACCATTTACTTTTGGATCCCACATAATTATAACAGTTTCTTTGATTTTCCAAGAATTATATTACCCACTTTCTCGTACATTATATGGCACCCATAAATAACGGTTTACAGTACGTCTGTCTCAGGTATGTTCTTATTTCTCTACTTGCTTATATGTTTACAACTTTTATGTTATGATTACTGTATGTTAAATGGAGCAGCAATATTTTTTGGAGGGAAGGGGTTCATCACTGCCCAGTAAATAACCCTGGCATATGATAAATTTGGCCTTATCATCACCAGTGGTGAAGAAAATTACCTCTTAAAAGGACATACAGTACTTATAAATACTGTACTAAAGTCTATGCAATAACTCTCGGTTAGGTTAGGTTAGGTTAACAACAAGAAGTTGCAGCCCAATACCGACTGATATTTGGCATTCAAATATGAATAGATGGGAATATTATAGCCTGCATTCTGTACACTCGCTTTTAGCAAAAACAAAACACTTCCATATAAAAATATGGAAGTAACAACCACGGTAAACTATCATGGGGTTCCCAATTGCTGTAAATGATCGTAGGGATCCCGATTGCAAGTTTCCTGATGGCAGCGCTTGGCAATCTGACGGGAAACGCTTGGCAATCTGACGGGAAATACCAATCATGAAGAAAAAGCGCAAGGTGACATGTCTTGCAGGGAGTTGATGAAAGATGGAGGGGCAGGGCACAAGGAAATATTCTCTCGTGAAGACAAGATCTTGCAGCCCATACAAGCGATAAGAACGGTCATGGGTGTCTTTTTCACTGTATTGTGTAATGAAAGAGCAGGAATGAAGCAGCTACCGGGGGGGGGGGGGGGTCTGTGACCAGAAAGTCACTGAAGAATATAATTGAAGTGTCTGATTATGCAGCATAAAGCACAGTGAACACCTAAGCCTCATACAAAAACATTCTCAAGGAAGTAAGCATTTCTGATAAGTATACTCTTGCATCGAGTACAAGGCAAGAATGTACTAGGCATCCTACTCACCAGGATTGGTGAGGGGCCTTTTCTCCCAGTCGAGAGAATAAGAGCTTGATCTGATACAAGACCAAGAAATAGGAACAGGCATGTTACCACTTATATCACAAAACCCTCAGTGATGGGTGCAATCTTGGTACCTACCATTCCTCTCGATACCTACCATATCCCGTTTTCAGAACTTATCGGGGGTACGCTGCTGAAGGCACTGCATTCGGTACGACTGACCACGGTTGCTAAACAGCATGTGCCGGTATATGTTCCTGAAGGGACAATTCTTAGTACTCTTCTTTTCCCTATCTCTCAAAAGCAAGAGGGGTATCTCCTCTTCCTGGAAGAGACCTCTCCCATTTATTCTTGACAGCAGTCTGATTACTTGTTCTTGTGAGAGAAGATCACAGCTAGCCAGCGTGGGAACACCTGTACCATATACCGATAAGTATTCACAGGGAATTAACGTTCCAGGTACATATGCTTTTGACTAACGAAATGTGCTGGTGAATGTAGAATTATCAATGAAGTTTCTAGCCTTACTAAAAGGCAAACGAACACACTCAAAAGGTGAGCTTAGAGGTGAAGGTATGCATAAACAGTAGAGGGTGCACTCTAGGATGCACAAGAATATGTGAGGGCTTGCTCAAGTGGGAGCGCAAGCACAAGAGAGAGGTTGTGGATGCATGCTACTATGGAGAGCACTGCTTGGGAAACAAACAGGTAAAGGATCATGTGCACGAACAGATGAGGCAGCAAGCATGCAAAAGTTGTCGTCTTCTCTTTGTCCTCAGTGAAGGATGTCACAGGGATTCACACAAGGAGAGAAATTATAGGAGTCACATATTCAAAATCAGCAGTACCAGCCAAACTCGGTTGAGTCCCTTGTCAGGCTGGGAGGAACGTAGAGAGGAGAGGTCCCCTTTTCTGTTTCATTTGTTTGATGTCGGCTACCCCCCAAAATTGGGGAAGTGCCTTGGTATATGTATGTATGTATATACAAAACTCCTCTCGATCAGTCTTCTAGGAATTCTTCGTCAATAAAGAGGAAAAGACAAAGTTCTCCCATCCCGACCAGATGTTTGTGAAGAAATTAAGGCGAGGCAGAAGTGGAAGACGAATTTGGAGTTTTCCTTCTAGTGTGGCTTCCAGGTAGACTGACAACAGTTCAAATGAAAAGATATCCTGGGAACTCCATTAAAAGACAGTGCTGCCAGAAGATAAATCTCCAGCACTTCTCCAGATATGGGATGACGACTAGTAAAATAAGACCAGCAGACACTCCTTTCCAATTTCTATGGAATAAACAGCAAGAGAGTTTGTGTCAAATATCTCTCACACAATGAGCTCCAAACAATGCTTATCTAAAAGAAAAAACAAGAAACTAAAACTGTCAGTTGATGACGCTGGGAATACGTCTGCACTATCTAGCGACTGAACACAAAGTGGCTACTCAGTGTGCTGATGGGAGGGGGCATTCCCTGTAAACCACCAGTAATTACCAACACCTTGTTAAAACTTTTAACAGTAGAGTTCCAGTTAATCTGAAAGCATACTCCTATGTAAAGGATGACGGTTTGTATTAGTGAAGGAACAACTTGGTTTTCCAAAAGTAAACAATATTCACACAACCCATACAGGATATTAGTTTTCCCCTCCTCAAAAGATAACTA
The DNA here is from genome assembly GCF_036898095.1 of Palaemon carinicauda. Lineage (NCBI taxonomy): Eukaryota > Metazoa > Arthropoda > Malacostraca > Decapoda > Palaemonidae > Palaemon > Palaemon carinicauda. Next base: position 11,614,861 of record NC_090768.1, read on the forward strand.
GCTTTAGTTTACCATAGGCAAACTTTGCAAGCACACTACCTGTACAAGATGGAAAAACAAATACTCAACTAGTTATAAACACTATTGGTAAATAAAGATGGCTAAATGAAAATTTATCTCATACTAAAGATTTTGGAATCACAGGGAAATTTCAGGAAAGTACTCACTTGATTAGTTATATCATAAACGACAATGGCTGCCTGTGCACCTCGGTAGTACATTGGAGCTAGACTGTGATATCGTTCTTGGCCAGCTGTGTCCCATATTTCAAATTTTACCGTAGTATCGTCCAAACATACTGTTTGAGTCAAGAAAGCCGCTGAAACAAAAAAAAATTTTTTTTTAAATATTCTTGTTCGAGTTAAGAAAGCTGCTAAAAGACAATAAAAGAGTACCTAGAAAGATAATCGAATGGTGAGTATTTTCAAGAACTTCCAATGTAAATTGCTCAGCATAAAAGGTACATTAAATGTCTCCGTCATCATCATCTCCCACGCCTATGATGCAAATTTTTTTTATAACTGCCAATCATTCTGAACACAAAAAATTATAATGATTACAAAAATCACAAGAGTAGAGGAAAAATGGCTTTAATTTAGACTGGGTATTCACTTTCAGCCTTACGCAAATGAACGTGAAATTTTCATGATCTCATAACAATACACAAAACATTTAGAATTTAATTTGTAGTTTTCCCGAATCCTTTAAAGTGGGTATATGTATATAGCAGCCAGGAACGACCATTGAATCATCAATAGTTTGTTAATGACAAGTGGAGCAAGGAGGAGGCTCCACCCATCAACCTGTCACAAAAAGGTTTCTACTGTCCTTAGGCCTAGGACTGAGAGGGTTGGTTGGTGCGTGTTGGACTGCTCACCTGCAACTGGTACCACAGCAGTAGCAGTTTCACTGGGTTCCCACTCTGCTTGATGGACCATGAAGAGCACGAAAGAGGAAGCTGGGTAAAAATTTTCATCTTCACCCGCCCTATAAAGTCAGTGTTGGGTCCAGGCTCAGACTGTTTACCGGCATATCCAATCCCAGGAGAAAACAGTCACATCAGGCTCACAAACGTTCAACCATCCACATAGGTACCAGCCGAAGGAGGAGAGCCAATATTCCCTCAAAAAAAAGGGATTGCAGTTTCATGAAACCCAGGGCCTTAATCCTCTATCACAATCAGGTTCAGGTCGAGGCTTCGCCTTTGCATCGGTGCCTCGTGTCTTTTAGTTTTGTGTTATTTTCACTGGTTTTTCCTTTTTCACCCACATTTGTTGTAGTACACTTTCCTTATTCTTATTCTCATTCTCATTCTCAATAGGAATGACGACGGTGGAGCACTGTTCACTCTCACATGGAATACGGAACTACCTGACCAAAGCCTAAGGTAATGATCAGCAGGCGAATTTTGACACTAGCTCCCAAAAGAGAAGAGCACACGCTAGAATTCCAAAAGGACTTTTTGTGAGAGGTCTCCCGTGCGACTACTAATGCTTATTCTTCCTCCCAAGAAGTGTGTCTAAAAAAGAGAATAGGAGGGGGAAGGAGTTGGAATGGGATGAAGAAGAGAAAACAAACTCACTTTTATCCACCTGCCAACAGTTCTTCCTGAGAGACAGGCCCTTCCTCCTATATCACAATAGGATTACAGTAATAAAAGATAGGAGCACTGCTCACATGGTATATGGAACCACCAGACCAGAGCCTTAGGTAATGATCAGGAGGCAAGTTCTGACATTCCACAACAGAAGAGCACGTGCTAGAATTCCAAAACGACTTTTTGCAAGAGGTCTCCTGTGCGACTACAAATGTTGCTTCTTTCTCCAAAGAAGTGTCTGAAAAAGAAAATAGGAGGGAGAAAGAGCTAGTAAGGGATGAAGAAGAGAGAGCAAACTCCCTTTTCTTTGCTTGCCAACAGTTCTTCCTTACTACCATGAGTGGTTTCTTCAGTTCCTACTGACCAAGAACAAGTCTGATACCTCCGAATTTTTAATTCAAGACAAGGAAAAATTCTAAGTCAAATATCTTTCCCGGCTATTCTTCCTTTGATTGGGTATGAGATCACAACCTCCTCAAAGTACCCTTATTTTCATCATGGAAAAACTATCAAGGTCATTCAAATGGAAAATGTTAAACACTTAAAAGGGAAACCTGAGGAGCAAAGAGAGATGCTTTCAGAATGACTAAAGTATTTCATGCACTGTAAAGTCCCACTGGTCACCAAGCTCATGAAAGCCGAGTATGGAAAAAACCTCCAACTGAATGGGGCCTGACAAATACCAATTCATCTAAGAAGAGTAAAGGAGAGGAATGAAGAAGGTTGTACAAGACTTGGATTGTTACTTCCAACTTCTTCCTCCTAATATCTACTTTTTTCTACTTGTGAGGGCATGAATGGGAGGAGCAGGGGTCCAGCTCCTGGAGGAGAACGCTACTGGGAGTCATTGCTGAGATTTGGAGTGGGTAAAGATCTTCCTCACACCCAAGCCAAATAGCATGACTGCAGTCTCCCTTGAAAGTCCAGCCATTGATGGATACTACAAAAGGTATGAAGTACTGACAAAGCATCCCCTCCCACCACCACATCATCACCCTCTCCAGAGATAGTCAAGGAGTCCATTTAAGCATCGAATCAAATATGACCTATTCGGATATAATTTGTATTTTTCCTAACCATTCAAACCTTTAGCTATCTATTAGGGGTATTACTTTTGGCAAAGATGAAAGGACGAGCCATTAAAATTTAGTGAGGGTTAACTACCCATCCCACTACTCGCACACCTGTGAATGAGCTCACTTTGCTTGGAGGTAGGACTTCAAGGGGGATAGAGCTGGCGGGTAAGTTCGTATAAATAGCTAAAGGTTTGTATCATAAGGAAAAATACAAATTATCTCCAAATTTGTCATTTGTTCTGTAACTAGAATACAAACCTACGCTATTTATTAGGGGTGACTCACCCATTAGGAGGGTGAATGTTCCTGCCAAACTGGGTTTTTGGCTACCCAGGGGCTCCTTTTTTTAATAGGTAGGTACTAAAAAATAAGGAGTCCCTGCACCTCGCTAAACCTTGCTATGCAAGTTCCACAGCCTATGCAAGCCGTGTGTTGAGATAAGCAGTGTGACTATCAAAGTAAAACCTATTCCGAGTCTTTGTAGGAAAAACTGTTGTAACCAAGAATTTCCCAATACCACCTCGGCAGGGTATGGGGACGCAACAGTGCTGACATAATATTAGGTACACAAGGAAGCATAGTTTACCTGCAGTGGTATGACGTTAGCTTGTGCTGAGAACCCAGGCTGCTGCTTTCCCCAAGAGAGAGAGGATGAAGAAAAGAATGAGAGTCAGTCATACCTTTCTCACACACAGATTGAAACCGGGTAACAATACCGTCACCCTTCTGCTACTTGTCCAATAAGGAGCTAGAGGTATTATACCAGCTGTTGTGCAACCAACACAGGGGCGATAGAGAACGTATCGAGCCTCCTGTAGGTCACGTCTTGCAGGTAGTGGGCTGCAAACATATTTTGACGTTTCCACACCCCAGCCTGTAAAACCTGCATCATTGAGAAGGTTCTTTTGAAGGCCAGGGACGTAGCTACGCCCCTGACGTTGTGGGCTCTGGCGATATGAAGGAGAAAGATCTGGTTTCAGGGCAATGTCTATGACCCTGCAAATCCAAGCAAAGATGGTATTCTTGGTGACCCTCCTCATTCCTCCCTATGCTTATGAAAAGTGAAGGCAACCAGGGATGGGCTGCTGCTGTTCTTTAGAGGAAACTCCTCAAACTTTTCACTGGACAGAGTAAGAGATGATCAGGGTTGTCTGTTACAGAGCGGAGACTCGAAATCCGGAAGGAGTCGAATGGGGGATCTGCCACCCTTGGATTCTGAGTCTTAGCAACAAACTCAGGGATCAAGCGGAACGTTAATTCTCCCCATCCCCTTGAATGGGCGATGTCACATGAGCGACCATGAAGTTCACCGACTCGCTTGGCCGAGGCCAAAGCTAGTAGGATCTGTTGCCTGCCGTAATGGTTCATAGGGGGGTCTCAGAGACCTGAGAACACGTTCCAAGGGGGACGTCTAACTTCAGACTGAGGACAGAAGTTCATAACTAGGTACGAGTAAGGAAAGTTCTAGCGATGAGACAATGTCCATTCCATTCAGCCTAAGGTCGAGACTTAAGGTTGAGCGATAGCCTTTAACCGCCAAGACTGAAAGGTGCATTTCTTCACAAAAATACACGAACTCTGCTATTGCTGGAATAGTGGCATCGAGAGCAGAGATACCCCTTCCACGACACCAACCATAGAGGACGTTCCACTTTGCTTGGTAGACTGCTGCTGATAACATCGGCTGTATCCAGACATCCTGCTCGCAACTTGTTGCGAAAATTCTCTCTGAGTGAGGAGATGCTGGAAAGCCTCCAGGGGAGAAGTCATAGCAAACTACGGCCTTGTGGAAGATGTTAGCATGTAGTTGTCCGAGTAGATCATGTCGGGGAGGGAGTTCTCTTGGAGACTCCGTCAGGAGTTGCAGAAGGTCTGGAAACCATTCCATATGATGCCATAGAGTTATGAGAGGTTGACCGATGTTCTGGCCTTATTGAGCACCCACCTCATCAGACAGAACAGGGGAAAGGTGTAAACGTCAATGTTGTTGGAATGCATCTTGCCAGAGCGCCTTGGGGGTCTGGGACTAGGGAGCAATACAACAGAAGCCTGAAGTTCAGGGCCATTGCGAAGAGATCCATAGTTGGAAAACCCCACAAGTAAGAACTTTGTTGGCCACTAGATGATCCAAAGACCACTCGCTATTCACTATCTAAGATGCTCTGCTCAGGTTGTTGGCGAGCAAATTCCTCTTGCCTGGAATGAAGCATGCCAATAGTGGTATCGAGTGAACCTCGGCCCTCTCAGCATCTCTACTGCTGGATGGGATAGGGGCTGCGAAAAAGTACCACCTTGATTGTTGAAGTAAGCCACTACCGTGGTGTTGTCGCTCATCACCACAGAGTGGCCCGCCAGGAACTGATGGAACTGTTGAAGGGCCAGAAACATGGGCCTTCATCTCTAGGAGATTTATGTGAAGGTATTTTTCTGACTCTAACCAGAGGCCTGCGGTCGTGTGGTGAAGCACATGGGCCCCCAACCCTTTTTTTTTTTTAAGTATCTGAGAACAGCATAAAATCTGGGGGGAGGACAAAAAGATCTACGCCCTTACGCAGATTCTTGTCTGACACCCACCATTCGAGGTTCGCCTGTTCCGCTGTTCCCATGGTGATCAGGGTATCCGGGGAGTCAAAGGCTTGATTCACCTGGACTTGAGCCGCCACAAGAGAGATTGAATCCTAAGGCTGCCGTTGGGGATTAGATGGGCCAGAGATGATGTGCCCGAGGAGACGTAGCCACGTTTAGGCTGGAAGTTTCTCTCGTATGAGAAAGTCTTGCGACCTTTCTCAGCCTCATTATCCTGTCATCTCATCTGAAGGGAAGGCTTTGAGGAGATTGGTGTCTAAAATCATACTTAGGTATACCAGTCTTTGGGTAGGAAGCAGGGAGGACTTTTTGAGAATTACCTGTACCATGATCCCCAGATATTGGCAAAGTCTCAGAAGTTTGTCTCGGTGTTGAAGAGGGGATGACACCGAGTCTGCTAGGGTTAGCCAGTCTTCCAGATAATGGAGGAGATGGATGCCGACCCTGTGTGCCCAAGATGACACCAGGGCGAATACTCTGGTGAAAACTTATAGTGCTGTGGAAAGATCAAAGCACAGCACCTTGAACTGTTATTTCCTATTGTCTAGGCTGAATCTTAAGTAATTATTTGAAGACGGATGGATTGGGATGTGGAAGTACATGTCCTTTAGGTCCAGTGTGCACATGAAGTCCTGTGGTCTTACTGCTTGTTTGACTGTGTCTGCTGTCTCCATGCTGAACGGAGTTTATTTGACAAACTCGTTCAGAGCTAAGAGGTTGATGAATTGTCTGCAGCCTCCAGATGACTTTTTCACAAGAAAGAGTCGACTGAAGAAGCCTGGGGACTTGTTGAGGACCTCCTAGAGAGCGCCCTTCTCCAACATGGTCTGGTCTTTTGCCAGGGGGCTAGCCCCTTTGCTGATCCTATCAAAAAGGAGTCTATCAACACTGGATTCCTGATCAAGGGAGGGAGAGGACATGAATGGGATGCGATACCCTGAGCGAATCATGGACTGTCCAGGGTTCGGCCCAGAGTTGCTTCCACTGTTCCAGCAACTTTGCAGGCATCCCCCTACTGGTGGACAAGTGGGGAAATTACCTATAGTAGTCTTTACAGCCGTGACCCCTTCCTCGAAGATATTATCCTCCCCTGGAGAACTTTGTGCCTTTCCTATTCTTAGTCGGAAAGGACTTCTCAGACACTGTCTGCTTCGCTGTCGTCTTACTCATCAAGGTCTTGGCTGGGTAAGACTGCTGAGGAGCTGGTGGGTTACAGGGCCTGGATGTCAAGACCCTTGGAGGAGAGAGTCATGGTGAGACTTCCTCCATCTCTCAGCAGCCTGCTCTACGTCCTTCAGCTCGAAAAGAGAGGATCCTTCTAGAGATGAGTTCCTGAGCGTAACGATCTCGGCATTAGGGACCTGCTGACAAAATCTGACACTGCATCATGACGATTCAAGATGGTGTTTGCCCACAAGTTCAAGATTTGGTGAGCAAGGGACTATGTTGCAAATGCCCGAGAGGAGGAAGGTTTCTATAGCTTTCCTGGTACTCTCTTTGGAAAAATCCTCGATTCGTACCTGGATTTCCAGGGTCCCCAACCAAAGATCAAGCCACGAAGTAGCCTGCAGGGCATACTTCTTGACTTTATCATTTGCTGTGTATAGGGTTGTAAAACAAAACAAAACAAAATCGTTTAAAGTAAAAATAGCAAGTAAATAAGTAAATTTTTTACATTTATCCATATTCTACTGATTCTTTAGCCACAAACAATGGATAACTGTTTATAATATCCATACTATAAGCATACAGTGATTCAAAGTGGAGTATTATGTATCTGGATCTTATTGAAATAAATTACATCCATATTATACACAGACTATATCAACGCAGTTATTATGCATCTGGATCTTATTCAAATTAATCAAATGTTCTAATGATCTTGTCTGACTATGAAGATAAGAAAAACTAGAAAGAAAATCCATAAGTGTAGGGGAAAAATAGAAAATAGGGATCATATGAAAACTCATGTTAACCATCAATCATATAAGATTGAGTTTTATGGGAACTGTTCATTAATGTTACAAGGGTTTTAATATTGCACATTTGATATTAATGTTTTTTCAATTACCAAATATGTTTATTTTTCAATCATATCTTGAACCTATGAGGTACTGGTGTGAGGTGTCACTAGCCTAATCCAAAGTTTTTCAGTGCAATAGTACTTTAAGAGTCACAGAGGTAAGAAAACTGTATGATGGGTAACACCTCCTTGGAAATATTTATGGTACATGTACATTTAATTATCAAAAATGTTCAACTGTTACTAGTTTCAAACTCACATCAATAAATGTTTCAGAACCAGCAGAATAATTGCTTGTAATCCAATTGTAACGATTGACTCCGGGTCGCACCGAATCATTCTCCTTAATTAAAGGACGAGGGTTTGTATGCCACGTAAGAACAAACCTGGACTACCTATCAATGAAAAATATCTGACAACCTATCAATGAAAAATATCTGACAACCTATCAATGAAAAATATTTGATGACCTATCAATAAAAAATATCTGACAACCTACCAAGGATAAAAGAAAGAAACCAACCAAAATCCAAGAGGAAATCGTAAAAATCAAGCATAAGAAACGCAAGTGCTGTCATACAGAATGACTGAGTGTAACAAAGTGACCGTACACAGACGAAAGGACTATTCACATGGCTAAAGGGGAGCATTAAGAGAGGCACTGTACAGAGAGAGGACGAATTTTTGTACTTTAAAACAAGTGGTTGGAACTAATGGAAAGATTAATCATTGTCTATAAAGGAGATTCAATGTATTTCACCCCAGTATGCATGTAAAGCAATCTTCCAGGTAGTAGAATGACGATCTGCAACACCAGGTAGATATGTCCATATGTGGATAGAAAATAAATTTGTATAAATGGAATAACTGAGGATTACAATGAAGACTAGACACCATGGGCCCATCAAAGTAAGTAGTGTAGTACGATGAATTGAGTGAATAAGTTTGTACAAACTTATAAAAATAAATCCTAAAAACTAAACAGAAAACATGTTGAAGCTATAACATTATTTATTGAATAAAAACATTAGACATGTACACCCAAAGGACGTACTGGTACGTTTCACAAAAGCCATCCCTTTACCCCCATGGACGTACCGGTACGTCCTTGCAAAAAAATGCTATAAAAATTATTTTTTTCATATTTTTGATAATTTTTTGAAAAAATTCAGGCATTTTCCAAGAGAATGAGACCAACCTGACCTCTCTATGACAAAAATTAAGGCTGTTAGAGCAATTAAAAAAAAACATACTGCAAAAGGTGCTGGGGAAAAAATAATCCCTTGGGGGTTAAGGGTTGGAAATTTCCAAATAGCCTGGGGGTAAAAGGGTTAATGGAAACTAGTTATAAGCAAAATTACTTTTACTTTGACTACCTGTTAATATTACAAGGATCTCCCAACCTTTTAAAATAGTCAAGTAAGTTAGCCTACCAACCTCTGAATAGCCTGTGGTGACTAATCCTGGTCTACATATTCAAATGGGCCATTGAAATGACTTAATTACTCTCCACATAAGAACATACTTTAAAAAGCAGCAGCTGCTGTTGTTCCATTGCACTAAAGATGCCTTTGCATGCATACCATGGAAAATGTGTCAAATCATTGTAAATAGTTATTGTAACTGAAAATACACAATAAAATTTTACTTTTCAATTCTTCCACTTTCATTTACAATACTATGAAAAACAGTATGGGGAGATCTTGAAAACAAATTGTTAAAAAAGTAAATACCATCGCTATTACAGTGTCCTCTAATGTTGCTAGAGTATTACTCCTGTAGATATGTCTTATATGAAACAATCACCAAACAAAATCGAAGTTCTACTATATCTACTGCTCTTAGAACTTAAAATTACCAAACGACAATGGAAAAATATTCAACAGGTAAATTATGTATTACTCACCACCAATAGTGGACTCTTGATATTCGTGAAACTGGCCTTTTACAAATCTTAAAACAAGTGAGGATTTCCCTACGGCAGATTCACCAAGCAACACGAGTTTGAACTGACAAATCTTTCCTTGACCACCTCCATTACCAGGTCTCTGTGCTCCTCCTCTCTGTGCCATAATTATCTGCAATATAAAAGTACCACTCAATTAAAGATTTGAAATAGCAAGATGTGTGTGTGTGTGTAAAAGTAAAAACTCATTGAGGGGCTACAAAGTGAAATGCCAATTAATAAGATAAAATAGTATGAAAGAGCATCCACATCAGTTCATAAAAATGGTGTAAATATAGAGGTCTACAAATGCTGTAAACAGTAGTACCTATGTTTAAGAGTTTAATCCATTCCAGGAACGAGCTCACATCCCAATATGTAAACTAAACAGTTTTTGCCATAAGAAATAATGGGAATTCACTCAATGCCTTTCACGTTTTCGTAGATACAAAAATACAGGAACGATTCAGTTTATGAGTAACTCAGGATGCGAAAAAAATTGGTTTATGAGCATACAGTAAAAATTCAAATCAATTTGCGAGCACTATATAGGTTTGCAAACAAAAATTTACCCTCGCAAGCTCATTTTTTTCCCCGACAATTTCTACCGAGATTAGCTTGTATACTCAGGTAGTGCTCACAAGCTGTTTTTTTTTTTTACCAATTTATTTCCATACCTCACAACAACCCCTTGCTCATAGACTAACTCTTTCACTCTCCCGGCAGTAGAAGTAGAAGAATCATCTCCCTCGCACATCCTTAGAATTGTTTTCTTGTACAGTTGTGACCTGACATTCTTTGTCGAATTGTGACTGCTACTGTTTATCGTAGATATTTAGTGATGCATTTTAAACCTAATAGTATCGTGATAATGACGCCCCTGGTGATTAAGAAAGAAGTATAAAGAAAAAAAGCGTGTGGCCGACCTGCAAAAACTGTACATTCACATTACAACATACACAATTGTACAGTTACAATTCTGAAAAATGGAAAGGCCATCGAATTTTGGACAATGCGGAATTGATGCTGCAATTGACTACTCCATGGCAGCATGATCTTAACACTTAAAGGTATGTTTATCTGGATTGATGAGAATCAGTTAGGTGGTGGTACGGTCACCCACCGCCCCCGAAAAAAAACAATCATTAAGAAAGTGATGGTATTGGAGCTGAATATGCAGTGATTTCAACTGAGGAGATGTTTTAAATTTTATAAAGCTACAGTTTCTTCAGGTCAAGTACTGAATCTATCTAATACTAACAATCAACATGAGAATGTAATAAAACGAAGACCAAGTTTCCAGAAAGCGTAAATAGAGTGACACAATTAGTGATAGTGAATGTCATTCATGAAAGCAAACTTAAGATAGAAAATTCTTATGGAGGAAGATTCTCCGTCTAAGCAGTAACCAACAATCCCCCTCCACTGCTAACTACTTCTCATTGATACATATGGGATGAAAATCCAGTTCTATACATTATTTTGAACGTGATTGTTGCTTTGTCAAATCAAGCCTCCCTTTCACAGCATTAGTTCCATTGATTTCTTTTTTTTTTTTGAGAATCATACAAAGTGTTCACGTTGTTCAATTGTGCATTATTGCAAGGGTTTTTTACACATACTTTGATCACGCTTCCCAACTTATTTTTCAGCTCTATAGTCATTTCCATTCCTTATCACCTTGCGGACCATTGTCAAGATGCTGCACTGTATACTATTAACTTAACATGAACTATATAAATCACAAGTCTACAATAAACACACGGTCACAACTTTACTGACGATAACAGCCAAAAGTGCTCAGAAGATAACATTATGTGATGTTTGTATGAGTACTGTGGAGAGGGATTGTTACAGTATGACAGGGGGGGATTAAACAAAGGTAAAACAAAATGTTGTAAAAATGGTGTATGGGTACTGTACAAATAGTTTATATGCATTGTAAGCTAGTCTTTTTATTACTTTTCCACAAAAAAAAGGCCAAAACGGAAAGAAATTTTTGCTCGCACACTGACATAATGCTCATATACCAATTTCCACTCATTCCGAGTCACTCATACACCAAGGTATTATTGTACAATACAGCAATATAGTACAGTACTGGTACTGTACTAAACTGCCAACTATGTGCAAGTAATGAAATCCAATTGCTGTCTAAGAGTTTAAAAGATTTCCAGCCACAAAGCAAACTCTTGAAATATTCTCTTGTGACCAAATAGGTACTACACAACTGGTGAATCTAGAGTAACTTAGATAATAAAGTTTCATAATCTAGCCTAACCTTATATTAGAATAATATTGGTGGGGAGCTATTATATGTGAAAATTTTTGTCTGAAGCTAAAGTTCTGTAATAGGTTATCATACATAGTAAAAGAAAAATACAACAACACGAAACACTCATGCATTTCATTTGCCTTAAATACAGTACATTCAATCCTCAACTAAGAATAGTCTATGCTATGGACTATTAACATTTACTTATCTGACAGAAATTAACCAACCTTTTTCTTTAAAGGATATGTGTAAATGTATACCAAGTATGCCAGGTAAATTGAATGTTTAGGCTATGTTCCTAAGTAACCTAGCATAAATTAAACAAAGGATTAAAGTATTCAGTCCTCCACTACCACTCTGGATATATGGATATATATATATATATATATATATATATATATATATATATATATATATATATTATATATATATACAGTATATACATACATATACACATACATACATACATACATAGATATACAGTACATACATACATACATACATATATATATATATATATATATATATATATATATATATATATATATATATATATATATATATATAGATTAAAATAAACTTTCATGTATAATTCAAAATGTGTTAGACAAGTACAGTGTGCATGGCATATGACCGACAATAAGTTAATATATTATAAATATTCATCACAAAAAAATGCATAGCTTTATAAGAAAAAGGACCACCCAAACTATTGCAAAATATTTTTTCCATCTGTAGAAATTGTACAAACAGTAAGTAAAAACACATATCAGGAAAATACAATACTTTGACAGCTAAGAATAATTCAAGAAAAATCTTCAAGATGGAAGTTATTTCCACAAATCACCAGTTTTGCAATAAATCTTACACAATGTTTCTGTACCACAAATAGCACTTGTTAAAAAGCAAACAAACCAAAGAAGTCTCACAGTAATTCCCATACAACAGAGGGAAATCACAAATCATAAAATACAAACACCTCACAGCAAGGTCTGTTAAAACTGGCTTACTTGTATTCCCAAAGGGAAATACTACACTCACCAACCTAAGGGACAATGCAATGGCCCTGCTCACCACATCACATGGCAAGACACCTCATAAGTGCTAAGCGTGACTCACATACTACAAGAGGAATGGCAACACTGAGGGACAGACTAGAAATACTCTCCTGTTCTCAATAATCTAAAACTTGTGATAAGTCAAGTACAAATTATGTAACCTTACTAATCTCCCCCCAAAATACACTGCAGCATTACTTCCGAATATTCCACACTTACGTCCTTTACAAATACTAGGAGAACTAGTTTAAGAACAAGGTCATGAAATTTTAGTTCAAAACTTGAAGATGCAGGCTTTCTACAAAAGGGATGAATTAAAGAAAAGAAAAGAAAAGAAAAGAAAAGAAAATAAAAGAAAAGGAAGAGAGAGAGAGAGAGAGAGAGAGAGAGAGAAGAGAGAGAGAGAGAGAGAGAGAGAGAGAGAGAGAGAGAGAGATTACCTTAGGTTAAATGCAAGGAATACTCATGACCTTGGGACAAAAATGTTCAATGCCAATAGAGAGCATGTGAACTTGTGGGTGAGATTGCCATAAATTCTCCAAGATATGGAGTTAAATGCTTCACAAACACTAAAGTAATAGCAAGTATTGAAGTAGTAAATAATAAAAAAACCATACAGTACTGCTATAATATACAGTACTGCTATAATATACAGTACAGTATAATTATTACATGAAATTACATAACACAGAGCCCGGCTGAAACTCTAAACCAATACTGTAAAAGTTAATTATCCTATTAACTGTGTATCCAATGTCCAATTAATAAAAACTGGATAGAGAACATACACTATACAGTATTTTTCCACATGTGGAGACATACAAAAACACCAAGCAGTCCCCCCCCCCCCCCCCGGATATTCTTGTCTTTCAATTACCCTACATATGAAGCAGTTTACAACATTTTCCATATACTGTACAGTAAATTGTAATAACTTCTAGATATTGTCATTACTCTGATTCTAGTCCTTTACTTTTAATACCTTCTTAAAATAAATGTGTAGCAAGATCCAATAACTATGGTTATTGATTTAAGTGTTAAGTATGTTGAATACACAAGATATAATGGCCAAGGTTTGTCCCAATTATTTTGTCAAACTTTATCTAACGACCTTTTACATTTTAAAAACAAAGTACCTGTCAATATAACATGTATAGGTTTCCTTTAATAATTTTCTGGTCTCTACCACTCTACCTTACGTTCATGCTGTATCCCAAAGTTGTGCCATGTTTTTGCTCTCATCAAAACAGGTTGAACTGATATATAACATTTAATAAGGATAGTTTTACTTATATAATAGGTCTAGCTACAACCATTGTTATCAAACCTAATAGGACAGCCCTAATCTCGTTATCTTCATTTCCACCCCTTCATTCTGTTTTCCCACAAATATTATTATTATTATTACTGGCTAAGCTACAACCCTAGTTGGAGAAGCAAAATGCTATAAGCCTAAGGGCTCCAACAGGAAAAAATAGCCCAGTGAGGAAAGAAAAAGAAATAAATAAACAACAGAAGTACTGTACTGGATAATTAAAATATTTTGAGAACAGTAGCAGAATTAAAATAGATCTTTCATACTATAAACTATAAAAACTTCATAAAAAAACATGAGGAAAATAAAGGTGTGTGTGCTGAGTGCACCCCCAAGCAAGAAAACTCTACCCAAGACAGTGAAAGACCATGGTATGGAGGATATGGCACTAACCAAGACCAGAGAACACTGGTTTGAATTTGGAGTGTCCTTCTAGAAAGGCTGCTTACCATAGCTAAAGAGTCTGTACTACCCCTATCAAGAGGAAAGTAGCCACTGAAATATTAAAAAGCAGTAGTTAAATCCTTGAGCGTATAAGAATTGTTTGGTAATCTCGGTGTTTTCAGGATTATCTCAAGTTCTCAACGGATTGCTGGTGCTCTGGCCAACCTACTAGTTTCCTCTTTGTAGCTATCTACGACCTATTTTAACGCTTAAAAGTTACAGGTGGAGGATTGTGTGTAGTTGTCATGTTTTCGTAGTTGACCCTCAATTAAGGTAATTACCGTATATATTTAGGTAATTACAGTTACCGTTGGTGCAACTATTTCTATACGAGAGAGAGAGAGAGAGAGAGAGAGAGAGAGAGAGAGAGAGAGAGAGAGAGAGAGAGAGAGAGAGAGAGAGAGCACTGGGTAATCTAAAGTTTTGATTCTTCTATAAATTATTGTCATCCTAATGTTTAGCTAGTACAGTGGTAAGACATTCTCATAGTGGCAGATCAATCCCAGCCTGGGACCATGAGTGGAAGCTATATGAACTGATCACAGTCAAGTTGGCCGTTACTGATCGGGATGAGTGGAGTGTCAACAGATTTTTCTTCTTTGTTAGAGGAAGGACAGTTACGCTGTGGCTTGGGTGGCACTATGAAAATGATGGTTGTAGGCTTGGCGTCACCAAAACCTCTCCCGATTGGTTGTTATGAGACCTTCGGGTCAAAACAACCAATCATTGATCAGGCATCGCGATGCCCATCTATGGGCGATGGGGAAAACTGCCCATAGGAGTCAGTCTGGTTTCGAAGGCCTTGCGAGTGTGACACGTAAGGCATGGCAGGTGCCAACATGTGTGCCAACCGAGTACCATTTTTCTGAGGGCTTTTTCTTAGTAACGTAACGCAATCATAATTAAGGCCGCCCTTGTAAACTTAAGAGAATACAGCATGTGTAAAATTATCAACTCGGCTATTATTTGTGCATGAAATCCCTCTCTATTCATGTTTCCCTAAACTGATTGAACCCCAATACGACCCAGATCGGGTCATATATACACTGGAGGTTCTGCTGTGGTACCAAAGGGGTGGTATTTGGGCTTGCTTGGTTGATAGGACCTGGCCTATTCAAGATGAATAGTACATGGTTAACATATGAAATCCTTCCCCAGAAAGGGAAATCAGACCAGTTTAATATATCTGGTGTATGATGATCAATGAGTTGGTATAAATTCAACAATCCACCCCCTTGATAGGGAGGATATGGGACATGCTTCTTTAGGATTAAAGAACGGAGCTTGTAGGTGTAACATACCATCGTCAAGTCCACAAGAGAGGGGACAGAAAAAATTAAGATGATCCAGTCATTTCATCATTCATTCCAGTCTTACATCTACATGTTACCATAGACAGGATGCTTCCAAATCCCAGCCCTCAACACTGAGAGGTCATGTGCTGACAACTTTTGGATTTGGCACTCAGTATGGGGGATTAAGTAAGAGACCGTGCAACTCACCTACTCTCTTCACCAATGTTAAGGCTAGTGAAAAGACAGACTTAAGAGTCACATCTATGTCTGACGACCTTTTAAGAGGCTTATTGGGGGTACGCCAAAGTGTTTTAAGTACAGGGGTCAAGTTCCACTATAAGAGACTGAGGTCCACGGTGGGGGGAGGGGGGGGCAAGACTGCTCGAAGTTCCTCACGAACTTAGTCAATTCCCACAAGGAGGAGATGTCTTTCCCTTTCAGTCAACAAACCATGCTCAAAGCTGTGTGGTAGCCTTTGACAGACGCGACCGTGACAGCCATCTCTCTATGAAGGAAGACAGAAATCCGCAATCTGGGCTAAGTTTCTCAGACTAGAGAAGTAACCATTCTGCAATAACAATAATAGAAGATGGCCCACATTCCCTGGTAGACAGTTGCAGAGGACCATTGCAGGTGCCAAAAATCCCTTATACAGTGCTTTACAAAAATCCTTTTTCTCAGAGATGCTGAATAGCCTCCAACTGTTCAGTTCCAACAACTTCATTGATTGGTGGTACCTCTGAAGATGCAATTGACAAGAGGAGTGTGGACCACTGGGGTAATTTTCTCCTAACCCTACTTGAAAGTGCTAACAGCTACAGTACACGCTATGGCATAGGGCCATCTAGGAGCCACCAGGATCATCCTGGCATAATCAACAATCGATTAACAGGCGAACCAGGCTGAACTGAGGATAGGTGTATGCATCCAGGGGATCCCATGGGTGATAGTGGGCATCTTTGAACATGGCCAAAGGTCTACAATGGGAAAGCAAAACTGTGTGGTGAACAGGTCATGCCTTTCCAATATGCAAGGATGTGGGGAGTACTCAGACCCTACAATGATCCTGGTGACACTGTGTCTGATAATACATTTCTCTTGCTGAAAATGTACCTGGCTGACAACTACTCAGCGTAAAAATTGCTCAGTTGTGCATCCACATTGTCATCTCGCAGAGATGAAGCAAGACCGTGTATACATGCTTGTTGACTTGAGCCACTACCAAGGGCCTCCTCAAACATTCTTGAAATACTTGCAGCACCAAAAAAGCTGCCTGCATTTTGAGGACGATGTAGATATATTTTTTTTCCTGACAATTACTTGAGACAACAAGGTTATTCCAGTGTACACCTAATTCTTGCTTGACACATCTGAGTCAGAAAAGTTGTATGCCTGGAGTCGAGTAGGACTTGCTGCAGGAGTCTTACACAGTCCAGAGCACAGAGAAGACTGATGTAGGGCAGTCGAAAATTTGTCCATTAAGTCCACTGAAAGCATACTGTTGATGGCACATAGCACAGATCAAACTGTTTCCTTGAACTTAGTTTGTTGAACATACATCTCGATTATCAGTCTCTAGTCACAAGTTGACTCATCCACCAGGAAGAGCCCACTGTAAAAGGCCCGAAACTTTTCTTGAACAACATCAAGCACTTACTTCTCCAGTATCTCTTCCAACTGTCTTCAAAGCTCAGGCTTTCAGCAATGTTGGTGAATCAGCTGAGAACTACCAGCGAGTGAGATGGGGGGGGGGGGTATTGATGGTCCTTAAGTAGCAAGTAACCATTACGAAGGTCAAGCGCTACCCACTGTCCGGCCCTGTGTGGGAAAGGAAGAATCCCAGTAGCCAGAGCCTTTGAAAAAACTGCATCAGCTGTTTTGCAAAGCAGTTCTCCACTTCACCACTGCCTGCAAATGTTCACTTACTTCCTTACCTCACAGGAGTATTTTTTCTGTTGGAGCCCGTGCACTTTTTGCATTATGCTTTTCTAACTAAGGTTCTAGCTTGGCTAGTAGTAGTAGTAGTATTTGCAGGAATTTCAAACTCCATTCAAAGATAGACCAAGTACTGTATAGAGGTGCATAAAGGTTCTCTTCCTTGTGTGTATGTCCTATATGCATTATGTTTTTACACACATTTTCATCGAGAACTAATCCTACGTGTTTGTAGCACTTTACTCCTCACTAACTTCATCAATAGGGAACAAATAAGGAACTTCAAGTTCACTACTTAAACCAAATCAAACTCTGAAAGTCATAAGCCCTACTAAAAATAAAAAGGCTTAATTGACTTATCGTGCTTCTTGCCATTGTCAAAGTTTTAACATAAACAAATTAAAAGGATTTAATGCTACTTTAAGGCAACATATGACAGATTGATTTTTAGGCAGTTCAATTTAGTAACTGGTTCTTATTTGTGCATACTGTATACAGTACTGTACAGTTTTATCTACAAAGTGAATGCCATAATTTACCACTAATTTTAAATAAAGGGGGACCCTGCAAAGGCAGCCATGAAACAAAATCACTTTGAAACATTATGGTAGATGGGAGACCTTAAAGTCTACTAAAATGCCAACACCAATATAGCAATATCTGAAAAATAAAATGAGGAAGAACTAGGTATTAAAAAGAGTAGAACAAAACCAATGGATACCTAAAATGTGAATACAGTACTTTATAATGATTTGTACCTATAGTACATTGAAAAATGGACTATGTTTAGCTCTAATGGTGGGGACCACTATCCTATACACAGTCAGATAACCTTTTCTTCGCAACAAAATAAAACTGATCTGTCCCTGGCAGAATAAATGAAATAGGGATGACCAAAGCAACAATCTGTATTAAAAATGCTATACTGTACTACAACCAAGTTAAAAACAAACCATGAATTGAAAAAATCAAATATTTACAGTGTAATTCTTCAGAGGCTTAGGACAATTCACCTCAAAGGGGAATGCAGTTTAACGAGATATGGATAGCACATTATTCAACAGTGTGTGTGGGGAGAGAGTAAACTGGAGATCACGCTGAATAATAAAGGTACAGTAACACTGCAGGGATATACTGTACTTGCATACTCTTGTCTTCTTGAGGGCAACGGACTATTATGAGTGGACTTCGGACGACAAGCCATTTAAGTTTTAAAATTTCTCTTTGTTTGCAATTAAAGTTGAAGAACAACAGGCATCAAATTAATATATTACCATATTATTATTATGAACTCGCATTTCTTCTAAGGATTATTTTGAAGCAGCAACTTGAAGGAACCAAGTGTGTCCGTGTTACACAGTGGCTTTCACAACAGTTACAAAACTAATAACTTTTCATTGGTCCAATAAAGATAACTATGGATGACTTTTCAATCCCACGACCTTGAGTTTTTACGTTTTGGACTGAAAGCCCATTGTCATATACTGTATTTTACTGTACAGTATTCATAAAGAAAAATGCAACAGATGTGTAATCTACTGACACCCAAGCTGAATTTTCATTACTCCATATGAAGAAAACTAACTGAAGGTTCATTAGATGTGGTTTTATCAAGTCTTAAATTCCAGGCTTCCAATTGTGGAGAGTAAAGTAAACCACAAAAAGTGCAGTTCAAACGGTGTCAAATTTTAAGCAAGTGAAGGAACCATGAATGTTGTTGGCAGAAGTTGTAGCAACAAATCATCACCATAATTTATTCTGCATTAAAAGAACACAATTTTCTTGTTCAGAATGCAGCCATTCAATGAGATGTACAGTATCTTTACCCTTAGACTTGTATATAAGAAAAAAAAATGAAAATTAAAATTTTGATCAGAACAGCCTTTTTCTTACTCAAAACTGAAGACCCCAATTGTACAGTACTTTCAATTGCTTATTAAATGAAATTTGTGATATCAATAAAAAAGAAAAAACTAAGCCATTATAATTCATTATATTTTTTTTTTCAATTTCACATTAAAAAAGGTCATTGCAGTTCTGTCACTTACATTAGTTTATAAAGCTGTTACAAATAGTGATAGTAAGTATATGGGATTAAATTGCACAAACTAAGAATCTTGATACAGTAGAATATCAGACGAAGATAGCTTTTACCTCTGCCAACGAAGTTGGAGGAGGTTATGTTTTTGCCTGTTTGTTTGTTTGAGAACTACTTCCTGGCCACAATTTTACTCAGCTTAGTGAAACATTCAGGGACTAATTGTTATACAGTGAACCCTCGCTACTTCGCGGTTCGACAATCGCGGATTCACCACTTCGCGGGGTTTTCCCATAACCCATATATATATACATATCGCGGATTTTCCGGAAAATTCGAAAATATCGCGAAATCTGAAGATAACCAAATACGATATTTTATTACCTGTAATTCCATTAATACTGTAATTAGTAATATCTGCTCTTACTGATTGTTCATTGCATTACATATGATATATAATTCAGCACAGAAAGAAATAAAACACGAAAAGAGAATGTGATCATACGATAATTCAGTACGTAGTAAAATTAAATCGAACATGAAACGCAAATCAGATGCAGTCATACCATATTAGAATGGTGTGTACTGTAATGGATGTGCTTCTTTTCCATGAATCTTTTGTATGTATACGTACGTAGTACAGTACTGCATCCAATAATATTCTTTGTTGCAAAAATCACATTTCGAATAAGTACTGTAAGCGTACGAGAGAGAGAGAGAGAGAGAGAGAGAGAGAGAGAGAGAGAGGCGTAAAATAGCGTACGTACGTAAATTTTTATTATTATTGTTATTATTATTATTATTGTTGTTGTTGTTAATAAAATTATTATTGTTATTATTATTAATCATTATTATTATTATTATTACTGTACAGTATTATTATCATTATTTATTATTATTACGGTATTGTACTTAATCTACGTACGTTCAGTGTGCGCGGGACATCTTCTATGAGTAACCAACGCACCATAGTACTGTATAAGACGGGTTGTGATTGGTTCAAGCGCTGATAGATGACGAATCAAAACTCAAGTTTTGTTATCTAGCCTGTGATTGGTGTTTTGCCCGCATCTTCTACCCGCAGCATCAAAGTTCTCGCGGGACTGCATCGTTCACTTTCTCTTTCCGCGTATTGCTGAGTAGACGTTCTTAAGTTTGTGAAGTTGAATCTGTGCTGTGTGCGACTGTTTTAAGTTGAACTTTCTGTTAAACCCAACTGTACAATGCCTCCCAAGCCTTCTGCTTCTACTAAGGCTGGTAGTGAGCCTAAACAGCACCGAAAAATGATGATTGCTGAGAAGGTGACGCTTCTCGATACTATGTTAAAAGACGGTAGAAGTTACGCGGCCGCAGACCTCGAAGACCTGACGAAATCGGGCAGTGAAGACAGTGAAACACAGGAAGAGATCCAAGAAAATGTCGAAGAAACGGTCTTAACTATAGAACGGCTTGCCAAGCTCTGCAAGCTTGCGAATGAGGTGAAAGAAATGTCGCAAGAGTGGGACGAGGATATGGTTCGTTCTCTACAATTCTGCACCAAGATCGATGAACAAATGGCTCCCTACAGGATGCTCTTGCGAAAAAAGAAGCAGCGGCAGCAACTTCCGATCACAATGCCCTCGGAAGAAATTGAAGAAGTGTCTCAGGAAGAAGTTGAAGAGGTGTCCCAGGAAAAGACACCTCCGTCTGAAGAGACGTAAAATACTATTATTGGCTGCACAGTAGAAGACATCATCAGCTTCATCATCATCATTTCTACTGTGCAGCAAATTCATCGCCATCATCATTCAAGTTTTTCTTGAACTTCTTTCGTGGTGAGTACAGTAACAATCTTTATTTTTTACTTAAACATTTTACTGTAATATTTGTGTCTGTTTTATAGTTTAGTACTGTATGCATTAAGTTAAAGGGAAGGTTTTAAAAGCCTATCATATTTTTTTTGTTTAAAATTTACATTTACGTACGTAAAACAATCTCTCTCTCTCTCTCTCTCTCTCTCTCTCTCTCTCTCTCTCTCTCTCTCTCTCTCTCTCTCTCTCTCTCGTAAATTGTTTTCCTGCTTTGCTACGTACAGTATGTACTGTATGATTTTATATAGATACGGTAAATAATATTTGTAATAACATATTTTGTAAATGCTTTTACTGTAAATATCATTATTTATCACTTTCATCATGCGCGTTAAATGCCTTCTTTGTTCTGAGCGTGGTTGTTTACTGAGCGTACTTTATGACGCCGTCGTTTCAGGTGGCGTCATAAAGAAAAACATTTCATTTGGAAGTCCTAAGGAAAATTAAGTAAAACATTGGTAATAACAAAATCAACATACTGTATACTGTACATCAATATAATCGATGCAAAAACTAACCTATACATATATGTGTACAGTACACTAAATGAGTTTGTTTCTTCATTATGATCAGAGATAAACGTAAACAAAACATTGGTTGCCATTTTTTATCGTGCTTTTTAGGTGTTTAGGAAACGCATGATATAAAATCGCCTTTAATATTTGTGCCTGTTTTAGTTTAGGGTACTGTAGTACATGCATTAAGTGTTCTGTACATTAAAGGGTAGTTTGTTAACAGTACTACGTACAAGGGAAGGTTTTAAAAGTCCGAATATACATGTTAAATAAATAGGTAAATATGGTGTCAATACTTCGCGGATTTTCACCTATCGCGCCCGCGTCTGGAACCTATCTACCGCGATAAACGAGGGTTCACTGTACTGTATTGAGACGCGGAAGCAATTCAATTTTGAAAGTCCTAGGTTAAAGGTCAAGGTTGAGCAAAAGGTCAACCAAACTAACTACAACCTTAACCGCCAAAGTTCGACTTCAAATATGCCTCAGTCTAAATTGACTCTTGCAGAATGCTCTCGACGGAGGCCTGCACTCTCGTACCGCTTTTCTAGTTGTTATTGCTTTGCAATTTTGTATTGTGTGACAAATTTTGAGGGGCTATTGTGTCATTTCTGGGTATCGCCAGTACGACTAAGACTCAGATTATAGGCATAGATTAAATCCACACTTTTTTTAATCTTTATGCAATGAACAAGATTTACAGATAACCCTGATAACCAACAAAACCAATCAATAAGTTCATAAGTAAATGAGCTCTAAGAGTCCATAGCCCTGAAAATTGACAGATCCCTGAGACCAAGACGGTTAGGTTTCTGCTGAAGAGACATGTTTTGGTCATAAGCGTGGTAACTATACTGTATTAGTTGTTGAATAAAGACAAAATGGAAGGCCCAGTAAAAGATGGAGAAAAGTCACTGATGATGACCTGAAACCAGATGAGAATTTATGCAGAAATGCTTAACTAAGAAAAGAAGGAAGACTGAAACAATGGTTCTTAACCCAGTCACAGCAAAACCTTTTTTTAGTAGGTGGATGTTGGGTTGTCATTGTTACAAATTATTACTGTATCAATTACAGTTTGCGTATTTGTTACATGTACACAATTCCACACTAATACTTGTACTGGGATGACCTTGTACCATCCACACCTAACCCATAATTAGGTAACAAAACTAATGACACACTTTAGGGTAGCATCCTAATAGTAAATACAGTACACATACATTTTGTGCATGATGCCCTGGACAGCCACGCTTCTAGTGCCAAATAGAAATGTCAATAGCAGCAAGCTAATAGCTGAGGATGGTCCCTCCTACTATGTAAAACATAACCCCTCACAAAACATGGCCCCAGGTGAATTTCCAGTACTTAAGGGACCTATGAGTAACATCATGGAGGCATAACTTTAAAAAAGAATTTGGGCAATGCCTTGTACTAGCAGCTGGAAGATTGACAATAAGATCAAAATTGAATTAAAAAGCTAAAGAGGATGACATGACAGCGAGTTTCAATCTTGGTTGTGAGGGTCTTTCTGTGAGAAAAGAAGCCAAACAGATTCTGAAAATATATACAGTACAATGAAACTAAAATCTGACTAAGACCTCATCACAGCATAAAAAAACTAAGTCCTCACTTTACAAAGGTGGCAAGGTAGAATTAAAAATTGATCTAGAAACTGACTGGAGAAAGAAACAAAACAAGTTCCATTCCATGCTGAAGGAAGACTGTAGTGCGCTGAATGAGGACTAGTGACAGCAATTCTATAACCTTGACTGGACAATCAGACAATTTCTTGATAGTTCCTAAAAACATGAAGTCAACTTGAATAGCAACCATGGGTTTTGATACTATGAAGAATGTAAGCTATGCACTGAATTATGGCAAAGCATTAAAACCCTGATTTGAGGTACAGTATATCATACAATAACTCAAATTTACACTTAAAATTCATTAAGACAATACAATCTATATTAGAAGTTTCATATACCTAAATGGTAACAGTACAGTACTATAAAGGTGCTTTTCAATACTGTAATGTAAACCATATTATGTATACTATACCTTGTATACATTAGTGCAATACCAATAACTACAACTTTACAACTTGGCTCATCTGCCATGAAACCTTTTTTTCCCAATCCCACTTATTAAATTTAAATACTCACTCATTCTAACCAATGCTTTAACCATCAATCTACTGTGCTACTTTATAGAGAAAATGGCGCATAAATCACTGCATCACACCAATTTGTGCCAGCATTTACTGCCAACTTTATTTCAACCAAGTATTATTCCTTTCTCTCCCTGTGATATCTTTATCATACAAACGTTTTGTGAATAAGGAACCAAATGACCTTGTTAAATTTTTCTTGTACTATATCAATTTCTTGAAATTGAGTACTGTACAGGCATACTCACTTTAACCTTCATATGAGTGGCTACATTATTGGTTTCAAGTTAAGTGCGCAGTACTGTACTGTAGGTTGGGTTTTCCCCATTTCTTGCTAATTCCGTATTTATATTGTTCAATGTTGCAATTTGTTCAAGTTCATTTCCATTGTCTATGCTTTTCTTTTTCTTCTCTGTCTACTGCCTTAGAAAGCAAGAATGGTAAGGTGAGCCATTGTTTGTGTTATAGCTCCAGCTATCAAGAGACTTGTTTGGAAATTACATTAATTACATTAATGAGGGCTTACAGGTCAAACAAGTCCTGCAACACTTTCATAAAAAGATTCCTATTACTTGTGCCCTTCATATAAAAAAAAAAGTGCAAACTGGGATATACTGTATGTACATCATGGGTGAGAATTGATACAATGTAATGGTATAATTTATGCAGAAAAAAATCTATACAGTAAAACCTAACCACACAAAGTTTTGCCAGAAATGTTCTCCGACTCTTTGATGGATGAGGAAATAGGCAGTGGACCCTTTAACCACTGCATTAAGGAACATAGTTCTTCAGACAACCCAGACAAGAGGGAAATTACTTTTAAGAGCCAAAAGCTCACATGCACTGATTGAATGCTGTGTCTACAGACCTCCCAAGTTAACCAGTTTGGGTTGTAATAACTCAGTGAAGACTTCCAAGGTGATAAAAAATGGTTTTACCCTCCTGCAGTTCAGGGAAATATTTCTTACTAGAATCACATTGAGGCATTGAATCCTTTCCTAATCAAGTTCACAATGCTAATCATTGGTATCTTTAATCCAACAATATGTGCACTAAGAGTCTGATAGACTTCACCAGCCTAACTTTTGCTCCATTAAGCCATAAACATACTACAAAATAAGTCTTCTAAGGATAGTAGACCCTCCTATAATGAAGAGGATGTAATAAGCCAAGAATGTTAGGATTCTGGAAGTAAAGGTACATTAGGTCAGAATGTAATCCTTGGAAAACAAAATGCAAAACCTTACAAAAAAATATAATGAGGTCCATGAGGCAAGAGCACTCAATTAAGGTGCTTCCCCCTATGTTACGTTAAGTAATGATGCACTATTACTTAGGCTTATCTTTAAATATAGACTTGACAAATTACATAACTTTTTCAGCAGCTTATGTGACCATATCACAACCCTGCTCTTAGTGTTATTTACTAACTTTCATTTATCCATCGAAAAAAAAAAACCAAGTCTGATTTGTGGTGTCCCAATAACAGTTAGCTGTTGGAGTAGGGAAAACTCAAAAGAACTGATGGTTTCTCCCAAAAATAAAGATACAATGTCAATAGCATAATTATAATTATTACTTGCTAAGCTACAACCAAAGTTGTAAAAGCAGGATGCTTTAAGCCCAAGGGCTCCAACAGAGAAAATAGCAGAGGAAAAGAGATAAGGAAATGAACTACAAGAGAAGTTTAAGAACAATAACAACATTAAAATAAATCTAATATATAACTAAACAAACTTCAAAAGAATAAGATAGAATAGTGGGTCTAAGTGTACCCTAAAGCAAGAGATCTCTAAAGCAAGACAGTGGAAGACCATGGTACAGAGGCTATGGCACTACCCAATACTAGAGAACAATGGTTTGATTGTAGAGTGTCCTTCTCCTAGAAGAGCTGCTTACCATAGCTAAAGTCTCTCTTCTACCCTTACCAAGAGGAAAGTAGCCACTGAACAATTACAGTGAAGTAGTTAACCCCTTGGGTGTAGAACTATTTAGTAATCTCAGTGTTGTCTAGTGTACGAGGACAGAGGAGAATCTGTAAAAAATATGCCAGACTATTCGGTGTATGTGTAGGCAAAGGGAAAGTGAACCGTGACCAGAGAGAAGGATCCAATGTAGTACTGTCAGACCAGTCAAAGGACCCCACACCTCTCTAGCGGTAATATCTCAACAAAGATTTATTTGTAATTTAGCATTACCTATATCTTTCACTTATAGGGCCAAAGCAAGTACTAATTTTTACTTTTAGGGAAGAACTAAACAGTTTAGGGTGGGTTTCACTTCCCTCCATCACTTCAGAGCATTTTTTTCTTTTAATCTTGCGACTATAAAAATAGGAACAGTCCGTGTTTACTGGACTAAGAATCAGACGGAACTGCTTGCATAGCCCTTTTGTTCCCTAGGCACCATCCTACCAGTTTCTTGCTTGAGACCAGACCACCTGGTTTGTTGCAAGAGGGCTGTGGAGTCCCTCCTAATGTTTCTTGTCCTTGGTGCCCGAAAGGAGACTTTAAAGTGCTTCTTTGATGGTTGCAGAGTCGCCCTTCCATGGATCTTGCATACAACCTTAGGGGCATGCCCCTTGCAGCATGCTTCTGGCTGACCAAGCAGAAGACAAAGTTCACTTATTGCTATTTCAGATAACGACTCAGAATCTAAAAATTTATTGACACTGGTCAAAGAAAAGGCAGTTTCTTTCATATGTTTAGTTACCAAAGGACATGCCTGTGAGTTTCTACTGCACTAAGTAAATCTCTCTTACCCTACATGGGGTGATGTAGGGTTGCTTTCATAGTACTGTAATTAGATCTTAGGCAAGATATTATTATAACAATGTTTTCACAACTGTATCCTTCTTCCTACAATAACTTAAACTAACTTAGCTCTACTACAGCACCCCTTCCATAAATGTTTGTCAATTCTTCAATTTGAAAGCAATTTTTGTGGTCCTGTATAACCTATGCATGCTAGCAGGTGAGGGGACAGCCCTCAAACCAATACTGTACAGTAAACTGTATTCCAAGTTACCATGAAATACACTTTTCACAGCACAGTTTAAAATGCATAAAAAATAATAGTGTTGTCAAAATAGAAAATAATAGAGCACTGAGTAAGTGACCAATTCACCAATTTCTTATCCGCCAAAATACTCGCCTACTAGGCTAACAGGCATAAAGCAACATGTATCGCTTGCCAGAACCGAGGAGGAATAAAATAATGTTTAATTGCAAGTGTAGCGAAGATCAATAAGTGGATAATTAGCCAACATACTAATAGATACAATAAAATATGGGTGATGATGATAGGAAGGATTCTCGTTTATATGCATGCATCAGACCTGGTAACCAGACAATCTACACACGTACCAAATAATAACGCATTGCCATTGTCACACCAACTCTACAGTTTTGATATCTTCAATCCCTTAGCATACAATGATCTCACAACATGCTTCACTATTTATCTCCAATATAAAAAAAAAAGAAAAAAAGAAAGAAAAAAAAGAGGGTCAATTCAAATCACGAATACCTTCCACAGATTCCTTGACTCCTATATATTTCTGTAAGTTATAATCTATACTTAAACACTCACTGTAGAGTTCATCCTTTAAAATTACTTTGTAAACAGGACTACAATACCCTAAGGCAATAGCCATATTTCGGATAAATTTTACATCAGATTAAGTAAGTAAATTGATGACATACGTCTACAGTAAGTAAAACTCCAAGTGTTGACAAGGCAGGCGTTACTATTTCTGAAGTCAGGGCAACCCCGGGAGCCTTTGTATATCAGCGGCCAGTTCCTCACACGATTAAAAATAGATATCAACTAACCTAACCTACAAGCCGTGTCCTTACCTACTTACTTAACGGGAGGGGGGGGGGGGCCTTCGGCTACCTTACAATACCGTATTCTAAGTTAGACATAATACATACTGATGGCCGCTATCATACATACACCCCCAAATCCCGATCAGGGGCATCAGTATCCCATTAATAATTAAGAGCGATACACAACCTAACCTAACCAATTCTTTCTTTGGCCCAAACACGCAGTACAATCCCTCCCGTTTCACTTGACAGCTCCAGAATACCCAATACCCCAATCTATAGACTACAGGACCCCCAAATGTTTACCATCACTTAAAATACAAGAACAATATCCTGCAACCTCTATACCATTATCTAAACACCTAAAATGTATGATAAATACAAATCTGTACATAACATCAAGCCATTGCAGTTCCCTGGCCAATAAATGATATCCATAAAGTGCAAGAAGTTTAGATCTGATTGCAATAAAAAAATAAATAAATAAATAAACAAGGAACGTAGGCCAGGCCCTACTGCTGGATGCGTAGGCTTAACCACAGAGAAATTTCTAAGTCCATGCAGTAGCTAAGTATGGGATTCAATGTGGCAGCCTAATTAGGATGAAAGGCGATGCCCTTGACATGAATAAAAGTCACACGACAACAACCTACTGGCCTTTGAATCCTTTCAGCTTAGGGCTAATGTCATAATTGTCGTCAGTCTGTCTTATTTCGCATCAAGTAGGTTCTATCTTGAAAACAGATCGTAATTCTTCTGCCTTTCCTTAAGTTGTCTAAAACAGTTAACTCCAAATAAAGAACGCAAATAAGGTTGTCTGGCTGGCAACAGAAAAAACAGGGCAGAATCAATCTTAGGGGACAAATCTGATCAGCTGGTCTCGTAGTGACGGACGGACGGGCGGAAGACATAACAAAATGTTTACTAACACTTAACTCAGACCATTTTTGAGCATATTTGCTCTTAAACTAACATATGAAACATTTCCTGCACATCTTCTACACCTTACCTGTACAAAATTGGGTAACTAGAAGACTTAAAACCAAAACGAAATGGTCACACGCACAAAATATTAACAATGACGTTCCTCCACCCCTTAGGATTAACCACACAACAACCTCTCTCGCCCATGTCCTCCTCCTCCGCCCGCCCCTTGACAAATCTATTTTCTTTAAACTAATTCGGTATTTTAGGAACTATTCGTTGATATATAAAGCATAATCAAATAAAATGGAACAGAAAATAAATACCAAAGGGTAACATTACATTATATAAAGAAAATTACTATCAATTACTATAGAACTACTTTACGAGTATCACTCCGCGTAGTGTTGTGATGTTGAGATGTCTTTGCCAAGGAAATTAAAGTCCCAATCACATGAGAGTGAACCGCATTAGACTGAGCTGCTCGTCGGTATTATTCTCCTTGATTGCAATTTCCTTGATTCAGTCATGACTGATCAACTACTAATCTTGAATAATTGCGTCATCTAAGTATCTTCATATAAGTGTGGAATTTAACAGGAAGCGACAAACCTGACTAATCTGTGTACGTCACATTTATGTACGCTAATATATAATGCTTTCTCAAATGGAATGAAATGACATTTTCAAACGTATTGTAGAATCTCATGTGTATATGGTATGTATGTCTTCACGCAACATGCAATTCATAACTTGGGGATATAATTTTCGGTTGCTTCTAGCATATTTAGGTAACATCACAGAAATCTGAAGTTACTTTGTCTCTATTTCAAAAGTGTTTAATGTCACATTTGACAGAGCACTTACGAATTCTTGATATACAGTGTAATACTGTAGTGTAGGTGGTGGGGGTTTACCATATCCATTCCCTATTCGTAAAATTTACACGTAGTGTATTTGATATCTGTTATAAATCATTTAAATTAATTGCACTTTGTTCTTTGTGTCTTTTGCGTCGTTTCTTTGTGAAATGCACACGGTTGTCAGCTTAAACAAAGACTTGAACTAAACAGAGAACGGTGTTCTTTTTAATGCGTATTATTGTTGTATTTAACTATTCTCTCTCTCTCTCTCTCTCTCTCTCTCTCTCTCTCTCTCTCTCTCTCTCTCTCTCTCTCTCTCTCTCTCTCTCTCTCTCTCTCATTATTATATATATATATATATATATATATATATATATATATATATATATATGTGTGTGTGTGTGTGTGTGTGTGTGTGTATGTATATACCAAAAGTGTGTTTTGTGGATATAAACATAATTTATAGAGGTATATACTGTACAGTATATTTAAATTGATAAAATACATTTTCATTTACAGTTGCTATACATCTGTATTGATTCACTTTTTAATTCAATTTCGATAACATTATTTATTATAACCCTTCTACTGATGACGTGATTTATTAAAGAATTCTTGTGAAAATTGTCAATTTCCCTGAGAAAAGAAAAACAATGATTATGGATATATGAGTCATTTCAATATTTGACAACTACAAAATTTCTCGATACAACAATATTGATGGTCTTTTCTTCGGGTGTGATTTATAGTGCGAAATGCAATGCAGAAAATCGAATGACCAATTGTCTGTTGTACTGCAAGTCGTGGTCTTACAGAATCATCATTACCAAACAATTCTTTTTCACTCAATGTACTTGTTCGGTGGCTAATCTCCTCATGGTAAGGGTAGAAGAGACTTCTTAGCTATGGGAAGTAGCTCTTCTATGAGAATGGAACTCTTAAAATCAAACCATTGTTCTCTAGTCTTGAGTAGTGTCATAGCCTCTGTACCATGGGTTAGAGTTCTCTTACTTGAGGGTACACTCGGGCACACCATTCTATCTTATTTCTCTTCCTCTTACTTCGTTGAAGTTTTAAGTTTACCTATGAAATATTTATTTTAATTGTTCTTGAATGTTTTATTTTAATTGTTAATTAATTCTCTTATTTCCTTGTTTCCTTTCCTCACTGGGTTATTTTCCCCGTTGGAGCCCCTGGCCTTATAGCATCTTGCTTTTTCAACTAGGGTTGTAGCTTGGCAAGTAACAATAATATCATCATCATATCCTATGCCTATTGACGCAAAAGGTCTCTTGTTAGATTTCGCCAGTCGTCTCTATCTTGAGCTTATAAATCAATACTTCTCCATTCATCATTTCCTACTTCACGCTTCATAGTCCTCATCCATGTAGGCCTGGGTCTTCCAACTCTTCTAGTGCCCCGTGGAGCCCAGTTGGGAGTGCGAATCAACTCCATCTACCCCTCGCAATGATCTCATCTACATATGGCACTCAAGTAAGCTCTCTTATAGTTTCGTTTCTAATCCTGTCCTGCCATTTAACTCCCAATATTCTTCTGAGGGTTTTGTTCTCAAATCTACAAAATCTGTTGGATATTATTTCATTGTCATATCACGACTCATGTCCATACAGTAACACCGATCTCACTAAAATGATATATAGCCGGATTTTTATATGTAGTTTCAGGCAATTTTATTTCCAAATTTTACTTAACCCAGCTATTGTTTGATTTGATTTTTTCAATCTTTCAACAAACTCCAATTCTAAAGATCCTGTATTAGAGATCATAGTTCCTAAATATTTAAAAGATTCCACCTCATTAATCCTTTCTTCTTCCAGTGATATTTCATCTTCCATTGCATATTCCGTTCTCACCATCTCTGTCTTCCTTCTATTTATCTTGATCCCAACTTCATGTGTTATTTCATGCATTCTGGTAAACAAGCTTTGCAAGTCCTGTGGTGTTCTGCTAATAAGGACAGCATCTTCAGCATACTCTAGGTCTGTAATTTCCTGTTACCGATCCAGTCCAATCCTTCTCCACCATCTCCAACTGTTTTGTGCTTTACAGGAATCATGAGGAGGATAAACAACATAGGTGACAACAC
>NC_090768.1:11651709-11664209 GCF_036898095.1 Palaemon carinicauda
AAAAGTAATGCTGAAAAGGAATTACTGACGTGCAGGGTATTCGAATATCATGATCTGGAGACAAAAGGAGTGAAAGAAACCTTTAGGCCGGGTGTCTCTTACACAAATCTTTGCTTCAGATTAAATTAACCAGAGACTGTGAATGCAATGCGTAGTTTTAATCCCTAGCTATCTGCATTAATGAGGAGCACATCTGTGCATTTAAAAGATTGATTATCTCGAGCAAAAACTTTGTATCCATGTAAGATTTCCTTTTACGATGTTCATACGTATTTTTATTCTAGAATGGAGTCACTGCACTTCCTTGTCTAATGCCTTTTGTATAAATGGAGGAAGATACTGTAATGCCGATGGATCCCTTATTACACCAGTTATTGATCTTTACCTGTAAATCGATAGAATTGTATAAACATTGTTTACCCTTTGCAGCATTTTTTCTCGTCTCTTTATTATTGTATATATTTAATTTGAATTGCTCAGGTCCAACATCTGTCGATCTGAGCATTTAATCATGTACTTTGTTAACATCTTAGCACATTGCTTTGTAAACACACTGCATCATTTACAGTTCTTCCGTGTAAGATACGAGGATTCATTGCGTGAGCATTGGAAGAACATAAGAACATTTGAAATTCTCACAAAGTTTCACGTTTAATGTGGCTTACTTTAAGAAGGATATGAATATATGGTTTATAATGTACACGGATATACGAGTTCATTGGTATACTTTTTATCATAGTAGTTCTTTCTTATTGGATTATTAAACCATTCTTCTCATTAATGTTCCATCTTTCGTGACCAATCCTTTGTGTCCATCACCTTTATTATATAAAACGTCCTTGATCCCTTCCTGGGTTTAAAAGTCAGGATTGTAGTCACCGACATGACATACACACACACACACACACACACATATATATATATATATATATATATATATATATATATATATATATATACATATATATATATATATATATATATATATATATATACTGTATA
This sequence comes from Palaemon carinicauda, assembly GCF_036898095.1. Classification (NCBI taxonomy): domain Eukaryota; kingdom Metazoa; phylum Arthropoda; class Malacostraca; order Decapoda; family Palaemonidae; genus Palaemon; species Palaemon carinicauda. The sequence goes on from NC_090768.1 coordinate 11,652,712, forward strand.
TATATAAATATATATATGTATATATATAATGTATATCTATATATATATATATATATATATATATATATATATATATATATATATATATATGTGTGTGTGTGTATGTGTGCGTGCGGATTCGGGGAGTACAGTAACACTTCTCTCCTATAGTCTCCTTTCACTAACTTATCAGTTAATCAGCGCTACCGTTACTATCTTATTTAGGTTTCCATTTCATCTTATACGGCTGTACTAGATGATACCTATTTTCAGTATTCACTTCACAAAAGAAAGCGAGAAATTCCAAAACTGGTATATGGTTTTTTTTTCTAAGAAGCAACTTCCCACTTAGCATGACGATGTTTTGGGCAACGTGGTTGCGGGGAAAACCTGAGTCACCCGCTCTGGTCGCTCCTTCAGGCGAAATAGTTTAGCCGTTCTTATTCCTACAACAGCTGCATTCTTATGGTCAGACCTTACACCTGTGCTTTAAAGAACGGGAATTTAAGAATGGAAAACTCACGCACTTATGTTCTATTTGTAACTGAATTTCTATAACTGATAACGAATTTCATCATAAATGAAGAAATCAATTATGTAAGAATTTTCGTACAAAGAATCCAACAGTTTCTTTTTTCAGAAGAAGAATTACGTCCCAATGATTTTCATCATCCGTGTTTTTTAGATAAATTATTGATTCGACTGTTATGTTAACAATGAATTTCCACTTGAATTAACACTTGTCACAGGAATTATCGGTCTGTTCAGCAGTCAACACGACGTAGAGATTGTTACATAAAACACAAAATGGATAACCCCCAACAGTCTATACCTCTCAAATCAGTGGGGTGCTTACCTGTTAAGTAGGATATATCAACGAGTAAAATAAAGTAGGAACAGTGTGAATACTCCTGCGTGCCACAAGAGAACAGTGAGAACTGAGTATGGAAGAGAAATTGAACCAACGCCTGGCATCCTTTGGCCAGTTAGTCATCTCCGCTTCGTCTTGGGCACTTTCCGGGTTTCGAAACCATCTACGTCATTAGGCAAAGTCTGGATATGTCTTGCAATCCTGGTGGGTCCCGACGCTTATAGAACGATTACCCTAACTATATATTATTATTATTATTATTATTATTATTATTATTATTAGCCAAGCTACAACCCTAGTTGGTAAAGCAAGATGCTATAAGCCCAAGGGCTTCAACAGGAAAAAATAGCCCAGTGAGGAAATGAAATATGGAAATAAACGATGAGAAAAAATTAACAAAAAGCTATTTTAAAAACAGTAACATAAAAACAGATATGTCATATTTGAACTTTAAAAGAGACTTATGTAATCCTGTTCAACATAAAAGCATATATATATATATATATATATATATATATATATATATATATATATATATATATATATATATGTATATATATATAATATATACATATATATATATATATATATATTATATATATGTATATATATATATATGTGTATGTATGTATATATATATATATATATATATATATATATATATATATATATATATATATAGTGTATGTGTGTGTATACGGTATATATTTGACTGTAAACAAAATGATTCCCGACACAGGTGTTCCATTTAGTTGATGGAAATTTAGGACTACCTAATCTAATGACACTGTAGAGTCACTTGCCGGTTGTTCCTTGAGAGAACCTTGCAAGTATGATGTTTTTTCTTTAATTCCATAACCAAACACTGTTCTTTTATAAAAGTGGATGTCCGTCAGCATTTCATAGGATTTTTTTTTTGTGCAATTTTAAGGATGTTTTACGTTAGTTTCTATTTGATCTAAATTTGTTTTCATTTCCTGATCTCATATTCTGGGGCATAGACCCACAACTTGTGCAATAGGTGTTGATGATTAGAAAACTTGAAATTATCTCCACTGTAGACGTTTTATATATATATATATATATATATATATATATATATATATATATATATATATATATATATATATATATATATATATAAATATATATATATATATATATATATATATATATATATATATATATACACTGTACTTTCACGTCAAATTTAGAAATATTTCATCTGTAAATTACCCCTGATTAGCTATTCGAGGTAAAATATCTATGTCATACTTCTGATAATTAATGATTTACTCAATCTCTCTCTCTCTCTCTCTCTCTCTCTCTCTCTCTCTCTCTCTGTCTAGAGGGATCAAATTCACGGAGAGAGGGAGTAAATGAGGTGTATTTCGTTTAATGTTACTTGGCCTCTTATCTCATCTCAGCTATTTGCTACCCACCACAGTTATCTCCCTACAGGGAAAGTAATTCACAGCATGGCTAACACTTGAAACTAGAGGATAGGACCTTCTGAAGCTACCCTCTCTATAGGAAAAATCATTACTACTAACACATACATACGCATTCGCACGCACGCACACATACATACACACACACACACACACACATATATATATATATATATATATATATATGTATGTATATATATGTGTATATATATATATATATATATATATATATATATATATATATATATATATATATATATATATATGTATATATATATATATATATATATATATATATATATATATATATATATATATATACAGTATACACACACAACAACAACAACATTGATGCAGTCTGTCCTAGTCCACTGCAGGACAAAGGCCTTAGACATGTAAATCAATGTCAAGGCTTTGGCCTGTTTTCATCATCATGTTGCGTTATGCAGATTGGTGATGGTGGGAGATTTTTGTTTGATCGCTCACAGCAAACTAACCTAGTATGGGTAGCAATGACTAGTACAGATTTGCTGATCATGTGATACACAAAACATTTTAGCAACGTTAAGATATCGCAACACACACATCATAATATAATAAATTTTCGTTAAAACATTAGTTCATTCGGAGACGAAATGGTTTCTCACCAAAATTCATTCATTTGGTTAAACGTTTGTCATGTGCTGAAACCAGTTTCTGCAGATGACATATGCTAAACATTGGATTCCCTTTGTTCTGTCGCATTACATCAACGCGCACGGCATTGGGCAAACGTACATACAAACACACATGGTTTTTCCATTCCCCAGCGTTGTCAATCATCTACGACTATGCGATGAAAATGAAGAAGCACCGTTGTTCCCAAGATATCACTGCCATTAAGCAGCTTCCTCTTCCCTTCGTGGCCCCGTGACACATATCGAACCTCTTTGATCATGCAGCAATCTCGACGAAAGAGCAAACTCGTGGGTCACTGGCTTTGATCTCTCTTTCTTTCTTTTGATCCTCGGAATCTGAGATTCTGAACGCTTCGCTCTCTTTTTGGCAATCCTCTGATAAATTGTTCTTCTTCTCTCTTTTGTGGTTGATAAAGAAAGTCCTCGTTAAGAATTCCGAGTGTCTCTTCACGCCCGTGATCTTGCTACAGTACGGTTCTCTTACTTTTTTTTTTCTTTTTAGTATTCATTTTTATGCGAAGAAAGTTAGTGGGGAGTTTTGTGTCTTTGCAGCAGACTCCCTTTCTCATTTATTCACCCTTTTCTGGCATGAGTTATATAACACTGAATTGTGAACTTCTTTTGAATTAAACCGCACCCATTCTCAGCAGCAAGTTGCACTCATTTTATATATATTTTTCTTTGGATCAAATCTACAGCTGATGCTTTTTCTGAATTGATAAGGCTTTAATTGTTTGACTATACTATTTCATCAGCTGTGAACTTATTTGTTTTCATGAGTGGGAAATCAATTTAAGGGTTGTGGTAGCATGTTGGTAACGGCCTTGCCTGGCGATTGCCAAACTGGAGTTCGAGTCCCGATAAAACTCGTTAATTCCTTTAGCCGCTGCTACCTCACTATCTTTATGAGCTAAGGATGGGGGGTTTTGGGGAGCCTATAGCTGAGTCATTAGCAGCCGTGCTGCTCATATGTATGTATGGTCGGTTTCTAGGGCACTGTCCTGCTCGATAGAGCAATGTCACTGTCCCCTGTCTCTACCATTTATGAGTGGGCTTTAAACCTTTAAATCTACTGGACAGGCAACCTAATCTTCTCATCACACCTTTTAATGGAGCGAAGAAAAGGGAGGAAATGTAGAAGAACAAAGGGGGCTAATGATTCAAGACAGTATATCTACATTTGTGTACTTATTCGACGAGGTACGTTTTTTCACTATTACATTTTCAACGTTTTGCTTCCTGACTAATTACTATTATTTTGACCAAATTAAACAGCTATACATTTTCTATAGTTGAATAGTGGGGACACAACGTGGTTAAAGGGTTCGTGTATCACCAGGATCAACAAAACTGTACTAATCAGGGACACCCATACTAGGTTGGTTTGTTACAAGCGGTCTCTCTCTCTCTCTCATATATATATATATATATATATATATATATATATATATATATATATATATATATATATATATATATATATATATATTCTCATTTAGTAGGGGTGGGGCCAATTGACACAACTTTCCGTTTTATTGCCATATCCTCAGATTGCTAGCCCCATTGCACTTTCTTGACCTCCACAGTTACTGGAAATCATTTATAACCGTGTGGCCTAGTAGGGGATCAATCACTAGACCAAATAAACGCGAGCCAAGCGCTGCACCATTCACAGAGTTACCCACTTTAGCTTACTGGTGTTGCTAAGGGTCACTACGTGCTCAGTGTTAAAGACTGACCTTTTCACAAACGATCAGTCAGAAAACATGGCCATTCGGCAGCTTTCAAAGATAGTACCACTGACCATTTTGTGGCCTAGATAAGATTATGTTGAACTAAAGTTCGAGACACCTCACTCATCCGGTTCGGTTTGATTTCTAACAAGATACTAGCAAGTCATTTCCGGTGAATTACACCACTTAACCATTTCTAAAAAGTTATCCAGCTAGTTTAGATAATTCATCTGAGAGAGAGAGAGAGAGAGAGAGAGAGAGAGAGAGAGAGAGAGAGAGAGAGAGAGAGAGAGAGAGAGATGAAACAGCCATCATTTCTGTGAAGCTCGAATGCTAGGTTTCATATTATGTGACTGGAAACCACAGTGTGTTCGTTTGTTGAAGTAGACTATCGTATTGCCATTCATATAATCGAACGGCACTGTGATATTGTCAGCAGAGATTTTCACACTGAATTGTAATAATACTTGCTTTATTTGTGTTTATGAATATCTTTTAATGGTGGTAAATGCATTGCTAGAGTGAAAAATCACCCTCATGGAATTATCGGTCCCTTTAAAAAATAATCATTAATAAAAATTGTTGTTTGTCGTAAAAGGAAGATTTTAACGGAGAAGTATTCCTCATAAATTTCTCAAGGAATTCCATTGATATCACAGTAGAAATTTATGAAAAAAAACCTTGTTGAATAAGATAGACAAAATGTTACAAAAGATTGCTTACCGCCTATCGTGCCGAAGGGAATCCAATTAAAGCTCTATTTATAGAAATGGTCAAAATATTTCACCATGAGAAGATAACATCACGAAATTAGTCAGCTAGGTATCAAAGGTAAATCTAGGTTAGTGATTAATGACTACTACAAGCTGCTGTGATACTTTTCACACAGGTTACACTTGAGCATGTCCTGAACCTGAGCAAGATTGATAGTGCTGACGAGAAAAACCTACTTCAAAAGGTTCTTTCGTGACTATTCGACAATCCCTGCAGATATTCCCCTATCATCTGTCAGAGTATAGTTCGGTCAAGTTTTTAAGCTTGCCAAAGTCTCCATTTCACCTTAACAATTTTGCTGGGTAAGCACTTTAAAATGAGGAACAATGAATTTTTGCTATTGGCTTGCATAGACTGTTATAATAAGTTTGGCAGGGATAGAGGAAAGGATTGCCATAGGTGTTAAGAGGAGCTAAGAATGAATTGTAGTGATGGTGTGCACGAATGCCAAAGATTTTCTTAATTATTGTAAGTGAAACCAAGAGACCTAAGTAGAGTGAAAATATGTCCAACATATGCTGGTGTGTATGAATCGCATTGTTATATTATGTTAATACGTGTATTGTTGAAAGACATTTTATTTTGAAGTTGTTTGGTAATACAAAATAAAGTAACATTTTTTATGCTGCATTTCCGTTGGGTACATGTTGACTTTCCGTTGTTGACTTTCCGTAAGGTACATGTCCTTTTTAGGCTGGCTACAGCTTCGAAATTTTTCCAATTTCCTTACTGAATTTCCGTTGGGTACATGTTGACTTTCCGTAAGGTACATGTCTTTTTTAGGCTGGCTACACTTCGAAATTTTTCCAATTTCCATACTGAATTTCCGTTGGGTACATGTTGACTTTCCGTAAGGTACATGTCCTTTTTAGGCTGGCTACAGCTTCAAATTTTTTTTTTCAATTTCCATACTGAATTTCCGTTGGGTACGTTTTGACTTTTGTCAGTTTTGACTGGGTACGTTTTGACTTTTGACTGGGTACGTTTTGACGGGACGACTGCAACAGCCTTTTATAACAAGTTTTTCACTATTTTGTGCCATCAATGAATTTTGATTGGAAGGAGGAAGGTCTCCCTTACGACTCTTAAAGTTTTCTTTTAGTTAAGCATCTCTTATGCCACCCTGCAGCCAGTGAAGTTACTGATAAAAAGATTTTGACTGTTTTCTTGCCAAACATATTACCTCCTTGATTCAGTTCAGAAAACAAGGGTATATATAGAAATTCCAGAGAAGCTATAACTCATCCATTTTTACAAAGGACTCAACACCACTTACATTCTGTGCGCAACTTCCAATGGTATTTCACCATCAAAAATTTTATTTGTATAGATGCTGCCTTGGAATGATGAAAATAAAGTCCACTTTAAAAAGAAAGTAAAAATTGTGGCCCTTGACTGTTTCAGGAGGATAAGTACACGGGGAAATAGGTGGGCTTTGGGAACAAGAGAACGGACTATTACAAAAGCTTCCTATAAATTTTGAAGAGGTGTCCCGGAGTTAATGACCTGAGCAAGCAGAGTTTTACGTTCGGCTATCTTTTTTTATCATAAATGTCACCTTCATCCTCACTTCGTGATCAATTGTCCTTTCATATTCAATAAGCTTAATATTACAAATGTCAGTGTTAAAATTAACTAGTTCAGTATTCAAGGCATTAAGGGTGGGAATGACGATACTTAATTTTTTCTGACATAAGCAGTGCACTTTTGAAAAGTTCCTATTCTTAAAGAATCATCTTTAGCCCACCCCCGCCTTTAACAAGCCTTTATTCTATCTTCCTTTGGGCTACAGAATTCAGTTTCTGATTCTGTTTTCCCTTGATTTTTACACCTTTGCCCATTTGATAACCATTTGTATTGTTTCCCTTTCTTTCCCTTTATCATAATACTGATAATGACCTCTTGTTACCAAGATAAGAAACTATAACAAATTCTTTTTCTTTTAAAGTAGGACAAGGCCACATACGCATAATTAGGATGACTTAATAGTATATGAAACAGCCTCTTATGCTAGTGACCATTATACTCCTAGTCATTAATAGGCTTTATCATGCAACTTATTGTATTATGGTGTTTTTATTTTACTATCATTCCTGTAAAAGTCAAGGTTACTGAGCGTAAAGTGCATTTTAAACTTTCAAAAGTACCATCTTTCTTTGATGAATAGAACAATGTTTTCTATTTTTCTGATGATCTGCAAACATTCAAGCAATAAATTTCTTTAAAATTTTCCCTTTTAGAGTTGGCAAAGAATAGGATTTCCTGCCCAGCATATGAACGACACTAGACTATCAAATATGAGGTCCTGAGGCCGCAAAGGAGTCACTCATGTTATACACTAACTGAATAAGCACTGGCGTAATTCCTTTCTTGGAGGATTTGAGGTCATCACCATGTCAGCAGAATTCTTAAGTCAGTAAAAACATATATCTGTAGATTTTCCAGCAACTTGTTAAGAAGCAGATGTCCAGTAAAACTTGTTCTCAGCATCTTCTTCTCCCATTAAATTTGCTGTCTGTAATGTCATCAAGCCTCAGAATATCTTCTCCTCTCATTAATTTTGCTGTTTGTCATATCATCTAGTCTCTGATAGTCTTCTCATTTAATTAGATTTGCTGTTTGTCATATCATCTAGTCTCTGATAGTCTTCTCATTTAATTAGATTTGCTGCTTGTCATGTCAACAAGACTGAGTGATCTGGACCGAATTACAAAAAAAAAAAAAAAAAAAAAGGGGGGGGGGGGATTTGGTTGATCAGTGCTAGATGGATGGACACACTCTCTCTCTCTCTCTCTCTCTCTCTCTCTCTCTCTCTCTCTCTCTCTCTCTCTCTCTCTCTCTCTCTCTCATGGTATGTTATAAATATTCTCTCTCGCCGTCTTAGCGGAATAGCTACCGGCAATCAAAGATCCTGGATGCCCGTGATTGGCAGGTTACAACTTCATTCAAAACTTCCGAATGACTGATGGTTAATTCTAACGCTGATCTGAGTAATAGAGGTTCCTGATATCATTTGGCAAGAAATACCCATAAAGACAGATCAACTATGTAAAAGAGGCTAAAAGTTTATTGTGATTTTTGGCTTGTAACCTTATTCACCGTCAATCTTCTTACTCGATGAGAACAGTTATGAATTGGAGGACAAAGTTATTCAAGAAATCTCTGAAAGAGATAAAGTAGAATGAGATAAACTTACGTCATTTTAGAGGGCAGTGTTTCATAATCATTGCTTTATTTCAATATCTATTAGTTCGAAAGATTCTTCCGTTTCATTTTTTTTTTTTGTCACAGCTGTAGCAAAGTCTGCCCTGGGCACAAATGTTTTTTACCTCCTGCACAAGCTAAGCACGATAAGTCATTGTATTCCAAAGCTTCGTGATATTTCACTAATATTTTTCTACACGCTAGGTTGTTATTAGAACCTGTTGCTTGTTATTTATTTTTGATGATTTTTCATCGTGTTCAGCAACTATTAACTTCTTGTCCTTTAGTTAGAAAGGAAAAGTAACCAACCATCACTTAAACTTTTTAAAGTAGAATGAATTTAAGATAAAATATAGGATATTTTTAATACATTAACAATCTCAAAAACTTACATTAGTCCGATTTGTTTTAAATCATAGAGAACTCAAGGAAATAAAAAAAAAAATAAAGGTTACCAACTAAAGAAAACTTCCATGTTTCGTGAAATAGTGAAGACTATAGAAGTTCATGAACGATTTAGTAGTTACCTTGCTATGGCTGGAGTAATTTACATGTGCTTATCTACGCTATATGAAGAGATAAATCCTAATGTTATTATTATTACATGCTAAGCTTCAACCCTAGTTGGAAAAACAGGATGCTATAAGCCCATGGGTTTCAACAGGGAAAATAGCCCAGTGATGAAAGGAATAAGGAAACAGATAGCATAGTGTGGCTGAGTGTACCCTCAAGCAAGAGAACTCTAACCTAAGACAGTGCGAGACTATGATACAGATGCTATAGCACTACCCAAGACTAGAGAACAATGGTTTAATTTTGGAGTGTCCTTCTCATAGAGGAACTGCTTACCATAGCTGAAGAGTCTCTTCTACAGTACTATACGCTTACTGAGTGGAATTCAGCCACTGAATAATTGCAGTGCAGCACTACAGTATTCCCTGGAGTGAAGAAGAATTTGTCGTTCAAATATTACTAATGCTCATGTACTATATTTATTGTAGCCTATTGAAAGTCCATCGATATGTAAGTTAAAAAATATAGCTCAAGTTTCTGATATTTGTTGAGAGAGAGAGAGAGAGAGAGAGAGAGAGAGAGAGAGAGAGAGAGAGAGAGAGAGAGAGAGAGAGAGAGAGAGAGAGAGAGAGAGAGTACATCAATGAGGCATGGGAGGCTATTCAGCATCAATTTGCAACTGGAGGAAAACACCGCAGTTGCATTATGAATTGGATGTTAATACGTTGGATAGCAAGCAGGAAGAAAGGAATCAGAACGGATGTATGGTAGACAACTAAAAAGCGAGTGTGGTTGGAACGTAAACTTCGAAAAGACGCTGCATAAACTTTTCAATGAATGCCTACAGACAGTGTACCGCTGGCGATACGGATAGAGAAACTTGACCTTTTGTGCACGAATAGCCAATTGACAACGGTCTAACGTCGGTATGAAAGTGAAATATGGACAATTTGTCGGGACAGATGAAAGAATGTTATCGCTGTTGTAACTGTAGGAATGTGGAGCTAGGTAATTGGGAAAAGGTTGGTGTGCATGAAAGGTTAGGGTTCCTTTGGGAGGTAAAGATGCACGAATGCAAGTTCGTGAGAAAAGTGTATTATTATCATTATTATTAAACTAAGCCACAACCCTAGTTGGAAAAGCCTGATGCTAAAAGCCTAAAGGTTTCAACAGGGAAAAATAACCCAGTGAGAAAAGGAAACAAGGAAATAAATGTATATAGTTCATACGAAAGGGCTAGGCGGTAGAAGGAAAAAACTTGACAAATAGTATAATGTTCCAAAAGTCGAGGTGCTGTCAAAATGAGTTTGATTATTATGAGCGCAGTTATAGATAAAAAACGAAGAAAAAAAATACATTTAATTATAACACTGTTTTCCTTTCATTCTACAGCATGTTCTTTCAGTTTAAGTAAATGAAATGCCTCCTTATGTTGTATATTTATACGCAGTATGTAACTGCATTAGTTTTCCAAGAAATGTAACTTTCCTTATATATTTTCTTTAGCGCATCTTGATTCAGTTAAATCTTTTGCATCGCAATTATACGAGCACGCGCACATACGCACACACACATGCACACAACAGCCCTAACTTGTCCACTGTAGGACAAAGACCTCGGGCATGTCTTTCCACTCCCGTCTGTTTATGGTCCGTTCTATATTCGTTTGGTTAGACTTTGAATGCGCATGGTTTATTAAACACAGAGGGGAATGACAGTAAAATTTACCGGTAAGGTGAGCTTAAATGGTTCTGGGAGTGACTGTTTAGCAAGGATAAGCAAAAAGAAGGCTAAATCATCCAAGACGTAAGTCACTATGCAGTTGTTTTTCCCACAATGCATCACCCAGATCAGCTGCCGACCGCCGCTTATAAACATTCATCAGCTGGAACACGGTACTTCAATATGTGTTTGTTTTCGAATGTTTCGTGCGATTGACTCTATGTTATTTCGTGAATTGTGAAAATTCCTAGTTTACTTACCATAGCCGTAGATCAAATAGGGAGATAAACCAATTTAAACTGTTAATTCTTCCTGTGACAAATTGAACATTGTTGAATGCAAGTAGCTCAACCGCGGTTGAATGAGTGTATACATTCTTGTCGGTGAATTTTAAAAATTAAGAGCAGGTTACAGTCATTTTAAGGCGAAATCTTGTACTCAAAAAGAATATTTATTGAAGCTCTTCAACAAATCCCCACAAAAATAGACTAACTAAATCACGCAGCGCTCATCTGCACTCTCAAAACTGAAGTGAGTCAGGTTAGTAGCCTATAACGTTTGTGTACCCTACTTT
>NC_090768.1:11669209-11681709 GCF_036898095.1 Palaemon carinicauda
GCCCACCCCTTGCATTAGAAGTTCTTTGACCTCTTTTTAGCTCCCACACCCCTTGCATTAGAAGTTCTTTGACCTCTTTTTAGCTCGCCCACCCCTTGCATTAGAAGTTCTTTGACCTCTTTTTAGCTCCCACACCCCTTGCATTAGAAGTTCTTTGACCTCTTTTTAGCTCGCCCACCCCTTGCATTAGAAGTTCTTTGACCTCTTTTTAGCTCCCACACCCCTTGCATTAGAAGTTCTTTGACCTCTTTTTAGCTCCCACACCCCTTGCATTAGAAGTTCTTTGACCTCTTTTTAGCTCCCACACCCCTTGCATTAGAAGTTCTTTGACCTCTTTTTAGCTCCCACACCCCTTGCATTAGAAGTTTTTTGACCTCTTTTTAGCTCCCACACCCCTTGCATTAGAAGTTCTTTGACCTCTTTTTAGCTCCCACACCCCTTGCATTAGAAGTTCTTTGACCTCTTTTTAGCTCCCACACCCCTTGCATTAGAAGTTCTTTGACCTCTTTTTAGCTCGCCCACCCCTTGCATTAGAAGTTCTTTGACCTCTTTTTAGCTCCCACACCCCTTGCATTAGAAGTTCTTTGACCTCTTTTTAGCTCCCACACCCCTTGCATTAGAAGTTCTTTGACCTCTTTTTAGCTCCCACACCCCTTGCATTAGAAGTTCTTTGACCTCTTTTTAGCTCCCACACCCCTTGCATTAGAAGTTCTTTGACCTCTTTTTAGCTCGCCCACCCCTTGCATTAGAAGTTCTTTGACCTCTTTTTAGCTCCCACACCCCTTGCATTAGAAGTTCTTTGACCTCTTTTTAGCTCCCACACCCCTTGCATTAGAAGTTCTTTGACCTCTTTTTAGCTCCCACACCCCTTGCATTAGAAGTTCTTTGACCTCTTTTTAGCTCCCCCACCCCTTGCATCAGAAGTTTTGACCTGTTTTTAGCTCCCCCACCCCTTGCATTAGAAGTTCTTTGACCTCTTTTTAGCTCCCCCACCCCTTGCATCAGAAGTTTTGACCTGTTTTTAGCTCCCCCACCCCTTGCATTAGAAGTTCTTTGACCTCTTTTTAGCTCGCCCACCCCTTGCATTAGAAGTTCTTTGACCTCTTTTTAGCTCCCACACCCCTTGCATTAGAAGTTCTTTGACCTCTTTTTAGCTCCCACACCCCTTGCATTAGAAGTTCTTTGACCTCTTTTTAGCTCCCACACCCCTTGCATTAGAAGTTCTTTGACCTCTTTTTAGCTCCCACACCCCTTGCATTAGAAGTTCTTTGACCTCTTTTTAGCTCGCCCACCCCTTGCATTAGAAGTTCTTTGACCTCTTTTTAGCTCCCCCACCCCTTGCATCAGAAGTTTTGACCTGTTTTTAGCTCCCCCACCCCTTGCATTAGAAGTTCTTTGACCTCTTTTTAGCTCGCCCACCCCTTGCATTAGAAGTTCTTTGACCTCTTTTTAGCTCCCACACCCCTTGCATTAGAAGTTCTTTGACCTCTTTTTAGCTCCCACACCCCTTGCATTAGAAGTTCTTTGACCTCTTTTTAGCTCGCCCACCCCTTGCATTAGAAGTTCTTTGACCTCTTTTTAGCTCCCACACCCCTTGCATTAGAAGTTCTTTGACCTCTTTTTAGCTCGCCCACCCCTTGCATTAGAAGTTCTTTGACCTCTTTTTAGCTCCCACACCCCTTGCATTAGAAGTTCTTTGACCTCTTTTTAGCTCCCACACCCCTTGCATTAGAAGTTCTTTGACCTCTTTTTAGCTCCCACACCCCTTGCATTAGAAGTTCTTTGACCTCTTTTTAGCTCCCACACCCCTTGCATTAGAAGTTCTTTGACCTCTTTTTAGCTCCCACACCTCTAGCTTTAGAGGTTCTTTGACCTCTTTTTAGCTCCCACACCTCTAGCATTAGAAGTTCTTTGACCTCTTTCTAGCTCCCACACCCCTTGCATTAGAAGTTCTTTGACCTCATTTTAGCTCCCGCACCTCTAGCATTAGAAGTTCTTTGACCTCTTTTTAGCTCCCACACCTCTAGCATTAGAAGTTCTTTGACCTCTTTTTAGCTCCCATACCTCTAGCATTAGAAGTTCTTTGACCTCTTTTTAGCTCCCACACCTCTAGCATTAGAAGTTCTTTGACCTCCTTTTAGCTCCCACACCTCTAGCATTAGAAGTTCTTTGACTTCTTTTTAGCTCCCATACCTCTAGCATTAGAAGATCTTTGACCTCTCTTTATAGCTCCCACACCTCTAACATTAGAAGTTCTTTGACCTCTCTTTTTAGCTCCCACACTTCTAGCATTAGAAGTTCTTTGACTTCTTTTTAGCTCCTACACCTCTAGCATTAGAAGTTCTTTGACCTTTCTCTTTAGCTCCCACACTTCTAGCATTAGAAGTTCTTTGACATATATTTCTAGGTTCCATAGTTTTAGCATTAGAGGGTCTTCGATCTATATTTTGAGGTGCCTTACTTCTAGCATTAGAGGCTCTATTTTTAGGTGTCTTACCTCTGGCATTAGAGGCTCCTCTTCGTTGTTCTCTCCTGTCTTCTAGTTTTCAAGATCTTTCATTAGATTATATGTTTCTTTCGAGATTTCATTGTCTCTTTTCCTTAGTTCGTCAGTGTCCTTCTAGATTTCAAAAGAGATTTCAGTGCTGCGAGTCCTCACTTCGTCAGATTCCTCAGGGAAATCGAAGGCATTTATTCTTTACCTATCTGGGCAATGAGTAAAGAGATGAATACTATCGATTTCTCAGCCTACACTATCATGCCAAAGTAAATGACGAGCAACATGATATATTTACCAATGTCGTCTGGATATGTCCTTATTTCAATGGCGAATTTTGGGACAATCCTGTTGAAGAACTACACGTCACTCACCGTTTGGTTGAACCATTCTGCCTCCATCCTCATTCCCCGCAATCCGTTTTTGCACCGATACAAAGCCTCGTACTTTTTCGAAGAGTCTCCTTTAATAAGACATTGTCGCAAAAGCCCAAGCAAAGGATCATTCAAGGCGCATACATTATGATCTTCAAAGCTCAGCTGCCAACGGAAGATCCCGTGTCTTTCTATAGGTCGGGCGATATAAAACGAACGATCGGCAACTTCGACAGCAACCAAAACCATCTGTAGTTGATGGTGTTCCGAAGACGTAACACATAATTCTTACCGGCAGCTTCCTATTCCGCCAGAACGCGATCTCTGTGAGTTGAGTGAAATCCTTCTCCCAGTCATCAACTCATTTCCTCTTACTCCTATTGACGCGCAGTTCCTTGGTTAGATTTCGCCAGCTACATACAGATCATGAGGTGTTGCAGGCTACGTTTGAAAAAATTAAGATCAGGTCTTCAGAAGTCATTTAAAGCTCAGGGAGTTGTTCAGGACTGCTCCAGGAAATTTCAGTTCTGGAGTCATTCAGAAATCCATGTTAAGTATGCAGCTATGTCCTTTGAAGACTTTTGGAAATTCGAGAAAGTTTTCTCCCGAAACCGTTCTGAGATTCCGTTCTGGAGGCATTCAGAATTCCATGCTAAGTCTATGGCTATTTTTTCTGAAGCCATTTGGACATCCGGGAAAGTTTTCTTCCAATACCGTTCTGAGATTCCGTTCTGGAGGCATTCAGAATTCCATGCTAAGTCTATGGCTATTTCTTCTGAAGCCATTTGGAAATCCGAGAAGATTTTCTTCCAAATTCTTTTAGGACTCGCGAAAAATTTCATTCTTGTTTTATAACAACAACAACAACAACAACAATAATAATAATAATAATGATGATAATGAAATAATAATAATAATAATAATAATGATAATAATAATAATAATAATAATAATAATCTACGTGATTTGATTTATGGATTTGAGTCGAAAAGTTTTGAAGACGCTAAACGCTCAACTTGCAGTTTGAAGGAAACTTTAAGATACCCGGACGAAGGTCGAAGGGTAATTGAGGTTTAAAGCAAACCGAGTTGAAATAGTTGATTTCAGCTAAATTATTTCAGGTTTGGGATTTAGAACAATCTATTTCTGGTACGAATCGATATATATATATATATATATATATATATATATAGTTTATATATGTGTATATACATGCATGTATATAAGCTTTTGCAGTATATGAATATTCTGTGTATATATGTATATTTATACGATGTACATATATACATATATATACACAGACATATATATACATACATATACATATATATAATATATACATACATATACATATATATATATGATTATATATATACATACATGTACATATATATATATATATATATATATATATATATATATATATATATATATATAAACTATATTTATATATATGAATATAGTATATTTGCATGTACTGTACACACACACACACACACACACATATATATATATATATATATATATATATATATACATACATACATACATACATACATACATACTGTTTGTACATACATACATCCCTAAATACAGCAGCCTTCGTATTCTCCCAATTGTTTATACATGCAAAAGCAAATGTAAAATGCATATCACCAAGTTATGGCTTATCCTTGATATTTCATAGAGATTCCAGGTGTGGACAAGATATCTGTCCGCAAGCCACTGTACATTTTGTTCTTCAAAACGGAATAACATCTTGAAATCACGATCAAGTGTGGGTGAACGGGGCATGTATTATTTAACATGCCTCACATCCACAAAATCTGCCATCGTGCTGAGAATCGGACAGAACAACCTTTTTCTTCGAACTGCATTCTGCTACTGACCAGACTCAGCTTTTTCGAAGCATTTACTCTTTATATGAAGTAAGGGGTCTTCTTTATGTATAACCATTTACTTTTATGTGATTATAAGGATATGCTTTTGCTCTAAAAGTAGAAGCTTTTGCTTGAAATGTTTATGAATACAAGTAGAAGAATTTCCTTCATATTTTGCAAGTATAAGTATATCCTTTTCTTTATGAATACCGCCCAGTGTCAAAGGATCCAATAACTCTCTAAATGGGTGGCTGGTGTCCTGGCCAACAAAGGTGACTTATCGAAATGTGTCTTAATAATTCTGCCTGATACCAAAACCTGATACTTTTCTGGCGAGGAGAGTACAATGGCTACGAGGTGCCATCAGTCATAATCCATTGTGTTGGCTTTCAAAGAATATGAATCAGTCTCCTTAAGATGCTAAAGCATGGGTGAAACCTTTGTCAACAATTTCTACTTTCTGGGTTGAGTAAAACGTCATTAACACCATGCCAATGGCCTCCTAACCATTTTAAATAAACCATTTTTAATAAGCTGTTTCCGTTAGCTCCCTTGTCTATTTGTATTAGTTTTGTAGGAGCGGTGCCATATTGAATTATATTATAGGTCTTAGGGGTTTCTACTTTATTGTTGCTGAATAGATCTTTTATTTTTGATACCTTAAACGATGTTAATACTCCAAGAGCTTATGCGAAGCTGTACAGTAATGCTTTCCGTTGTACCTTACACACACACACACACACACACATATATATATATATATATATATATATATATATGTGTGTGTGTGTGTGTGTGTGTGTGTGTGTGTACCCAGTTCTTCAGGCCTGGGGTGGCTTCACAAACAACTATCACTGCCCCTTTCTGTTTTTAACAATTGGAATGTGTGCAGTAAAACTTCCACTGTAATGTTGGGTCTGGTCGGTACAAAGTTGGTAGACCACCAAGAAACATCAGACGATGTCGACACAGTCCCCATGAACATCCGTGAGACAGAAATCTAAACCCATGAACTATTGCTATAAGAATAGTAAGACCTGGAGTCGTACTCTATAAAGCGAGAATGTTGATTTCAGTGTACAGTACAGTATTTTTATTCTTAGAAATAATTTTTCAAAGCTGTAACATCTTGTTAAAGTATTGTTCTACTGTATAAGCTATTTTCGTATTTTTGCTTAATAATTAGAATACAGTAAAAGATTAAAATGGAAGGTAGTCGAAAGGAGAGTAGGCAAGGAAAAGGTGAGCTGAATATTTTGAAAGGCGCTAAATGTTGAGAATAATAGGAAAGCAAATGTAGTTGCTGTTGCAGGTGTAAGGTGCTAGTATGGAAGATGATAATAGAGAGAGATTACAAGAGAGGGAGTGAAGAGAGCACTAAATGAAACAAGAGCAGGAAAAGCACCTGGTATAGATGAAGTGAGGGCTGAGATGTTGAAGTGAGAGGGGGTGACTGTACTTGAATGGTTGATGAGACTGTTTAATATGTTTTATATTGCCAATGGTACCAGTGGACTGGGTGTGTGCGTTTATTGTTCCGCTATACAAATGTAAGGGAGATGTGTATGAGTGTTGTAATTCAAAGGGTATTGGTTTTTGTGGTTGGTAAGGATTAAGGATGAAATAGAGGATGCAATCTAAGAAATGCAGGGTGGTTTTAGATGAGGTAGGGGATGCATGGATCAGATTTTTACAGTTAGGCAGATATGCAAGAAATATTTAGCAAAAAATAAAGATGTGTATGTTGCATTTATTGATCTGGAGAAAACTTTATGATAGAGTTGATAGGGGATTGATGTGGAATGTGATGAGGTTATATGGAATTGGTGGAAGGTTGTTGCAAGCAGTGAAGAGTATATACATAGGCAGTAAAGTGTGTGTTATGATAGGAAATGAAGTGAGTTAGTGGTTTCCAGTGAGAGTGGGACTGAAACAGGGATGTGTGATGTCACCATGGTTGTTCAATTTGTTTGTAGATGGAGTTGTGAGAGAGGTGAATGCTCGAGTGCTTGGTCGAGGATTGAAACTGATAGGTGAGAGTGATCATGAGTGGAAAGTTAATCAGTTGTTGTTTGCGGATGATACAGTATTGATGGCAGATTCGGAGGAGAAACTGGGTCGATTTGTGACAGAGTTTGGGAGCGTGTGTAAGAGAAGGAAGTTGAGAGTTAATGTAGGTAAGAGTAATGTTATGAGATCCACGAAACAGGAGGTGGTGGTAAGGTGAATGTCATGTTGAATGGAGAGTTACTTGAGTAAGTAGATAAGCTTAAGTACTTAGGGTCTGTTGCTGCAGCAAATGGTGGAGTGGAAGCAGATTTACATCAGAGAGTGAATGAAGGATGTAAAAAAAAAGTGTAAGGGTCAGTGAAGGGAGTGGTAAAGATTAGAGGGTTAGGAATAAATGTAAAGAGAGTTCTGTATGAGAAAGTGAACGTCCCACTGTGATGTATGAATTGGAATCGTGGAGAATGAAAGTGATAGAGAGACAGAAATTGAATGTTTGAGGTGAAGTGTCAGAGGACTATGGCTGGTGTATCTCGATTAGATAGGGTTAGGAACGAAGTAGTGAGGGTGAGAACGGGTGTAAGAAATGAATTAGCAGCTAGAGTGGATATGAATGTGTTGAGGTGGTTTGGCCATGTAGAGAGAAGGAAAAATGGCCGTCTGCTGAAGAATGTGATGAAAGCAAGAGTTGATGGGAGAAGTACAAGGGGAAGGCCAAGGTTTGGGTGGATGAATGTAGTGAAGAAAGCTCTAGGTTATAGGAGGATAGATGTGACGGAGGCAAAAGAGTGTGCCAGAAATCGGAATGAATGGCGAACGAGTGGAACGCAGTTCTGATAGGCCCTGCTGCTTCCTCCGGTCACCTTGGTGACCACTGAGGTAACAACAGTAGGGGATTCAGCATATGAAGCTTCATTTGTGGGGGATAACGGGGGAGGGTGAGCTGTGGCACCATAGCAGTACCAACAAACCTCGTCTGAATCCCTCGTCTGGCTGGAAAGAGCTAAGAGAAGAAAAGTTCCCTTTTGTTTGTGTCGGCTACCCCCCAAAATTGGGGGAAGTGCCTTGGTAGATAGATAGCTAGATTATCGAAGTAATGATTGCAGCAATGGTAATTATCATTACGAAATTGTTGACTAGTATCTCTTTGTGGAGTAACCTAACCTTTTAGTCTCATCTCATATTGCATGTGCTCTACATTGTCTAGAATTCCTGTATTGTATTACCGTGTAGTTTAAAAAAAAAACAATTGTGAATAACTATGTGCGATAAAAGTAAATACTTCGGAAAGTTTGCAATGAAAAATCGTATCCTCGTTCCCGAAAGAATACTAAATTATTTTTTTTTTATCATTAACTACTTCAACACCACCCCCTCTATTTTTAGTAAATTGTGCAACTCGGTAATTGATATAAATCTACATTCCATGTTGATTCATGAATTGGAGAACATATCGTTATGCTTAATTGATAGAAATGTTAATTGTTCGTGGCTTAAAGGTAAGCTGCTCATTGAGAAAACGTCGTCTTTTTTCACCACATACAATAACATCGTATTTATCGTAGTAAAAGTTAATATAGCTTTAATATATAAATTTCCATATTTCACCTCTATATCTGACTGACGTGGTAGTTCTCCAGATTAGTTTGATCCATATTGACTAGTATGGTCTCCCTCCATGTTATCAGCGTTTGGCATTTCCTCTTCATGTTATCTTCACATCCAGCGTAATTGATACGCGCAGTTACCTGGAGAAATATGATTGGATCTAATATTTTCTACTAAGGTGAGGTGTTTAAATCGACCCGCAAAATCTTCATCCTAATTTTATAAGATTCAGACATGCAAAGATGCCTGGAATTATTCAAGTTTATCGTCGACGGAAATTTTTCATATGACATTTATATCAGAGCCATTTACACGGCTCTGATTTATACGAGACGGCAATACTACAAGCAAAGATCCACCAGTAAAATCTTTCCTACATTGCAGATGATTATCGGTATATCTGGGGTGGTTTAGTAAATCTGTTTTTGCCGCACTCTGTATATTTAAGATATTTGGCAGATAGTAAAGCGCCCTTGGTGTCCAAAATATCATGCACGTTGGCCTAAGTTTACAATGTAAGTGACTTTCCCGTTGTTTATCTAAATTCTTAATGTCTAATGTTTTAATGGTAATATCTTCATTGATTGCTTTCATCTATGACGTAATCCGCACATAAATATGTTTTAACCTAAGATTTAGGATTATGCACTTATCCTGCTTTTGCCTTTCATCTGTCCAAATTATTCCCCTACAGCCTGTCGACATGGATGAAAATGTATAAAATTGTATTCAAACGTCGATCCTGCTGTTCTTTTAACAGAAAGTTTTGCGATCATTGCGGATAGGCGAATTCCTTCTCTTGTTGATCGATCATAGGTGTTCGGCTCAGTGACAGTTGTAGTTGTGCTTGCTTGGAGAAACAGGAGGTTTATCATATTTGGAGGAGGAATATGTATGATTTAACTTACATTGTGAACCACAGTGAAATTTGCACTTTTCAACGTAAATTAGCCAGGGGCGCCTTGCTTAAATCATATGGCTGTGTCGTTCAAGAGAACAGCTTTGGTTGTGTTTAATAATAAACAACGCAATGCAGTATTATTCCTCATTCTTGCTCTCCATATGCTAAAGTAACTGTTTTAGTTTTTCACTCTCGTGAAATTAGTAATGCTCTTTTGGAAGCGTTGACCCAAATGGCATTCTTCTCTTGATTTTGTAAAAATGTGGATTGCTTAGCTCTTATGCTTTGGATTATTATGTGCCCGATGTGCACATAAGAGAGAATTGACAATGTTACTCCATTACCTAACTGTGGGAGTGGTAGCTCACGCCTTGACTATTATTGTCCATTTCTTGTAACTAAGTTTATTACAAGATTTTGGTCTGTTGACAAAGCACTTGTATGTCAGTGTTGAAAATAATGATCTATATCCTAATTTACACGGGGCTTTATACGTTTGAATACACTTTTTCATTTTTTTTTTACGCAAAAATACTGGGTTTTTGGTCATGGACATCATATAATTGGTCTTAACATTGGTTCAACTCTTGGTCAAGATGCCATTATTTTGAAACTCAGACAGATAGGAGATCGAGGGTGCTCCTTGGGGTTGTGTCCGCCTCCTCCACCACCGTAAATATCCTATAAAAATAATGTGCAGTTGGCTTAGAATACATGCTTGTTGCTCATGTAGATTATGCTGTGTTGTTTTCACCATTTTCATCTGGTTATAGAGCTGTGGTTGTAATATAGATATAGTTAGAATTAATACATGATGCAAGTAATGGGGATAAAAATAAACCCTGACAATCTCAGAGAACGATCATTAGGAGATTTAAGACGTTGGATCCTTTCTATCACAGCTTTTCATTAAAAAATTTTTATGACATCAAATGCTTTTATTGCAATTTCTTCTTTCCTTTATTGAAGTTATAATCGTCTTTCTAATAGAAAGAGAGTCATTACCCCATCTCTGTTAAGTGCACTGGCAGGTCATGAGATTCTTTAGGGACAGTCAGCCTCCTCTGATATATGTCGCATTGATGACTAGACTAGAAATTGCTATTGGATTCTTTTCTATTCATGTTCTTTGAATCCCATAACCTCTTAAACAGTATATAGGTCTTTTGTTACTTTTCCTCTCATATCATTCTCTTTCCCTTTAATTTCATAAGTTAGTTCAAGAGTACCAAATTGTCTCTTACATTGCATCGTCATAATTGATGTCATGGATCAATAGTATCTTTTTCTTATTCCTCCCGATCTTCGAAGCAATTCTCTTTTTGATAAAGATCTTCACAGACTCCCCATCATTTCGCATTCTTTTCTCTCATTTTTAATAGTCTTGGGTCAAATTTGTGATACGCCATGTATTTTGCCTCGCGTTGTTTTTGTCTCGGGGAAAAAAAGGAGCGATAGTTTATGGTCGTGTTTTCGACAGGCATGTTCCAGTAACTTCTGAAATCTAAGACTTCCTGCTGTCACGGGTGATCTGCTAAATGTGGTGTTTCTGGCGGGAGTTGTTATCGGTGATGTGACGAACGCCCAAGAGCCGTTTCTCCTCTCGCTTTTCCTTTCTTTTCTTTTTCTATAGGTTTTATGGGTTTATATTCATCATAGTGTATCCTCGCTAGTTTATGTTTATATGGCTTTTAATTAAGTTATCTGATGCGTCTTTACATATATATCTGGGCCAGTTATTATTAATGTATGGCACGTGTCATGTATGTTGGTTTGTATGCTTTCGTTCTCCCTCAACTCCTTCACTCTCTGTCTCGCTCTCTTAATTACAGTGACACCGTCACTTGAATACATAATGCAAAAACAAATAAAGAAGCTTTTTAAATAGAGAATAAGGTAACATTCCACATATGAATGGAGTCCGTAATGAATAAACTTATTTCCTAAGCTTTAGATATACATGTCAACTATCTTCGATGTATATATTTGCATTTATTGATGTCTTTTGTATTTCAAAGATGAACTCCAGTAAAGAGATTCATTGCGTTTCAGTTAATCTTCCTCTGTCAATTGATGTCAGGAATATCGGACGATAACTGAGGATTATGCTCTTGAATAAGGCATCATTATATTGTTTACCGATGATATTTCTACCATTCCACGTGTAAATAGATGATGATATTGTGTCAGTATCCCCATTAATGTCTCTATCTTTCCCATGAAGAAAGACACGAGTCACGAATGTGATATCTCGGTTGGGGATTAAGGGCACTCTTTGATAAAGCCGTAAATGGCATGTTGCGAGACTTTTAAGTCTGGGCAGTCACTCACTTATGGTAAATAGTTACATGAGAGTTAAATGGCCTTTTTTATCTTTTCGATGATAACTGAATAATCCAACACAATCTACTTTTTTCTTTCATTGTTTAGGGTTAATTTTACATTTTCCATATATGTAGATTACATTGGACACATTCATTTCTTCCTTGGATCGTATGGCTTGTTATTCGTGATAATTGGTGGCAATTACTTTTTAACTCATTGGTAGCAACGGAATAATGGATTAAAAGTTGTTCTGTTTCCATCCTAATGGGTTTGACTTTCACCTTTCAATAATTATGATTATATATATATATATATATATATATATATATATATATATATATATATATATATCTATATGTATATATATATATATCTATATCTATCTATCTATCTATCTCTCTCTCTCTCTCTCTCTCTCTCTCTCTCTCTCTCTCTCTCTCTCTCTCTCTCTCTCTCTCTCTCTCTCTCTCTCTCTCTATATATATATATATATATATATATATATATATATATATCTTCAGTTAATGGAAATTACCTCAGTGGGGTTAATGCGTTTCTTACACGAATCCTCATATTTTTATAAATTCTTCAGGTTCTTTGACGTTAGCCTTTGGTTAAAGATACAATGATAATTCCTCTTCATCAGTTATATCACTACAACACTGTTTCGACAATCCTTTGTCTTTGTGAAGTGGTGATTAATATACGTTATATTACAATTCCTTTTACGCATGAGGGTTCAGATGAAATTATGATTACGGTAATTGGTTTAAAATTTTTTTTAAATGCTGTAAAAAATTGAATAGTTCAAAATCCGGGAGATCCTACGAAGATTATGAGGAAATTAGGTAATTATATATATATATATATATATATATATATATATATATATATATATATATATATAT
>NC_090768.1:11686709-11694209 GCF_036898095.1 Palaemon carinicauda
CATTAATTTCTTAGGAAAAGTATTCCTTCCCTTAGATGATTGGTTTGTTTGCTATAGATATACTGTAGACTTCCCGTTTGTGGATGATGCTTGTACTTTACTCTCTGAGTACGTGTTCTATTATATATATACATATATATATATATATATGTATATATATATATATATATATATATATGAGAGAGAGAGAGAGACAGAGAGAGAGAGAGGAGAGAGACAGAGAGAGAGAGAGAGAGACAGAGAGAGAGAGAGAGAGAGAGAGAGAGAGAGAGAGAGAGAGAGAGAGAGAGAGAGAGAGAGAGAGCGAGAGCCTACACATTCAAAAATGCGCATAGTCATGTATATTTTAAGTGAATATTTGTAAATTCAATCAAAATGGTATTTTTTTTATACAAAAATTTTACAGTTACATCACAAACTTTTCGGTAGTCATCGCTTTCCGATACATTAATGACATCGGGGCGATGATGTTCATTATTATGATTAGCAGAAACTCAATCAATCCATCGATTGACTAACGACTCATATTTCAAAATTTTCATATCGTGCCGTGATTCGATACATCTTTCTCCTTTAAAGAAAAATTTTGTCTATAACAAACATGGTTAGCTTTTAAACAAGATTATATAATATCTTGATTGCATGATCTTGCATGCATTATATGTGCCGTATATGCATGCATTTAATATCCCTAGTTAGTTCTCAATGCCATCCACACCCTGCTCTGTGCACACGTACATGCTGGGTCCCGCATCACTGCAAATGAACCTTTATAAATTGTATCTCTTATTTGATATGTACTTACGTCCCTGCTAGATGTGTCCATATGTTCGAGTATGTGTGAACACGCTTGTCGGTTTATTTTTTCTCTTGAATATATCTATACATGTATATGTGAACACATTAATACAAATTGGCTGTCAAGCAAACTAGATAATATTATAGTAATTTAAAGTTATGAATCAGAGAGACCAAAGTGAGAAAAATAGATATCTTGTGAACATCACAGAACGTGTCCGTGTATTAAGAGAATAGTGACAACGACCACTTTTCTGTTTGTTCATCAAGTAACAAGAATAAACCTCTGAACATACGAGACAAAGCACACTTAAAACTAATGAATAAAAGACCTGTGAAAATGAATGGTGTTGCATAGGGGGACAATATAACAACACTTTTCAAAGGTATGCTTTTGTGGTTTACTGAACCTTAAACATTCGAAATAAAACTACGTAAATTGACTTGAAAATGGTTCACTGGATTGTGTAAAATTATATAGTGGAAGGTTTTAGGAGAATCTCGCCTCTGTGATTTTAGAAGCCGGGAATATTTTTCACTGCAAATGTCATTATTTATTATCAGGAAGCAAGGAGATTTAATTTGACGCCTTGGACAAGAATCATGCCTTCTTGGAGCCCTGTTCAGCACCAAAAACTAGAAAAAGTAACACTAAAGTTCATCAGCTCGAAAGAGGACTTGCTAAGGGCAACAGTGCAATAGAGACGTGACTTGTTTGTATTGATGCGTTAAGTAATTTGTTAATAACTATTCGTGTGGATGAAATGAAAAGTGCTTAGTCGATTTACTTTTAAGTAATTTGATATTATCGCCGCATGATACGGAAATGTAAGGGTTTATAAACTTAAGTGATAAGAGGCTACTTCATGAACCCGTTGGTTATAGTTTGATAAAGTTAGCCCCGTATGGCTGCTATGTTGACCTCGTATGGTTCGCTAGCCACTTGAGACTTTTAGAGTAAGGCGTGCAGTTGTCTTGCTCTGAATTATACGTACAGAAGTCTCATTCCAAGGTATCGTATTGGTAGTTTTCAAGTAGGGAAAAACTGTCGTGGTAGAGTAACAGTTACATCTGCCATCTTATGATGAGAGATGAACAAATTAATTTTGGCGTTTAATACCGTTGTTTGCATGACTATATAAGCATTTCTCTGATTTGTAAGCGCTAGACTGGTTTCTCTTAAAGTAAAAGACCCGGAAGTAACTTTGCTCATTGTAATTGTAATTGCAATTATATTTTTAGATTATTTTACTCAAAATGAATTATATTTTGACATTCATTGAGTACTCCAATGTGATTAATTTATTTATTACTGATTTTGATTATTATTTTTGCTAAAAAAAATCAACACAGAAAGTTCTAACAATCCATACACAAACCTCAATTGTTAAAGTAATCAACTATTTTCCACAGAGCTAGTCAGTTTACCCCTCCCATGCAGTAGCATCCTTGAACTGAACCTCGGTCACTGAAATCCTTCAGGGCCCTTAAGGCTTAAATACACGTTAAAAAAAATCGTCAAAATTTTGCATCAAAATTTTGATGCAAAATTTTGACGATTTTTTTGAACGTGTATGGGCCCCTTTACTCAAATAGGATGAACTGTTAGCACAAATGGTGGCTACATTATTTGGGTGAAATCTGTTCGAGTATTTCGGATTAAGTGACCACTCACGATGGAGTTCTCTGTATAAACCAATTTGAAGTAAGTTATTTTATTTAGTTAGGGAAACCTGTTAAGTTCTTATACTGTAGGTGTTATTTTTATGTTATACTCGAATTACGTGTTTTCTCAGATATTTACCTGTTTATTGAAATAGAACCTCTTCATTAAGTGATACTGTGCTGATAATTGGTTCAGATAGATGCTATAACATGATAATGTAAAACTTGCTCTATAAAAACTTGGCTATACTTGTTCAAACAATGAAACGTTGACTTACAAGTAACGCTTATATAATTTATACTCTCAAAGTGATGAAAAGCAATAATGTAATGTTAATAGTAACTGATTATATTATTATGTGATTATAGTGTATTACATTACTTTTTAAAGTAGATGGGACCATTTCTGCATTAAAGCTTTACTGGAGAATGAGGCTTATAAGCAAGTCAGCTTATGTAGTCCTAAATATGTAGGCAAAGTAACAATGTCTGAAGCACTATGTGTTATTGTTTCCTTTCCCTAAAGAAAAATACAGATAAGAAAAGAAAGACCAAAACATCACTTCCTCTCGGTTTTGATTTCGTCAGTTTTTGAGGAGTGGCGTCTGTAGTATTCAATTTCTACAGTAGGTCTCACAACCTTAGGTATACTACTTTTATTGATATATACATATATACTGTATATATATATATATATATATATATATATATATATATATGAATATATATATATATATATATATATATATATATATATATATATATGTATATATATATACACGTGATGAACAGGAGATATGTATATAATTGGCAGTAGGTTGGCCAGGGCACCAGCCATCCGTTAAGACACTACCGCGAGAGATTTATTGGGTCCTTTGACTGCCCTATATAGTATTACATTGGGTCCCTGTCTGGACACGGCTCATTTCATCTTTGTCTACACATACACCGAATAGTCTGGCCTAATCTTACCACATTCTTCACTGTTCTCATACACCTGGCAACACAGAGATTAACAAACAATTCTCCTTTCAAGTGTTAACTACTGCAGTGTAATTGTTCAGTAGGTACTTTCCTCTTGGCAAGGGTAGAATAGACTCATTAGCCATGGTAAGCCGCTATTCTAGAGGACACTCCAAAATCAAACCATTGTTCTCTAGGCTTAGATAGGACCATAGCCTCTGTACCATGGCCTTCCACTGTTTTGAATTAGAGTTCTCTTGTTTGGGGGTACAATAAATCTCTTGCGGTAATATCTCAACGGGTGGCTGGTGCCCTGGTCAACCTACTGCCTACTATATACATATTTCCGTGTATATATAATAATAATAATAATAATGATAATAATAATAATAATAATAATAATAATAATCTATTTCAGCAAAAGCCATATACAGAGTTACAATAAGGGTACAGTGATCTTACACTTTTGACATCGGTAAAAAAAAAAAAAAAAAAGATGAGATATGCAATAATAAACATCAATTAGCAGGTTGACCACAGAGTTCTAAGGTCTGGATAACAAACTCACAATAGAATTAACGCTTAACAATGATGATAACATACATATCAGCAAACAAAAAGAGAGGGAAAAAAATGGAGATGACAATGATAAATATGTTGGAACAGAAATTGCTTGAATAATGAAAGAACACTGGGGAGAGAAAAAAAAATCCAGTCACTGAGCAGGTGGTGTGAAGGAAATACAGGACATCCAGACAACAATGATGTAACATAATAAAACACGTTATCATAACTGGGTATCACACCAAAGTTATTTAGTGATGAAGATTTGGCATATCCACACTATCAAATATTAGTGAATACAATTCATTGTACTGACGCTTCCGTATTCCAGGTTTCCCACATTTTGGATTTTATTCTCGCTGCACTTGCAAGCACATTTTGAATTAGGGGATTTTCACTAGATCGTAGGCGGGAGGTGAGACTTCCTATATATATATATATATATATATATATATATATATATATATATATATATATATATATATATACTCTACCTTATTTTTTTCTTTCTCTTGTTTTATAAAGTTTTTATAGTTTGTACATAAAGGATCTAATTTGATGTTGAAGTATTTTAGCTTGTTTGTTTACTCGACTTGTAGTTTATTTCCTTGCTTCCTTTCCTCACTGGGTTATTTTTCACTGTTGGAGCCCTTGGGCTTATAGCATCTTGCTTTTCCAACAAGGGTTATAGCGTAGCTTATAATAATAATAATAATAATAATAATAATAATAATAATAATAATAATAATAAAAGACTTTATTCTAGTTAGCAATTTCGTGTTATTAGTACGATCGACGTACTAACAATGAGAATTAATATAAAGTGATATAGTATATAGGCAGGAGAAATTGGATCTATCAGCTGTCAGTTTCATAATGTTTTCAGATAAATCAAGCTTTAGATGTCAGATTTTGGAATCGGCAAGAAACGGACAGCTGTTGAACCCCATTCTCCTGTATAGATACGATATGATTCTGTAATTATTCCCATTGAGTCTTTCAATGTCACTAGGAGGACGAACGTACAAACTCCAACCCTGACTTCACTTTTCTTTTCTTGGATATATATATATATATATATATATATATATATATATATATATATATATATATATATACATATACATATATATATATATGTATATGTATATGGATTATGGGAAACGATTCATTTCTGAAATCCTATTGGGAGTGTCATTATATATATATATATATATATATATATATATATATATATATATATATATATATATATATATATATAATGACACTCCCAATAGGATTTCCGAAATGAATCGTTTCGCATAATCGCTCCTGTCATATGTCTTGGGCTGATGCAATATCCTTGGAAAGAAGAAAATAAGCACGTCATTACAGCTTTTTCCTTTGATAAGAGATTGTGATTTTTAGTGTCCTTTTAAAAGTAAAGCCGGAAGGAAACTTATTGCTGAGAGTTCTGTGTTTTTCCGGTAAATAAGTTTCTGTAATACACCAAAAAAGAAAGTACTTTCAGTTACTTAGAATTTTCTCCGGATGCTCTTCGATGTTAGAAATATTAATGAAAGTTTTGTAAAGAGGACCTGTGAAATTGAATGAAAATGACGCCAAGTAGCAGTAGAGAAATTTGAAACAATATTATGTACCTAACGTTTGAGATTGACATTAATGGCGCAAGGGACAGTGCTAATGTCCTATCAATACAATACCCTGAGATTGGTAACGTCTCTGCCTGGTGTTTGCCAGTCGGGGGTTTGAGTCCCGCTCAGACTCGTTAGTGCCATTAGTGTCTGCAACCTTACCATCCTTTTGAGCTAAGGTTGGGGGGTTTGGGTTAGCTTATAGGTCTATCTGCTGAGTCATTAGCAGCCACTGCCTGGCCCTCCCTGGTCCTAGCTTGGGTGGAGAGGAGGCTTGGGCGCTGATCATATAATATATGGTCAGTCTCTAGGGCATTGTCCTAATTGCTAGGGCAATGTCGCTGTCCCTTGCCTCTGTCATTTATGAGCGACCTTTAAACCTTTAAACACATTATGATCAGCGCCCAAGCCCCATCTGCACCAAAGTTAGGGCCAGGGATGGCCAGGCAATGGTTAATGATAACTGAACAGGCCGACCTACAAGCTCCACCAAAGCCCCCGTCCTTAGTTTACAAGTATGGTGAGGTAGCAGACACTACAAGAATTTGAGCGGGATTCGAACCACAGTCCGGTATTAGGACGAATATAATGCTAAATATTGGCGATAGAATCTGAGTTTAGTTACTCCAAGATACTGTAGAACAGATATCTAGTGTTATCTTGGGGCGAGTTACTCCAACAGTAAAATCAAAATCAAGGTACCTTCGATTGAAAAACATATATTACGCAGTTATCGAATGTATTTGAGTGATATTGGTAATCATTGAATAGACGAATGTGTATGCATTATTTGTAGAGGGAGGTTTATACATTACTGTGTACTTGTCTTTGCTAGTTTGTGATGTTTTTTTTTTTATTTATTTATTTTTTTTTTTTTTGTAAATGATTCATCCATCTCATCATTTGCTTTGTATAATTTAGTGATATTTCAACAATAACACTTATTAAATGTTGTTCACGCTTTACCTCTTACAAAGTTAATAAAGACTTTCTTTAACGCTCTCTTGTACTAATCTGTGTGATACTTCTTTAGGGCACATCGGATGATGATGCAGGATATGACATATTTATAAGAAGGCGTTTACTTCATTTGCATTTGTTTAAACATTCTCCCGTTTCATACTCGTCTTATTCAAACTTAATATACGGCTAAGATTGCATTTTGTTTCATTACATTTTTTTTTTCAAGATAATTGATGAAACCAAATTATACTTAGTCATTTATCCTATTTCTGTTTTAGCATAAGAAAAACTATGAATTAGTCTTCTACTACTTTATGGAACATAAAATGCTAATAATTGAGAGTGCAAATTAGTGTACAATTTTTATGCGGTGTTCATTCATTCTTATTTCGTTAGTAATTATTTTTAAATATCAATTTACGTTCTAACATTGCTAGATGACCCCAATAAGTAGCACTTAAGGGAATTCATATTTATGAAGATAATTAGGGCAATCCCAGTTTATTTACTTTTGAATAAAGGTAATAAATCCTTGGTGTACCTCTCTCTCTCTCTCTCTCTCTCTCTCTCTCTCTCTCTCTCTCTCTCTCTCTCTCTCTCTCTCTCTCTCTCTCTCTCTCACTTATCAATCCTTTCATTGGAATATATTAACGAACGCTATATTTTATAGATTTAGTAAATGCTTGTTCTTAGTGAATAAGATTTTGTTTGCCAGTGGTTGTTTAACTTGATGGCGTCAGTCAAATACAAATCATGAATATTGTTCGTTATGTATTGCGTTGATGACTTTATAAATTTGAATATATTATTTTAATAATTTAAACTATATTATTTTACCTTTATATACTAGTGTGTTAGTGTAAATATTTTTTCCAACCCTTTCCAAGTTTTCTTTGCTGTTTCTAAGCTT
>NC_090768.1:11701709-11724209 GCF_036898095.1 Palaemon carinicauda
TGCGTTAATGCGCAGGCTAAAGTACGAATTAGACCCATTAAACTGGGTTTGAATTTGAATGGATTCGATTATGGGTCTTTTTCTTTCAACCTGAATTAAGCCTGAATGTGTTAAGCGAAGAAACTTATACAATACAGTATACTATATATATATATATATATATATATATATATATATATATATATATATATATATATATACAGTATGTATGTATGTATATATATATATATATATATATATATATATATACATTGTCATTATTATTAATTGCTAAGCTACAACCCTAGTTGGTAAAACAGAATGCTACAAGCCCAGGGGCTCCAACAAGGAAAATAGCCCAGTGAGGAAAGGATACTAGGAAAAATAAATATTTTAAGAACAGTAACATTGAAATAAATATCTCCTTTATAAACTTTAACAAAACAAGAGGAAGAGAAATAAAATAGAATAGTGTGCCCGAGTGTACCCTCAAGCAAGAGAACTCTTACCCAAGAGAGTGAAAGACCATGGTACAGAGGCTATGGTGCTACCAAGACGAGAACAATGGTTTGATTTTGGAGTGTCCTTCTCCTAGATGAGCTGCTTACCATAGCTGAAGAGTCCAATCTACCCTTACCAAGAGGAAAGTGGCCACCGAACAATTACTGTGCAGTAACCCCTTGGGAGAAGAATAATTGTTCGGTACTTAAGTGTTGTCAGGTGTATGAGGATAAAGGAGAATATATAAAGAATAGGCCAGACTATTCGGTGTGTGTGTAGGCAAAAGGAAAATGAACCGTAGCCAGAGAGAAGAATCCATTGTAGTACTGTCTGGCCAGTCAAAGGACCCCATAACTTTCAAGCGGTTGTAATCTTCCTTAGCACGAAAATAACTTTAATATATGGTAGTCTACATAAGGAAAATTGAAAGATGTGTATATGTACAGTAGAAATACTCTACAGTGTTTCGTCCACCACTGGACCTCTTCTTGGAGCGTTTACTATGTTCATATTGCAGAGTTTATTTCTTACATTCCTACCCTAACTTAATCGATAGTCCAAACCATTACTCAAACTTTTGCGCACACAAACACTAAGCCTCTTTGCTTCTTAATTGTGTAACTTAGATGATTTCTCTTTATACCATCATCTGTTATATTTCGTCATCATCAGCCATTGCTAGTCCACTTGCAGGACAAAGGGTTCAGACATGACCTTTCACTCTCGTCTTCGTTGTCAATGACCTTAGATGTCAGGATGCCAGAAAAGCTCCAATCAATCACTCTCGTTTGTTATGGTCTTTCTATGCCAGTCTGTACCCGTAAATTTTCTTTGCTCGTCAATCCGTCGTCTTCTTTTCCTTGTCCTTGAAATTCGTTAATCACCTGTATACTTTTAAGTAGAGATTATCATTCCTCTCAACCATGCACATAACATCTTCCTCATTCAGTCATCCTTTACACATCCTGGTCAGTATTTCATTTACACTCACTATCATAGTAAGGAATTTCAATTTTAATAATTCAAGTCAATCGTACCTTTCTTTTGTGCAAACTTATTACTTTTTATCATTATATACTCATATATATATATATATATATATATATATATATATATATATATATATATATATGTGTGTGTGTGTGTGTGTGTGTGTGTGTGTGTGTGCGTGCGTGTGTGTGTGTGTCTATAATACTTCGCTTACTAGTCCACTGTAGGACAAAGGCCTAAGACATATCCTTCCACTTATGTCTGTTAATGGTCTTTGTATGCCAGTCCACACCAGCAAACTTTCTTATTTCGTCAATCCATCATCATCTCTTCTTTCCCCTGCTTCTTTAACAATCTCTAGGGACTCTTTTTATTCCTCTTGTCCATCAATTATCTGTCACTTTCATTAGATGTCCTCCCCATATCCATTTCTTTATCTTACACGTTGTTAGAATATCCTCCACTTTGATTTACTGTTGTTCATTTTCTGTCACTTAGTGTTATTCTCATAATTATTCTTTCCATAAGTCTTTTGAGTTGTAACTAGCTTATGTTTCAAGGCTATAATAAGGCTCCCAAGTTTCTAATGCATAAGTTAATACTGGTTGGACCATCTAATTTAATACTTTTCTTTTTAGAGAAAGTGGTATTTTACTTTTGATAATCTCATTTTATTTACCAAAAGCTCTCCATTCCATGCTCATCTTTATTTCAATTTATATACAAATCAACTACCTCCATTGCTTCACCATCCTAACCTTACTTTAGCCCCACTTTCTCTCAAATGCATCATATTAAAAGCTATTTTGAACTGTATTTCATCTGCATACTTCCATATCACAACCCAAACTAATTTTAGTATCCAACCACCTAGCACTTAAGTCTAACTTCTTTCTCCAGTCTCTCACATCCATCCAATTAATATTTCGAACAGTCACGCGAACTTAACATGGCCATGCCTCAAACTCGCTGCAAATCGGCCAATTTCAGCTCCACATTTTGTCACATAATTTGCTTACCTCAGGAAAACTTTTAGTTGTCCTCAACTTTTCTCCTGTACGTTATCCCCTCTCAACGATTAATACCTCTCATTCCTATCATAAGTTTAGGTCCATATAACCATTACCCAAAGAATTCTATATCCAAAGACCAGTATCTTCCTCCTTGTGTAAACAAACAAGGCTCTTCTGTATCGACACAAACCAGTATAAATAGCATTATAATATGACAATAAAAGTTCCTGAACAAATCCGACTGGCAACTCTCATTTGGTTTTGATGTTGATGAAACTAATATTTTTTCTGAAATCCCACAGTAGTAAAAAGTGCAATCGTCATTTGCCCAGTAGTGGAGGCTTGCCTGCCCTCTCTGGTTCATTTTCTCCAACTAGGGTTTTTTTTACATGGAGATCAATCATTTTTATTTTAAAGCAAACGCCTTTCTTAGAGAATCATTATTTACGTTGTACGCCTTGCTTCGACATAAATTGTCTTCCTAGGTAAATAGACTGGTATAATGCTCTTACACATACATTATATATATATATATATATATATATATATATATATATATATATATATATATATATATATACTGTATATATATATATATATATATATATATATATATATATTTTTTTTTTTCACCACGTTCATTTTTCTCTTTCAAAGGGTGACGCCAGAAAAATCCATCAGTCAGGTATCTCAGTAGGTGCTTAATAGTAAGGATGCTAGTCCACGAGTTTGTTTAGACCTCTGGAAACATTTGTATCCATTCATAGGTGGATGGGCTTCTTGATGTTAGCCTGCGATGGAACACAGTTCCATAGATTAGTTGCTTCCGGGCTGAATCACTAAGATTTGGTGATCCGTTGCACCATCGCATATAGGGGTGGTAGCATCGTGTTTTAGTGGAGCATATGAAAATGAGGTGGGTTTGAACTCGTATCCACGTATTGGAGGTGTCTGAAGTACCTGACTGAGTTTCAACGAAGCATATATAATACTCTTACACACACCCATATATACTATATACATTTTATACAGTATAATGTATATATATATATATATATATATATATATATATATATATATATATTTGTATATCTACACATTATACAGTATATACTTATAAACACATAGTTGTGTGTGCATATACAGTATATATATATATATATATATATATATATATATATATATATTATACAGTATATACTTATATACATATAGTTATATATATATGTATATATATATATATATATATATATATATATATATATATATATTTAGTGTTTGTGAGTATGTAATCAATTACAAATTATTATGGGTTCTCTACGAAACATTGAAAAGAGGATTAGGATAACAGCGAGTGCTGTTTTTATTGTAAATCCCTGACTTCTTTGCAGAAAGGTCTCGCCCCTTTTTGGTTAACTTTTTTTTTCTGTAGCGATCCCTTTTGTATGTATGCACAGCGTATGAATGTATGTATGTTTGTATGTATGTATGTTCATTGGTAAATCAATGCGAAATGTACGTGAAAGTTAAATGTATACGATCAGTTAAAAACCCGCTTAAACACACACGCCTTTGCTTCGTTATAACCCTGGTATATGAATGTCAAAATAACAGTGTTTGGTTGATCTTTGATTTTGCAGCATGGTTAAGAGGGCAACGTTCTTTCATGCAAAACATTGTTCCCTTTAATCATGCCGGCTAATTTACCTCCCAAAAGCAAATGGACGTTTTTCTTCATTTAATCGAGTAGGGGAGCTGACTCATCTCCAACATGACCTTATCTAAACGAAAGGTTTATAAGTCTTATCGCGTTTTATTTGTAAAAGTGTCACGTTTGATTGTCGTATCCTTCACTGTGTTCCGGGATCAATGGTTTTGCTTGACTTGGTGAAGTTCTTACACTTTGTTTCTTTTATGTGAGTTGAAGTGAAGAAAAGATGTGTAAATATATATCTATAATAAAAAAGGAAAAGTTGTTTTTAGCAAATGCATTGTATGTATAAGAATACTGGGAATATAGAAAAATTCAGACATTTTTAAAAAGAGTAGAACACATATAAACTTATCCTGGTAATAAAAGTAAATTTTTTTTTTCGTATATCAAGACTGGGAACACGGAAGAAGAGAAAATATTCAGAAATTTAGAGATGCTGTGAATGGTTTGAGAGAAAAGGAAAACAAGAAAGAGAATGGTCCAACTATTGACATTCGTGTACAGATTCTCCACTGATAGTATCTGGTTGAGAGCGAAGCCTTACAAGATACGTTGTTGAGAAAAAAAAAGTGGATTGTTGCCTAGTATGTCTGAGGAGAAATAGGCCAATAAGTAAGTGAGAGAGAGAGAGAGAGAGAGAGAGAGAGAGAGAGAGAGAGAGAGAGAGAGAGAGAGAGAGAGAGAGAGAGAGAGACAGAGAGAGAGAGAGAGAGAGAGAGAGAGAGAGAGAGAGAGAGAGAGAGAGAGAGAGAGAGAGAGAGAGAGAAGCATTTCATTGCAATGGAATAATAATCAAAACTATATAATTAAATTGTTATTGATGAGGCATAATACTTAAGATTTTGCATTCTCGTGATGACATTTAAAAGAAAAACTCCGTAAAAATATGAAGATTGTTTGAGCAAAGGTTAAGAAGACAGCCTGTGGATTATTGAGAAGCGTGTATGAACTAAAACTGCTTTCTCTGCTTCAGGATTAGGTTATTCTAAGCTTGTCAGCTTCCCCAAAACAGTCACTGGTGTTTTTAAATAAATACATTATGATGGGGGTTATTTTGATACCTGCGTTAATGCATTAAAATATGAAGACGTTATCTAAGGAAAGCCTGGGATGTTTTGTTTGGCCAAGTATGAGATGCTGGAGAGAATTCAAACATACTGATATTAGGAAAAAAAATCGAGGAATACAAATTCTTTGTAAATATGACAATTATCTGTAATTGAAATAACAGAAGGAAATTTTAATTAAAACATTACTGAAACCTAATTCATAACTACAGGTAGCGAATAGCAGGTACATACTGATCAGTTGAATACGGAAAATGAAAGATACCACCCTGTTTGATTTCTTCGAAGAGAAGAGGCTTTATCATAATGTCGAAAGTGTGACAAAGAACAACTCGTTTCTAATGAAGGCTAAAGTTTTAAATTGAGTTTTCGCATGTTATAGCGAAGGTTATGACAACAAGAAAATGGGTGGTGTGGTGATGGTGATGGGTAGATTGCCATGCCTATAGCATGACACGGGCTCTTGTCGTTGGACAGCCCGTAAGAAAAAAAAAAGAAAATGGGGTAAATACAGACAGACCAAAATGTCTTTGAGACATTCAAAATCCTTGTAATATATGGGTAATGGTCTATAGTACAGAACTTTGTGACGGAGCCGAGAGAGGGTTGTGAACTCAAAGGCAGGAAGCAATCGAATGAGTTATATTATTGTAGAACACTCTCCTTATATACAAAACCTCAAGGCAACAGGACATAACAAGTTCACAAGACAGACAATATTACAGAGGAAAAACCAGACATGAATTTTCATGTTCGTTTTAGTGCGAGGGAAGAGCGAAGATACAAGCATAATATATACAAAAGGAATTATGTACAATTGTGCGAAACACGGTTGGTACATGGCTCCCCCCCTAAAAATGACATACTGTACATGTTAAATAGGGCGCCCTGATCTAGAGAGGCGAACTGTAGTCGGGTCATCTGGCAGAAGATAAGCAGGTTTTAGACGATCAATGGAGACCCAGTCTTCTTTGCCCCGAATGTTTAGGAGGAATGCTTTCGGACTGCGTCGGATCACAAGGAAAGGGCCCGTGTAAGGGGGCGTTAGTGGTGGCTTGCTGGTGTCGTTGCGCAGGAAGACTTGCGTTGCAGAGTGCAAGTCCGTTGGTATGTGATGCTTCGTTGGGGGCTTGTAAGTCTGGCGGCACGGAGTAAATTTTCCCACGACGTGACGTATGCGCTGGAGATCGTCGGAGGAGGTTGTAGAAGGAAAAAATTCGGCAGGGACGACCAACGGGTCGCCATACACCATTTCAGCTGCCGAGACGTCGAGGGCGTCTTTAGGAGTGGTCCTTAGTCCCAGGAGGACCCAGGGAAGCTGAGTAAACCAGTTGCAATCCTTGCAGAGGGACATCAAAGCTGCTTTGAGGGTGCGATGAAAACGTTCAACCATTCCATTGGCAGCGGGGTTGTAGGCCGTTGTCTGATGTAGGGTGATGCCCAGGAGATTCGCTAATGACGTCCACAATTGAGAGGTGAAAGTGGTTCCCTTGTCAGAAGTAATATGCTCAGGGATACCGAATCTTGAAATCCATCCAGAGAGTAAGGCAGATGTACATGAGGCGGACGTTGCAGTTTCCATGGGAATGGCTTCAGGCCAACGAGTGGAGCGGTCGATGACGGTAAATAGGTAACGATGTCCTTGTGATGTGGGTAGGGGGCCTACAACGTCGACGTGAATGTGTGCGAAACGACGCTGAGGTTGAGGAAAGGTGCCCACTCCTGAATCCGTGTGTCGATGTACTTTGGAAGTTTGGCAAGAAGTACAGGCGCGGACCCTATCCTTAGCATCCTTAGAAATGCCGTGCCAAATGAACTTTGCCTTCAGCAGCTGTGCAGTAGAACGGCACGAGGGATGTGAAAGGCCGTGAATGAAATCAAACACCTGTCGGCGCATGGGAGCAGGAATCCAAGGTCTCGGTCTACCAGTACTGACGTCACAGAGGAGGGTGGTGTTGAAGTCTTCGAGGGGAAAGTCTTCCCAACGGAGGGACGTGCAGGACGTCCTACAAGCTTGATACTCTGGATCCTGTCGTTGGGCTTCAGCCAGGGCATCGGCACCGGGATTAATTTTCCCAGGGACGTATTGGAGGGTGCAATTGTATTCAGCCACGGCGGAGAGATGTCGGCGTTGACGGGCGGACTAGGTGTCAGACTGTCGAGTGAAGGCGTGCACCAGAGGCATGTGGTCTGTGCGAATGACGAAGGGCGTACCTTCTAAGAAATGGCGAAAGTGACGGACACCCAAGTGCACCGCCAGCAATTCTCGATCGAAGGTAGAATAACCCGATTCTGCCTTGGACAGTTTTCTGCTGAAGAAGGCCAATGGGCGGGGCGAGCCTTTGACCACCTGCTCGAGTACTGCACCAATAGTGACATTGCTGGCATCGGTGGAGAGAAGGAGAGGGGCGTGTGGGATAGGAAAAGTGAGAGCCGCAGCAGTTGATAGGGCCTTCTTTGCATTGCAGAAGGCTGCTTCTTGAAGGGGACCCCACTTCAGGTCCTTCGGCTTGCCCTTGAGGGAGGCGTAGAGGGGAGCAAGAGTGGCGGCAATGGCTGGCAGAAAACGGTGATAATAGTTGATCATGCCCAAGAATTCCTGCAGAGCTTTGACGGTCGAGGGCACGGGGAAGTTCTGAACGGCTGCTACCTTCTCAGGGAGGGGGAGGACACCTTCAGGAGTGATGCGGTGCCCTAAGAACGATACTTCGTTGGCGCCAAAGGTACACTTGTCGTACCGGACTACAAGGCCGTTTTGTTGCAGGCGGTCGAGCACGATGCGCAGGGGACGGCGGTGTTCCTCTTTTGAGGAGGAGAACACAAGTATGTCGTCCACATAACATACACAGAAATGGAGGTCCCCTAAGATGCCATCCATGAGACGTTGAAACGTGGCCCCAGCATTACGAAGGCCAAAACAGGAGTAATTGAAGGTGTATGTACCAAACGGAGTGGTGATGGCAGTCTTAGGGATGTCTTCTGGGTTCATTGGCACCTAATAATACCCCTTCAGGAGATCAAGCGTAGAGAAAACCTTTGCTTTGTGCAGGTAGGAGGTCACGTCGGCAATGTTTGGGAAGGGGTAGTGATCCGGTTCTGTTTGCATGGTCAGGCGCCTGTAATCCCCGCACGGACGGAGGGAGCCGTCTTTCTTCAGAACGATGTGTAAGGGTGACGACCATGGGCTGGAGGCCTTTTGGCAAAGGCCCATTTCCTCCATTTCGGCGAACGTCTGTTTGGCGGCTGCCAATCGTTCCGGTGCCAGACGTCTGAATTTTGCGAAGACTGGGGGTCCCGTCGTCTTGATATGGTGATAAATACCGTGCTTGGCAGGAACCGTGGGCGTTTGGCGAAGTTCTGGACGGAAAACTTCCGGGTACGACGTGAGGAGGTGGGCGT
Organism: Palaemon carinicauda; assembly: GCF_036898095.1. NCBI lineage: Eukaryota > Metazoa > Arthropoda > Malacostraca > Decapoda > Palaemonidae > Palaemon > Palaemon carinicauda. The sequence continues at coordinate 11,710,373 of NC_090768.1, forward strand.
AGGCATCCGTGGGTGCGCTAATGTGGAGAGCAAGGTTAGAGGGGGCGGGTTGAAGAGGTGTCGACAAGTACGAGTCTGCGTTGACCAATCGTCGGTGGGCGACATCGACCAGAAGGTGGAAATGAGAGAGGAAATCCGCACCGAGGATTGGCATGGTGACGTCAGCAACGAGAAACTTCCAATTGAATTTACCGTTTCCGAACGATAATGTGAGGTTCTCGTAACCGTAGGTGGGTATCGCAGATCCGTTGGCAGCTACCAAGCGGACGTCGGCAGATGTAGGCAGACTACGTCGTGTCTTGAAGAGTTTCCTTGGCAAAAGAGAACGACAAGCACCCGTGTCTACCAAAAATCGCACGCCCGTTCCTGCATCCTGTAAAAAGAAAAGATTAGAAACACGGGAGGCCACCGCCACGAGCGATGGCCTACTTACACGTTTTTTGGCCACTGACAATCCTCGACACATTTCTTCGCAGTTGCCCCGAATCTGAAGTGGTAGTAGCAAAACTGCGGCGGATGGGAGGTAGTAAGTGGCTGTAGAAGTCGTTTGTTGGGGCGTGAGCGATTGGTGGGTGGTGGGCGGCTTTGTCTCTGCTTCGGCACGTCACGGTGTGGGCGTGTATGTCCTACGGCATTCATGTCAGCTTCAGTTGACGTTGAATAGGCATCCTCTTCGTCAGGGGTGGAGGCGTTGATGGAGGTCTTGAAGTGGCTGTCCATAAGGGCGTCGGCTTTGGTCATCAAGTCCTTTATGGGTAAACTATCGACATCGGGTATGGCAGCGCGTATAGGTCCGGGTAAATGGCGTATCCAAAGGGCACGAAGTAGGTTCACCTCACGAGGAGAGCCGTCTGCGGCAGGTTGAAGGCGAGCGATACTGGTCATTTCCCTGAGGTGAAGCGAAGCCCTTTGGTCCCCCAACGGTTGTTGCGAGAGCTGAAAAAGCTTTGCTACACGGGCGGCTGGCGACGGCGAGTACTGTTGCAGAAGGTATGTTTTGAGGGCGTCATACGCTATTGGCGTGTCTCCTTGTTCACAAAGCCAATCGGATATTTCCGGGAAGGTGTCCTCGGGTATCGCCGTGAGAACATAATCTGCTTTGGTGGTTGAGCGAGTCACGCCGTTGATGCGAAACTGGACTTCTGCGCGCTGAAACCAAGCAAATGCTTCTCCCCTGGCGAACGGTGAAAATTTCAATGGGGCTGCCGCAGCGCCAACTGCTGTAGTAGAGTCCGCCATAGTACTAACGATGGAGGGGCGAGGGAGGTGGGGGTGGAAGGCAGTGGGAGCGACTGAGTTATATTATTGTAAAACACTCTCCTTATATACAAAACCTCAAGGCAACAGGACATAACAAGTTCACAAGACAGACAATATTACAGAGGAAAAACCAGACATGAATTTTCATGTTCGTTTTAGTGCGAGGGAAGAGCGAAGATACAAGCATAATATATACAAAAGGAATTATGTACAATTGTGTGAAACACGGTTGGTACAACTTCTTCGATAGAAGGCAAGTGTTTTGGACATGAATCTCGGGCTTAGTTTTAGAGTCTGGCTGCAGATATTTTGTTCATTTTTGTTTGGTAAAAGGGAGAAGCAAATAAAAAAATAATCTGATCAATAGAATAATTTTCATAGTAAATATTATTATAGATAATTGATCTTCATCAAGATATGGATTTCTTCATTTACAAACAAGCCGAGGCTTTATGAAACTTATTGTTATAAAAAGGAACAAACATTCGTATATATCAATTCACGAAAAAGGAAGGAATCTGTGCAACCATTTACAAAAAGTACTCCATTTCTTAATTTCTGCTCATTGGCAAAAGTATATATATTTTTTTGAAGATAAAATCTGCTGAGCTGGAGAGTAAGAATACTTGATCTTTAGTACATAACAAAGGGGAATCCTGTTTTAATCTTCTCCACCCATACTTTCTGTCATCTTTGCTATCTAGGATCTTTTAAATGCACCAATAACAAGTTTTGAAAATGAACGATTTACTTCTTGTAGTTTTGCTCTCAAGTCCTATTTTTCTTCTAGCAGATCTGGAAATTCTATTTGACTCTTGATTTCTTTAAAAATTTTACCAGTTTGACTGGGTGCATTTTATAATAAGACTATTATTGTAAGACATCTGCATTAGTCATAAAGGTTGTTAAGGAATCTGGGTTTTGACAGTTGCAGAGAACAAGTCATTATTGAATTTCCTTCATATGATGACAATAAACGTCAATTCTGATAGATTTATTGCTAAACAATCATATTTGAGTACAGTATATCTTTTGCCACAAATTTCTTCTTCATAATTGGTATTAGGAATATACTAATTAGGTATGCCTGTAAATCGCATACTGCTCTGAACTGCGGATGACATCTCCTGAAGAACTACGACGCGACGTGAGTAGGCTTCCCCATTACCAGTAAACAATCTGTAGTTCTCATCTACCTTACCAGACAGATCTGTGGAGTAGAGGATTCCAAATCTGTGCATGTTTGTTTGGCCCCCTTATTTTGTTGTTCTGTTTATATTGCAGCTGAAGGAAGTGGTGCTATTGAAATAGGAACTGAATAGTCCTTGGCAATAACCGTTCTATTTACAGTAGATTTTTCCAAGGCATACATAAGCCTGAGGCCACAGTTTTATTTTTGTTGGTTCAGATAATAACAATGATTTGATCCTGCCGAAGTGACCAAAATTGTACACACTATAAAATATGAAGTGATGTTTGGTGAAATGTCTGGTAGAGTGTCTGGGATTGTAAGGGGAAGAGCAAGAAAAGGTGTGGCTTTATTGCCGAGTGAATGGATGACAGGTAAAGTAGTGGAATGGAAGGAGATATCATCTAGGTAAATGTGGGTAGGGGTTTGGTTAGGTAGGGTATGTTGGGCTTTTGTCAGTGCGTATGAGCCAGGTTGTGAGAAAATTGAAGAAGAGCAGAATGAGTTCTGGAATGAATTAACTAGGTGTGTAGAAGGACTGGGTAGAAGGAATTATGTAGTTGTCATGGGTGACTTAAATGCTAGAGTGGGCGCTGGAGAGGTAGAAGGTGTCATTGGGAAGTATGCGTACCAGGTGTAAATGAGAGTGGTGAGAGACTGGTAGATGTGTGTGTTGAGCAAGAGATGGTGATAAGTTCTAGATTTTTCAAAAAGAAAGATACAAACAAGTATACATGGGTAAGAGTGGCAAATGGAAGAGTGGTAGAAAGGGCGTTAATGGATTATGTGTTGATAACTAAAAGAATGTTTGGAAGATTGAAAGACGTGCACGTGTTTAGGGGTATGGCTAACGGTATGTCTGATCATTTTTTGGTGGAAGGAAAACTAGTTGTAGCAAAAGAGTGGGGGAATAGAGTAGGTGGATGTAAAAGGGAGTTAGTGAGGGTTGAAGAGCTAATAAAACCGGGGGTTAAAAGTAAATATCAAGAAAAGTTGAAAATGTCATATGACGAAGTGAAAGTAAGAGAAACTGGTAATTTAGGGAGTGGAAGTTAGTAAAAGAAAATTTTGTTGGGATTGCAAGTGATGTGTGTGGCAAGAAGTTTGTTGGAGGCAGCATGAGGAAGGGCAGTGAATGGTGGAATGGAGGAGTGAAGGTAAAAGTGGAAGAGAAAAAGAGGGCTTTTGAAGAATGGCTGCTGAGTAATAGTGTAGAGAAGTATGAAAGATATAGAGAGAAAAATGTGGAAGTAAAGCGCAAGGTAAGTGAGGCAAAGAGGGCAGCTGACCTGAGGTGGGGTCAGGGATTGGGTCATTCATATGAAGAGAATAAGAAGAAGTTTTGGAAAGAAGTGAAGATAGTAAGGAAGGCTGGTTCAAGAATTGAAGAGACAGTGAAAGATGAAAATGGAAGGTTGTTAAAAGGAGAGGAGGCAAGGAAAAGGTGGGCGGAATATTTTGAAAGTTTACTGAATGTTGAGGATAATAGGGAGGCAGATATAATTGCTGTTGCAGGTGTTGAGGTGATGGGAGATGAGAATGAGAGAGAGATTACAAGAGAGGAAGTGAGGAGAGCACTAGATGAAACGAGAGTAGGAAAAGCATGTGGTATGGATGGTGTGAGAGCTGAGATGTTGAAGGAAGGGGGTGTGACTGTACTTGAATGGTTGGTGAGATTGTTTGATATGTGTTTTGTGTTGTCAATGGTACCAGTAGATTGGGTTTGTGCGTGTATTGTACCACTATACAAGGGTAAGGGAGATGCCCATGAGTGTTGTAATTCAAGGGGTATTAGTTTGTTGAGTGTAGTTGGAAAAGTGTATGGTAGAGTACTGATTAATAGGATTAAGGATAAAACAGAGAATGCAATCTTAGAAGTACAGGGTGGTTTTAGAAGAGGTAGGGGTTGTATGAATCAGATTTTTACAGTTAGGCAGATATGCGAGTAATATTTTGCAAAAGGTAAGGATGTGTATGTTGCGTTTATGGATATGGAGAAAGTGTATGATAGAGTTGATAGGGAAGCAATGTGGAATGTGATGAGGTTATATGGAGTTGGAGGAAGGTTGTTGCAAGCAGTGAAAAGTTTCTACAAAGGTAGTAAAGCATGTGTTAGGATAGGAAATTAAGTGAGCGATTGGTTTCCGGTGAGAGTGGAACTGAGACAGGGATGTGTGATGTCACCGTGGTTGTTTAACTTGTATGTTGATGGAGTGGTGAGAGAGGTGAATGCTCGAGTGCTTGGACGAGCATTAAAACTGGTAAACTGAGAATGACCATGAATGGGAGGTAAATCATTTGTTGTTTGCGGATGATATTTTACTGGTTGCAGACGTGGAAGAGAAGTTTGGCCGATTAGTGACAGAATTTGGAAGGGTGTGTGAGAGAAGGAAGTTGAGAGTTAATGTGGGTAAGAGTAATGTTATGAGATGTACGAGAAGGGAAGGTGGTGCGAGGTTGAATGTCATGTTGAATGGAGAGTTACTTGAGGAGGTGGATCAGTTTAAGTACTTGGGGTCTGTTGTTGCAGCATATGGTGGAGTGGAAGCAGATGTACATCAGAGAGTGAATGAAGGATGCAAAGTGTTGGGGGCAGTTAAGGGAGTAGTGAAAAATAAGAGGGTTGGGCATGAATGTAAAGAGAGTTCTGTATGAGAAAGTGATTGTACCAACTGTGATGTATGGATCGGAGTTGTGGGGAATGAGAGTGACGGAGAGACAGAAATTGAATGTGTTTGAGATGAAGTGTCTAATGAGTATGGCTGGTGTATCTCAAGTGGATAGGGTTAGGAATGAAGTAGTGAGGGTGAGAACGGGTGTAAGAAGTGAGTTAGCAGCTAGAATGGATATGAATGTGTTGAGGTGGTTTGGCCATGTTGAGAGTATGGAAAATGGCTGTCTGCTAAAGAAGGTGATGAATGCAAGAGTTGATGGGAAAAGTACAAGAGGAAGGCCAAGGTTTGGGTGGATGGATGGAGTGAAGGAAGCTCTGGGTGATAGGAGGATAGATGTGAGAGAGGCAAGAGAGCGTACTAGAAATAGGAATGAATGGCGAGCGATTGTGACGCAGTTCCGATAGGCCCTGCTGCTTCCTCCGGTGCCTTAGATGACCGCGGAGGTAGCAGCAGTAGGGGACTCAGCAGTATGAAGCTTCATCTGTGGTGGATAATATGGGAGGGTGGGCAGTACCAACCGAACTCGGTTGAGTCCCTTGTCAGGCTGGGAGGAACGTAGAGAGGAGAGGTCCCCTTTTTTGTTTCATTTGTTTGATGTTGGCTACCCCCCAAAATTGGGGGAAGTGCCTTGGTATATGTATGTATGTATGTATGTATAAAATATGATTCCTTATGTAGCCAAAACCTTATGCATACATACATGGTTCATATATACTTTAAGACAGAGGAAGGCCTCCTTTAGTGTTAGACTGTTCGGTTGGGGGAAATTTCCACTAAACTAATCATATGAGCTTCTTCTGAAGTCGATGGCAATCTCAGTTTAATTACCAAAGGATTCCTAGAAATGAAAGAAGTACATCCTTACTGTTTTGTATAATGTGATTGTTACCAAATGGGCGGGAACATGTGGTTTGCTGTCCTATACCCTTTATTGCAAAAATTAATAGGCTGAGAGAAAAAAGTTTTAATACTAAGGTTTTGGGTTTTGTATGTTTGTGGATGTGGAACAGATGAGAAGAAATGTGTTAGTACGGTGCAGATAGAAGAGCAATGGATGCAATGGTAAGGAGATGAGGCCCTGGGTATATATTTGGTCATTTTGTTGAAGCAAACGTGAAGGTAGATATAATTTGGAGAGAGAAGTGTAAAAATGTAGTTGCAAATGTTATTTAAGATGAGTGAATTTGATAAGAAGTTAGAGGAGAATATGGATGAACCTTGGTCTAAGGTCAAGGAAATGTATGTGGTAAAAGTCCGGTGGGGAATTTCTGAAATTCCGTGATGGAATCATGGGACAACATGTAGTGTTGGAGGGTAAAGGGTAGGCAGAGCAAATAAAAAGGGCAAGTGGCGAAGTAAAGAAATGAAAGTTTTTTAGAGGAGAAAAATGAAATTATTTGAGGTTTAGGTATAGGATATAAAGAAAAACCAGGGGAAGGCATACAAGAGGACGGATAAAGTATGCAAAACTAAAGTGAGAGAAAAAACATACATTAACAAAAATAAAACGGGACAAGGTAAATAAAAAATTTGGAGAGAAAACTTTCACAGTAAAGTAAGCGCGGAGAGAAAGGTCAATGAACAAATAATCTCTAAATAAAATCTATAGATGTAGAGATGCTGCCAAGGATGAATGCAGTCCTTGGTCGATTGAGTGAGTACTTAGAAGATTAATTTTGTTATATGTAGGGAGTTAGGAGAGGCAAAGCTAAATTATGTAAGTTTTGAGATGGTTTGTGTAAGGCTTAGAATTCCTGTGGACGTGGCTTTTAAGGATATCAGAAAGGTGATTAAGAGATTGAAGAAAGGAGGAATTGGTGAGTTTAAAAGAGAAATGTTTCATATGGTGGTGATACTGTGATTGATACTGTGGTTGATCAGGGGAAGATTTTTTGCGATTGGGCGCGAGGAATATTTGTTTCGTTTTATAACAGTAAAATTGTCGTGTCAATTATTGGAGTACAGCATTCCTCGAGTATACTATGGAAGTTCAAAGTTGCAGCAAATGTTTTTATGTTGAACAGGCTGACATAAGCCTTTTTACAGTTTATATTTGACATATCTGTGTTGACGTTGTTACTGTTTCTAGAATGATTTATTGTTAATTTGTTCTCATTTATTTCATTATTTCCTTTCCTCACTGGGCTATTTTTCCCTATTGGAGCCATTATGCTTATAGCATCTTATAATAATAATAATAATAATAATAATAATAATAATAATAATAATAATAGTAATAATGTGTTTGGCAGGAAAAGGTGGATGGTAGAATTTCAATAGCATAGGAGTGACAAGGGAAGAACAGTGTGGTTAGACAAAGAAGAGGGTGTGCAGATTGAGGGCTTGTTATGAAACAGTCGTGTAAGAAGTTTGAAAGTAAAGAGAAAAGCTGACATACAGTACATGAACCTCGAGAGAGTTAATTTATTGAAGGTAATGTGTATGAAAGAGTTAAGTTGTTGGAGAATAAAAGAGAAGACTGGTAGCAAGCAAGGATAAGAGTACAATGAGAAAAAATAAGAAGGATGATGGAGTAATGATTCACTAATTGATTATTAGTGATCTGACGTCGTAATTGCAATGACCAACGATGATAATGTCAATTAAATCTCTACTATTCCATGAAGAATTTATATTAATTAAAAAATAGGAAATGTATTATATTTAGATATGGCACAAGCATCCTAAGTTACTTCTCCGAGGTTCTTGGCATTCATACTAGCATGGAGTCATAAGTGTTATATGAACAGTGGAAGAATGGAAGAGATTGATTCTTATACTGTAGATATCATGAAGTGAATTCGATAGAGGCTCGTAAGATGAGAAAGAGATGAGTTACATATAAGAGAAGCAACAAAGGTAATAGGATAAGTGCAATTGATTGATAAAAGTTTTGATTTGTCTGTGGAAGACAGGGTGGGGATGTATGCAGAGATTGCTCAATCTTCTCTCCTTTATGGAAGTGAAGTATAGATTTTGCATATATATGAGAGAAGAAAAGGTTAGAACTGATGAACAGTTTTCGTGATACAGTTGTGGAAAGAAGTACCACTGTGGTAAGCTTATTGAAAACGTCCATGCCTGACATTCTGTTAGACGGGCATTCGAGAACAACTCGATCTCGAGCTCACCAAGCTCACCAACCTTGTAAGTTAGGAATGGAGGGTTTGGGGGAGCCTATCGTTTACCTGCTGAGTCATCAGCAGCCTTTGCCTAGTCCTCCCTGGTCCTTGCTTGAGGGGAGAGGGGACTTGGGTGCTGATCATATTGTATATGGTCACTCTCTAGGGCTTTGTCTTGTCTCGGTTCCTTGCCCCTGCCATTCATGACCGACCTTGAAATTTTGAAACCGGCAACATGGCAGTAGTACTAATTAAGAGTTATTGTGAATGAACGTGGTTTGTTGTGTTGGGGTATGAGTGGCGGAGAGGTTCACTGCTAATCTCGAAGTGTGGGGAAGATTTATTAAAAGGTTTATATGTAGCATGTGTAAGTATTACATGTTAAACAAAGATATCACTACAAAATGATAACAGCAGAGAGAAGACGAGACGTATGATTTAGAGTCGAGGCCCTGATGTTCCGCTCCTCCAACAGCATGCACGTGCTCTCTCTCTCTCTCTCTCTCTCTCTCTCTCTCTCTCTCTCTCTCTCTCTCTCTCTACTTGTATAATCCCTTCCGCAATCATGGTTTCGTGCGTCTTCCAGTAAGTAGCAAATTGCAGCGAGACATGACGAGCCGTAGGGAACTTGGGATAATACAGGTTAACCTAGAAACATATATCACATAATTTTAATTTTATGCGTTTTTTAGGATAATCTCTGTATTTGTATACTCACAACAATTCATTCAAGGCTGAAGATGCATTCTGTGTGACAGTCACATATATCACATAATTTTAATTTTATGCGTTTTTTTAGGATAATCTCTGTATTTGTATGCTCATTCAAGGCTGAAGATGCATGCTATGTGACAGTCATTCCTGAAGCCAATTACCGTGACTGATCTCCCTTGTGATGTACTTTATGTCCACCTCAATAAAACTACGGGCTCTGTCCCCAATCAGACACTTCCTCTTAGTTTTTCTTGATGTTGTAACAGGACTGTCACATTTCGAAGACTACATTTGTCGCTTTACTTTAAAGGATATGGGTTCTGTTCTGTCATGTTAATATTTGATGTTATTAATAATTATAATCCTTGTGGGAGAATCCGAGTGAATCATTAAATGAATAATAAACATAAGCATTTGTTTAAATTTATTCACCAGGTTGCATAAACTAATATTATAAATTACTCTTCACTAGTTGTGTTAAGACTGCAGGCTGCGTTATGGAATCTCTTTTAATTTGCAAAATTGGGTTTGCTCTCTCTCTCTCTCTCTCTCTCTCTCTCTCTCTCTCTCTCTCTCTCTCTCTCTCTCTCTCTCTCTCATGACTCAGTTGTACCAAGTTGCTTCGAACACTTGTGTTATTTTTCGATATAACGAAATAGTTTACCGATTTCCTTTACTAAGTTTTGAATAAACGAAAATTACAGGTAGTAAGTATTTTATGCATATATATATATATATATATATATATATATATATATATATATATATATATATATATATATATACATACATATATATATACATATATATATATATATATATATATATGTATAATGTATATATATATGTATATATATATATATATATATATATATATATATATATATATATATATATATATATTGTGTGGGCGCTCGAGTATTAAAATAACTGGTTCATGTGATCTGACAGGGAAGAAGCCAAAGGGAAAATGAAACACGATTTAGATTCTACCTGCATTTAATTTTTCCTGCGATTTTTGCATTTTCATTTCGTATTTTTTTCAATATTGAGAAATTCCTTCCTAATAGGGTTACTCTACACCAACGACTATGATTATTGGCCACTTAATACTTCCTTGTATACGTAGGCGAAACTATAGTGTACAAAGCTTTCACGACGTTTTGATCTGTATCATCTACGTACTCTGAATTATACAATTATCCTTCATTCATCCTACAGGAACAAAGCTTGTCAAAATAACCTTGAGTCATCCTTTCACTTGTAACCTTTTTGTAACTTCTACCAACGAAACCTGGCTTTGTTACATCTTTTACCAACCAAACCTCACTTTTTACAACTTTTACCAACCAAACTTCCCTTTTTTGCAACTTCTACCACTTCTACCAACCAAACTTAACTTCTTTTGCAACTTAAACCAACCAAACCTCTCTTTGTTACAACTTTTACCAACCAAACCTCACTTTTTACAACTTTTACCAAACAAACCTCACTTTTTGCAACTTCTACCAACCAAACCTCACTTTTTACAACTTTTACCAACCAAACCTCACTTTTTGCAACTTCTACCAACCAAACCTCACTTTTTTGCAACTTTTACCAACCAAACTTCATTGTTTTGAAACTTCTACCAACCAAACCTCACTTTTTTTGCATTTTATACCACCCAAACCCCACTTTTTTGCAACTTCTACCAACCAAACCGCACTTTTTTGCAACTTCTACCAACCAAACCTCACTTTTTTGCAACTTATACTAACCAAACCTCACTTTTTGGTGACTTCTACCAATCAAACCTCACTTTTAACAACTTTTACCAGCCAAACCTCACTTTTTTGCAACCTCTACCAACCAAACCTCAATTTTTACAACTTTTACCAACCAAACTTCACTTTTTTGCAACTTCTACCAACCAAACCTCACTTTTAACAACTTTTACCAACCAAACTTCACTGTTTTGAAACTTTTACCAACCAAACCTCACTTTTAACAACTTTTACCAACCAAACTTCACTGTTTTGAAACTTTTACCAACCAAACCTCACTTTTTTTGCAATTTATACCAACCAAACTTCACTTTTTTGCAACTTCTACCAACCAAACTTCACTTTTTTGCAACTTCTACCAACCAAACTTCACTTTTTGGCAACTTCTACCAACCAAACCGCACTTTTTGGCAACTTCTACCAATCAAACCTCACTTCTTTGTAATTTATACTAACCAAACCTCACTTTTTGGCTGATGCCTACCAACAAAATCTCAATTTTCTCGTCTTTTCAACTATCTTACCCTGTATAGTTACCTTACAATTAATATCTCCAGGTTCAACTTTCTTTATTTGCCTTCAACATTCCCTCTTCACTTCTTTAGAGAAGAGTTGTCCCAACAATCCTCTAGCCGTCTATCCACTATTTTATTATTATTGGTAATTGGTCTTGTTTTACTTGCCATTTTATTGTCAGTCGAAAGGTAGAATAAAGTAATCAGCGAGAAAATTCTATAGTTTGGTTATGTCTTGGTTGCTTGATTTGAAAATTTTAATTTCAAGGTCGGGTAGTTGTTTCTGTTGATCTTTTTATAGTTTATATATGACCTATCTGTTTGTGACGTTGTTAATAGTTTTTAGAATGATTTATTGTTAATTTATTCTCATCATTTATTTATTTCCTTATTTCCTTTCCTCACTGGGCTATTTTTCCCTATTGGAGCTCTTGGGCTTACAGCATCTTGCTTTTCCAACTAGGGTTGTAGCTTGGCCAGTAATGATAATAATAATAATTTGTCATTCAGACATAATTTAAAAAGCCTTTCCTTGTCTGTAATATTTCTTTAATACGAATTATCGTGTTATGATAATCCTAGTTTACCCAAGGCGTCAAAATGACTTATAAAAATTCAGATAGATATGCACACACAGATTCAACCTTTCCCATTCATAACCCTTTCATAGCTTCAACTGTGGTTCGGCAATTTGCGTGATTTCCGTATATACCTCTCGGGGTACCCCCTCTCACCAGGGTAGGAGTACTCCTCCCCCGTAAGCGTGGTATGAAATGTATGTATGTATGTATATATATATATATATATATATAAATATATATATACATATATATATACATATATATATATACAGTATATATATATATATATATATATATATATATATATTTTTATATACTGTATATATGTGTAAATATATATATATATATATATATATATATATATATATATATATATATATATATAATCAGACACTTGTTTTATATATATAGGGGAGATTTGTCAACGTTGTCATCACGATTTATTTAGAGTTTGAATTATTTTGAAAATAAAGAGAAAGAAAGCACTGTAAGATAGTTGCTACAAATAAAATATTTTTTTTTTCGAGGTAATGAATATGAAGTAATGCGGGTTTGTAACATATACTGAACGTAGTATTTGGGGTATTTTCAGTTTTTATGGTTAAAGAAATATCAGTATGCCATCTGATGATCTTTTTTTTCTTCTCTGATGACCATATGGTAAATAATTGACTGTCTTTACATTGTTGGATTTATATACCAACCTTTTGCCAAAATTTTTTTTTAACATATTGTTTATATATTTCATGCCTAAATATTTTAACAACTATTTCAACGTTAACTTTTCGAGTGAAATATTTGCGGCTCGAAATTATGTTCTGACTAGGTTCCATCCCAAATACTCCTTCCCTTTTTTCCCTATAGTTTTATGGCGACTGCAGGACTAACGTGTATCCAAATTCGTGCGTTCAACATCGAGGCTGTCCTTAACTTAGGGACGTAAGTAAACCCCGAATTGCCGTTGCTTTTTGGCTCAAAAGGAAAATGATTTGATAATTCGCAGTCGACCAGGAGGGAAACGTAAAGGTCTATAGAATGTTTTCTATAGAGTCTGGGAAAAACATTGACCATCATCCGTCGGATGGGACTACTGACGTCCGACGATTTGAAGTCCAATCTCTCTTTTTACGGTTAAAATGGGAGACACTGGCAAGTTGTCTAAAAGACTAGTTGTATTGCGTAAGGTACAAACTGCGCAAGGTAATAAACAAATTGCGCACGAGCAAAGGATTTCCAACGGTGTAGAAATTAGCGCGAGGCTTGAAAAACGGTTAGCACTGGCTCATGGAGTCTAAAGGCTCCTACACACGATAAATTTTTTCGTCAATTAATTGATATCAATTTATTGACGACAATGAAATAGAGGAAATCACTGTGCCTACATACGGTCAATGATTTTACTTCAATTTTCAGTTTGATTCTTATCTTCGAGATGAAAGCATCTGTGGCTCTAGGAATAGTGCTTGCTCTGGACGAAATTTTATTGAAGACCCATCAATAAATATCAAAGGATCTTTGATCTCTCAATGAATTGATTCAATGAAATTGTTTCAATTAAATTGATATCAATGTCCCCTACACACGGTCAATTCTCCATCAATTCATTGACGTCAATAAATTGATATCAATTAATTGACGAAAAAATTGATCGTGTGTAGGGGCCTTAAAATCCAGCTGGATCCATCTTCGAAAGGGCAGCTATTTTTTCAATATCAGTCGGCTAGAGCCAATGAAACTTCATCTTAATCTTGTTTAGGCTTTTATACACATTGTTCAAGTCTGAATTTAACTAAAGTCCTCAGGTCTGTCCACTGGTTCACTGCAGATTTTCGCAAGCAAGACAAAAGATTTTTTTTATAAAATAACCCAAATTAGTTAGAGGTTTTATTATGAGTAAAAGTAATTAAATATAAAACAAATAATGAAAAACATTGAATTTGTAAAATGCACAAAATATTAGAACGAAGCCACGATGTCTTTGAAACTATCAAGATTGAAAATGGTAAATAAAAATG
>NC_090768.1:11726709-11744209 GCF_036898095.1 Palaemon carinicauda
ATATAAAGAGCTAATTATAACCACTAACATTAAAGAATAAACAAATTGATAATTCACTATAAAGAGTAGAACTATTGACACATTAACTCTTACTTTACATTTGAGGAGAATTATGGCTGGCATTCAGGATACGATAGAGGAGGAGAAGAGGTTTACTGCTCTGAAGGAGTCTACCTCCATGAGAACATCTAGTAAAATATCAGGAGTTTTCTCTCTTGAACGGGACTGACTATCACTAATTCAATTGCTTGATTTACATTTGTTGGACACTGCCATCTTATTATGCACTCTTCTTATACCTCCAACCCTCTTGTCTTGCTCAAGGAACCTTTCTAGAGATGACAGTGTTTGTTTTTTCTAGAATGTTTTGAAAATGCAACCATGCGTCGTCCCTAAATAAATTCTCTGCTCACCTTGCTGAAGCCTTGTCTAAGTCATGTATTTCTAAAAAATTTTTGCAGGGTTTCCCACATTTCCAATATTTTCCTTATTGCACTCGAAGTGAAAGGTTTGTCACTATGTGCCTCCTCCTTAGATAAAATCTCCTCAAGAAGAGGTTCTTGCGGCTCCTTATGCAACTCCAATGGTTCGTCCAAAAGATCACTGATGCCGTCCCTATCTACCTCCAAACTTGCCCAAGGACACAATATCATTATCAACTGCCTCCTCTTGCATGAATTTAAACCTTCTCTGAATAATTTTCTGCACCTCATCCAGGTCACAGTTTCCTCTGCAGAGTTGAGGGTTCTCTTGGTAACCCATTTTAGGCTTTATGAAATTGTAAAACAGCTGATGTAGAAATATTCTTTCTAAAAGTTTCTGAGGGTGAGACTGGATCTTTCAGTGACCTCAAAACATAGTGAGAACGTTTTTTTTTTTTTTTTTTTTTTTTTTTTTTTTTTTTTTTTTTCAATTAGAGATCACCTTCTGATCCATGGCTGGAGGATAGGTAGAAGTATTTTCTGTAAGCAACAAGAATTGGAGTTGGAGGTTCATATCCAAAAGGTACTTTTTTACCTCGGGACCAAAAACCTCTTCGACCCATTTAACAAAAAGTGTGGATCACCCAAGCTTTGTTGTTTGACATCCACATAACATTCCGGTGCTTCTTCTGGACCTTGGACTTGGAAAGCTCATGGATTCTCCTTGTGATACACCAGAAGAGGTTTTATTTTGTAATCCCCATTGGCATTAGTACAGAACAGTAGGGTTATATGGTATTTCATGGGATTGTGACTGAAAATTGCATTCTCTTCTGCAGTAATGAAGGTCCTCTTGGTCATCTTCCAGAATAGACTGGACTTATTGTAGGTGGACACTTATTGCAGTAAGACTTGGACTCCACGAACCTTTTAAATCCGGAAACAAATTTCTCTGCTGCCTTGACATTAGAGCTCTCAGCCTCACCTTTCTTACAATACTATGGATGCCTGTTCTTCTCTTGAAGTTATTAACTAAACACGACTTGCTTTGAATAATTCTTTTTCTTTGTTTGCTAATGTACCTGGCTCCATTTAAACAATTTCAATATACAGAAACTTTGCTTTTTCACAAATTGATGTTCTTTGCTATCATATATCCTAATAACTACTACTTATTGAGTCTCATAAGAATGAAGATCTCAACATTGTCTAAAATACGTGGCCATTGTTTCTCCTATGGCCGTAACCAATTCACAGCATCAGTTGCTCTGATTTCTTTCTTCAAGATTTTGCTTATCGTGAATATTGTACGATTGTACATTTTTGCCAAGTTTGCCATACCCACACCTTGCTTTTTAACTCTAACTCCGTTCCAGATTCCCTTCCTTTTTATCTTTCTCTCCATCCCGTTTTGTTTGGCTCTGTTCTTATGGCCTTACTTCCATAAACCAGTCCATTGGAAAGCTCTATTGATCAATTCCTAACGGTTTGCTTTCCCATGGTTTTCAGTAAACTGTAATCCAGCATTTTTGTTTCAGTTCCAGTTTCTCACCTTTAATGTTTGTTTTTCATGTAAGTGGTAAAAACTGCTAAACGAATATCTAAAGCTTTTGTTGGTACTGGAAATTTTCATCCCATTTTTCAGTTGAGGGGGATAAGTTAACTTTATTTTTTTTAGGTATTTTTATGGTGAATGAAAATATATACTGTAGTGCGTATGTGATAGTCAGTGGTCACGATAATAGAAGAAAATTGACTTAATCTAAGATATCATGCCATAGAAAACGAGATTATACGCCATAGCTTCCATGGATGACTTCAATAGTTAAAATGAAATCTCTATAACACTGCTCCAAAATTATTTAAATCCAAGCCATATTCTGTTTCCCAGTAATCATGTATTATTCTATTTTATTAAATACGGTGTGCTGTAGGGATTAATTTAGGGTCCTTGTCACGTCCCTTAGATCCCCGGTTGCTCCCTCGGTTTGGTCTTCTATATCTCTGTCCCCCTAACATTCTTCCATCTTACTGCTCAACCGCTTAACTTTAACTCCATGTTGCATCTGCAATTTTTTCATTGTTGCACATGAACGTTAAATGGCCTCCAAAGCTCCCGTGGTAGGCCTTATGGTTTAGATTCACAAGTCAAATCCAATATGTATATTTTCTCGGACCTTTTCATGTATAAAGTAAGATGCTAAAATTATACTTTATATCAAAAGAATCATATCGGCGTCGGTTTTTTGCACTTTTTTATGCTTACAGATTTTAGAATAGTAAAAGAGATTATGGATAATTCCCATGGTTTCCTATATATTAAATAAAGACATTAAGAAGTAGCTTGGGTAAACAAGCAAATGGAAGGGTCCATTCTGTCGTATTCTACGATGTCTGGGCTCTGTTTTCTGAAGTCTTATCAATTATACCCTCATTTCCTCTAATAGCTGATTGGATCTATCATGTCCTGTTCCAATAACATCAAGAGCGAGCTTCCATGATCATACTATCACGAATAGACTTCTAGGTCTTACGTAGGAAACTCAAGATTGCAATACAGACATAACTGTATAAACAGGAATTTCCAGTCTCCGGTGTTTTTCCATTTTTCAAGGAATGCGTGTTTTAAATTTGCATAGATTATAGATTGGAATAAGAATTAGGTAAATAACTATCCTTAAAAGAATCGATTGAGGAACTGCCATGACCTAGGAAACTTAAGATTATAGAAGCTTTAAGGTAATTAATCGGTGGTTTTGTCAAATTAAATAGGCATAAGAGATGGGAAACAACAGTTTTATTTGTCGTATATAGCACCTGTTCAGACTTGAAAATCAGTGTAATTTGATTTAGTAATGTTTCAGCCCAAATATATAAGAAAACTCAAAACTTGTATAAGTACAGCGAGAGGTATTTGAATTGACCTCTGAGTTAGATAGAATGCCATGGACACCTATGCATCCCTACTGTGTCTACTGTGACCTAAGCAGTGACCCAATTAATATGATGTGTTTTATCATGATCGGATATACAGTACTGTTGAATTATGGTATTTTCTAAGGTGGTTTTCCTCTTACGATGATGTCATCTCTCTTGTATCTTATTTTGGAGCTCTGCATTGATGATGATGATGATGATGATGATTGTTGTTGTTGTTGCTAATAATAATAATAATAATAATAATAATAATAATAATAATAATAATAATGATAGATAAGATAAAATCTTAGATAATTAGTATGCCACAAGAGCTAAAACTCCAACAGGAAAAGTATCCCAGTGAAGAAAAGAATAAGGAAATAAGTAAATTATCCTGGACATGAGAAATAATAGATAAGATATATAAAATGTTTTAAGACCAGTTACAACGTATAGATAGATTTGTTATATAAACTATGAAGAGAGACTTATTTCAACCTGTTCAACATAGACATTTTCTGCAAGTCTGAATTCCAATGATTCAACTGGCAATCTAGTCCCAGCTGGAATAAAGCTTCTAGAACATTGTATAGTTTTGAGCCTTATAATGGAGAAGACATGGTTGTTAGAATTGACTACATAACTATAGTACTACGTACAGGATGGCACAGTCTGGGAAGACCCGAATGTAAAGGATGGTCCGAATTATGGAAAATGTTTTGCAACATGCATAAAGCACTAGGTGAACGACATTGCCACAGATTAATATAAAGACTAGGAATAAGAAATTTAATAGACAGCTAGTTTTTGTCCAACAAATGGCAGTAATTTCCGTCTTTTGGACAAGTTTTAAATGTTACAGAAGCTGTCTGAGCAAAGATCTGGTAGTAATTTTAGTCTTCTTGAAGCGTTTTGAACGTTATAGACGTTAGCAGCTGAAGACTAGACAAGAGATAATACTCCTGTCTAGGGTTGTGGACTGATTGGTAACGTCTCTGCCTGGTGTTTTCCACACGGGGGGTTTGAGTCCCGCTCAAACTCGTTAGTGCCTTTATTGCCTGCAACCTTACCATCCTTGTGAGCTAAGGTTGGGTGGTTTGGGGAATCCTATAGGTTTATCTGCTTAGTCCTAGCTTGAGTGGAGAGGGGGCTTGGGCGCTGATCCTAGTCTCTAGGGCATTGTCCTGCTTGCTAGGGCAATGTCATTGTCCCTTGCCTCTGACATTCATGAGCGGCCTTTAAACCTTTAAACAATCAGGAGATGGAATTGATGCTAAAAGAGTAGCATCATCTGCATGAGCAACAAGCTTGTTTTTTAAGCTAAACCACATAACATTCGTATATAGTATGCAAAGGAATGGACACAGTATATTACTCTTGGGTACACAAGATATTACATTACTCGACAATAGTGCCTTTCAACAACTACTGCATGCAATCTGTTACTTGAAAATTCAATAGTGGTGCTAAGAATAAACTTGCTACTCCTATCTGTTTAAGTTTGAAAATGACACGATTAACACTGTCAAAAGCGGCACTAAAATCAAGGTCAGTTATACGAGCTTCTTGACCTCCGGCTAGGGATTTATGGACAGTATTGGAAATTATACGGACATTCCATAATTTTCATTGATTGCAATTCATAGAATATTACTATTTAGTCACGGTTCACAGTAATTTCTTGTCTTTTTTTTTTCCTCTGCATTCATTCGCATGAATTGTTTCTTAAACTAATTAATATATTTTCTGAGAAAATATTCTGTAGCTCCAACTTTTTGATTTACCGATTGCCCTTGTGTTTTGGAGAGAGAGAGAGAGAGAGAGAGAGAGAGAGAGAGAGAGAGAGAGAGAGAGAGAGAGAGAGAGAGAGAGAGAGAGAGAGAGAGAGAGAGAGAGAGAGAGAGCAGTTTCGCTTGTGTTTATATTTGGAGTCAACGTGTTCTAAAGTGGAGAAATAATTTCTTGCAATCTTTGAACGCATCGATGTTAATTCGACAAGAATCCGAATTGAATAAGAGTTGCACCCCATGTTTGGGTCGCAAAAATGACCAGCATCATTTCATATTTTGCTCACCCGACAAGATATCCATTAATTTTTACAAAGTATGTTTTAATATGTGTATTAGTCGCGTTACGTGTCTGGCCAAAAGGGGCAGGCAACCTGTTTCGCAGCATTCTAAGGGACAATTCCTTAAGTTAGACGTAAAAAAAAAAATAATGTTGAATAATATACTGTAGAACCGGTGAGGGCAATGAGCATCTAAAACCTGTTCTAGGATTACAGGGTAATTGAAGGGCAAAGGTTTCTGGTTTCAGTGGGTGTGTAGGCAGGATTGGCGCTAAGCTCTCTTGGATTTTGTATATGCATAGAATCTTAAGGTGTTTGTTCCTTCGAGTACAGTATAGCAAGGAAGATCATGCAAGTTGATAGCTTTTTTATGCGAAGTTACTTAAGCTCCCTCTACTCTCTATCAGGCCATAGTTATATGAGTGGGTGACCATACTTGTGAGTAGTAGTTTCCTTTATAATAGGGTATATGTCGCCGATAGCGTGCGCTTAGAATTGTTATTGGAGAACATATCCTCGGTATCCATGACGACTACTTACGACAAATTGCTATAAATCTATTTTGGTCGTTAGAAGCAACGACTACCTGCTGCGTTTAAAGGCCGCTCATGAATGACAGAGGCAAGGGACAGTGACATTGCCCTATCAAGCAGGACAAGTCCTAAAGACTGACCATATATAGATATGATCAGCACCCAAGCCTCCTTTCCACCCAAGCTAGAACCAAAGGAGGGCGAGATAATGGGTGCTGATGACCTATAGGCTCCCCCAGACCTCCCATCCTTATCTTACAAGGATGGTGAGGTTGCATTGATCAAAGAAACCAACGAGTTTGAGTGGGACTCGAACCCTAGTCTGGCGTTCATCAGAAAGGGGCGTTATCACATCGACCACCATAACCCTCGATTATTTATCAAATATAAAAATATAATTTTCGTCCAGATCCAGATCAAGATTTCGCCGTTTGTATAACCTCTCTCTTCCTTAAGACCAAGTGTCGGAAAATAAATGGACAATTGAATTAAAATGAGGGGTTCAAATCTAGACCATATTATTTAGTTCTATTTTAAACTATGTACAGTTTTCTTTCAGGTCAGATTTGACTGATATTCTGGAGTCGTCTGCAAACAAGAGATATAAGATTAATTTTTGCATAATCTTGTTTATATCATAAATCAACATTATAATAATATAGGATAAAAATACCATTTCTCGTGGGAAACCTAATAGAGCGTGGTTTCGTTTGAAAAGCTCTACACTAACTATTCCTAAGAGGTTCGATTTGATAGACAATTTTATAGCCATGTTTCTACAGAGCCTCTTGGTGTCCATTTTGTATCTTGATTGCTGAGAGAGAGAGAGAGAGAGAGAGAGAGAGAGAGAGAGAGAGAGAGAGAGAGACATAATTTGATGTAATGTTAAAGTAATCTTCTAATATTTGTACATAAGCACACACACACACACACACACACACACACACATATATATATATATATATATATATATATATATATATATATATAGTGTGTAAATAATGCATATATATATGATGATTTTATCGCTAACACCTGATGATTTTGAATTTTTCATAGAAGACACAAATTCCCTTTAATAGCGATTTCGTTCTCCCTCGGGATCACAAATCCATCAGGAAATTCCTTTAGTGATAAATATTTCTTTTTGGCCGAGGACTTGCCCTATGGGTCTGTGATCCTATGGCAGAACGAATTCGATATTAATGGGCATTTGTAGCTTATTTGAATGTATGTATATATATATATATATATATATATATATATATATACTGTATATATAAATATATATATATATATATATATATATATATATATATATATATATGTATATATATATATATATATATATATATATATATATATATATACATATCGTAGTTATCGTTATGAAATAATAAAAACAGTAAAATGTTTTGTAAAATGTTGACATTTGGGTACTGCAACAAGAACTGGTTTTCCACAAGGGTAAAAGAAGGCTGCTTGATGTGAGTTATCAAAAGCACCTTTTGTCCTCCGTCAACAAATAATTTCCTCGAGATAAAAAAAAGATATCAGATAATATCTTTTAGCCAATGCTGAAGAAGTCCTACCAAGGAAGTTATCGGGTTGCCTTGATTATCCTCCAGCTTTTCTTAAGAGATTCTTCCAAGCAAATCATGCATTCTTTTGCAAGAAGACATTCCTCTTCATCCGCTTCACTTTCCCGCTCAGGAATTCTGAACATGTGTGCGTCAAAGCAAACGTGTTCCATTGCCGGCGTGTCTCTGAGGCTTCGAACCACATGGACACTAGCACCGAGACGCTGTGAGCTGGCGGGAATTATCGCAAGGTCAACAGGTCGTCAATGACGTCAGTGAAGGGCATTCAGTTGACCTTGTCTTTCTCTCTCTCTCTCTCTCTCTCTCTCTCTCTCTCTCTCTCTCTCTCTCTCTCTCTCTCTCGTTAACCCTAGGAACTACTAGATAACCATGAGTTGAGTTGTTGTTAGTCTTCACTTCTGTGTGCTTTTATGTAAGCATGTTTTTTATTTATGAGATTTGTGTTTTTTTTTAAACATTGTGGAAAATTATTTATTTTCAGTATTATTTTATTTGTCTTTTTATGTACATGAATATATTATCATTATTATTATTATTATTATTATTACTTGCTAAGCTACAACCCTAGTGGGAAAAGCAGGATGCTATAAGCCCAATGGGTTCAACAGGGAAAATAGCCCAGCGAGGAAAGGAAACAAAGAAAAATAGAATATTCTATGAACATTAACAATATTAAAATAAATATTTCCTACATAAACCATAAAAACTTTAACAAGACGGAGGAAGAGAAATAAGATAGAATATATATGCGTATATATGTGTGTATATATATATATATATATATATATATATATGTATGTATACATATACATATATTTATATGTATGTATATGTATATATATATATATATATATATATATATATATTTATATATATATAAATGAATATACATTCATATATACAGTATATATCCTTACACACACTTACACACACATATATATGTATGTATATACATGTATATAATTTATATATATGTATATATATATATATATATATATATATTATGTATTAATGTATATATGTATGTATCTATTCGGATCAAATTTAATCAGATCGAAATAGACCTTTCCACCCTGATTTTCGGAATGTCATCCCGAACAAACACTCGAATCTTTTTTTGTCAGACCTCATTTCATCAGGCATAAAAGAGGCAGGAAATGAAAGACAATTACTGTTCGGATTGCCGACTGTCTAATTTTCATGCAATCAAAAGATACGACTGAAGGACATCCTCAGGGGAGTCTTAAATTCGGGGGTTTTACCGGATTAGAAACGGGGTAGAACTTTGACGGTAATTTTCCAAGCCGTCTTAGTCACACTTGATCGGGTAGATGGTATTGAATATCGCCGCCTGTTCTTTGATGCTTAAAATGCAGTAGTTTCATTTCTCTTATCTCCCCTATATAATCAAGACTAAGTGGTTGGCTGTGAGTGGTTGGCTTTATATATATATATATATATATATATATATATATATATATATATATATATATATATATATATATATATATATATATATATATATATATATATATATATATATATATATTATAGTATATATGTATGTTATATATACATATATATATATATATATATATATATATATTTATAGTATATATATACATATATATATATATATATATATATATATATATATTTATAGTATATATATATTATATATATATATATATATATATATATATATATATATTTATAGTATATATATATATTATATATATATATATTATATATATATATATATATATATATATATATATATATATTATATATATATATATTTATATATATATATATATATATATATATATATATATTATATATATATATATATTTATATATATATATATATATATATATATATATATATATATATATATATATATATATATATATATATATATATATATATATATATATATATATATATATATATATATATATATATATATATATATATATATATATCCTGTTGCCCTGAGTGGCATTGCTATAAATAGGACCACTAGGTCTCTTCACGTTCCTCGGGTAGGGGTATAGGGAGTAATCATGCCCTAGAGGCCTAGAGGTACACTCGGAAACCACAATCTCCCACAAAATGCCGAAACTGCCGTGTTGTAATTAGGAAAGTGGGAGAGGTGGGAAGGATTGAATGTGGTTGCGCGTGCATGTGCGTGCATATCAATCTAAATATTTAGCCTTCATTTTTGACGGGTTGCGTGCACTAGTATTGCTTATCGATGTTGCCTCCCTATTTAAGATTATTTCCAATGAATAATAACCTGTGAATGACTGAATGGCGAAAGTTATTTCCAAAAATGTCCATGAGATTTGAACACATGTTTGGTCTTTGTTATTTAACGAAAGAACTAATTTGTTAATGACAGGCATTAAATAGTATGAAGATTTGATAAAACCTTTGACTTCTCATAATCGCTAATGAAAATCATTCATGATCCGAAGGTCAAAGATAAGTGATATATTCTTCAACAAGGAAATGAAACTGGCAATTTATTCACCTCCGGTCCTTCGTAATGAGTCGTTCATGCAAACTGCAATGTGCCACTTAACCTACTGACACTGACGCTGTTCAATTAATGGTTAATCTGCCGGATGTACTTCATATAATACTGTTTTCAGTTGCTTCAAGATGATAGAATAACTTCAAGGGTATCTATGCACGTCTGCATTGTTTAAATAAATGTATCGTTGCATCATAATATGATTATTATCTTGAAATGCTATTTTTTTTTTGTTCACCTATCATTCCAGTTTTGATTACCCGCTCTTTATTTTTTTTTCAGTTTTAAGATTAGAAGTGATCTGCAAATCTATTTAGTTATGCCAGCTTCTTTTATATTTAAACGCATGCATATCCTCAAGAAGAATAATTTTTGTAATGAAAAGTTCACCACTTTTTGTTCACATATCGTTCCAGTTTCCATCAGATTTCATTGGCACGTCGCCGCAAGTGTCCACTTTGACATCGGAATGGCTAACGCCCTTCTTGCTCTGCTGACTTCCGCGATGTCCGTTGCTTCCTGTTAGATGCCCTTCGGTCTCGCCCTCCTAATTCTCTCTCACCAATCCTCCCTCCATCCCCCCTCCCTCTCTCTCTCCCCTCTCCCTTTTCTTTCATATCCTTCCTCACCTTTGCTCTTTCTGCTACATCACTCCACATTAATTCTAATATAGACTGGTTTTTTCCTGGATGGATATTAACTGCTGTAATTAATTTTCATTTGGAGCTTGGTTTCATTACACATTCACGATTTAATAACTTCCGCCCTTTGTGATTCTGTCCGATTTTTTTTTTACGACAGCCTCGGTTGTTTTCCCTCGACGACAAATCTTTTTAACAATACCCAAGAGTTTATGGTCACACATTACAATTTGTTTATATCGCCCCTTTCATCATTCCCTTCCATGGTTCTTCGCATGACCCTTTGTCGTATTTTCTCTTAGTTTCTCTTTCATTCACTTCCTTATGCCTACTGACCTTCGACGTCCCACGCCCTCGTCCCGTTCTCATAGTGAGGCTGGGCAGTTAAAGGATCCCCTAAGAATTAGTGGGTTTTGGGGGACTTGGAACTTGTTTCGTGCATCAAAATTTCGTTGTTCTGTGGTCATATAGGTAATCTCCAAACCCCTAATCCTTAGTGATAGCCCTGCATATATGGTTATATGTCTTGTCTTATCGGTGTTGTTCTAGATATTTAATTTAGAAGTAACAAATACTCGTGTATGCACGCACACGCACACACTTTATGTATGTACTGTATACATACATACATACATATATATATGTTATATATATTATATATATGTTATATATTATATATATGTTATATATTATATATATACATATATATATACATATATATATATATATATATATATATATATATATATATAGAGAGAGAGAGAGAGAGAGAGAGAGAGAGAGAGAGAGAGAGAGAGAGAGAGAGAGAGAGAGAGAGAGAGAGATGAATATAAATATAATTATATATGAATATATTTACACTGTGAACATATAAATATGTACATATGATAATCATTAGAATAACAATATGTGAAGAAACCAGTAATGGTTTTCTAAAAGTAGATAAAGGAAGCCGGTTTACTACATTTCTCACTGGGTAACTAACTTGCGTGCTGTTCTTGCAAGAGCAACCTTCGAAATTTGATTATAAATGAAGTATGACTTATTGTTCTCGCTTTCCATTTTTTATCTTCTTGAATATGGATTACCTTTACAAGACTCTCGTTTGTTGCGTGATGCTGGCATTTATTCTCAAATGGAATATCATATCGTTTAGGACTTTTATGAAATGATACAATCTATATAAATGATATAGTCTCCTCAGCCTCCTGCTTCTCAGAAAAGGTTTCCGTGGCTGCAGAAAGCGTTTGTGTTCTTATTACAATTATATTTGAGAACATCAATTCCTGTTGCAGCGAGTTTTTTTTTTTTTTTTTTTTTTTACAGGTGTATAAGTTAATACAGGGTTAATCGAGTTTGAAAATGATAACATACTTTATAACTTTATCCTCTGTTAACAAAGTCGTCATTGCTTCCATCTGCCTTTCTTATTCTTTTAAGAGCAGATCTAATCAGTAATATTTTACAACTATAATTAGCCTTGTTAAGCAGACCCAAAAGAAATGAAATGTTACTCATTTCCCTTCACCACTGTTGAACTTTAGGAAGGACAAATCAGTCTTGTTTTATTATCTGGACATCAAGCTTTATTACGCACACCCGTCTGCTCTTGGCAGGCTGGTAAGGCCTTTCCTCTAGGGCATTCGACGGGACTCCTTCCTGCATTCCTCAACATGAGGTTCTTCCTGCACAGAGAACTCCACCGTGTTTGGTAGAACACCCGAAATTTCGTCCTGGTTTGCAAGGAAAGGCGACTTGTGTACCCCACGTAGACCATTTTGATATATGACGTGTTGGGTTTTTTCGTCAAGTAAATATATAGTTTGAGTTGTTTTGGAGTAGAATTAAAGTTATTTCCTTCAACTATAAAGATATTAATGGTTGTCTATGACTGTACAAGCATTAGGGAATGTACTTATTTATGCAAGGAACGCCACCGTAAAATCCCAATTGTTAATCGATTTGAAGATTAAAGTATCCCTTTGCTTATTCAGTTGAACTGGAATTTTTGACCATAGTTAATCTGGCAGTGTCCTTGTAGAGTAGACACAAAATAGTGTTCAGAATATATTTTCCCATTTATATACCTCTACGTATTTCTAAGTGTTTCATCTCAACGTAGGAGAAGAACATATGTTTTGTAGCGATCTCAATTTGTATAATACTTCTGGAGTGTCTGGTTTTGATCACATTCGATATTTACGATTATTCTAATATGCGACTCGGCAAAATATCTTTATAAGATAGGTGTGAGGTAAATGAATGTTGAAAAGTTTGGGAAACTACAGACTAGCTAAGATATAAACAATTAGTTTATTCAATAAAAAGAACACTGGTCGTATTTGCGTGTTTTTTTTCATTGACTTAGAATTTTTACGACGTTATGGTATAATCAATATGATTGATATTGTCTATGTTGGTAATGTCTTACTGCTGGTATTAATGTTGTTATCTTATCTTCTTCTTCTTCTTCTTCTTCTTCTTCTTCTTCTTCTTCTTCTTACCATACGAACTTCACACAGTAAATTTACCAGAATTTAAAGTATTTTGGTTTGAATGCATGAGGCGAAAATATTGAAGCTGTAGAGATGTATTCTTCTTAGAGTGCTGTATATATTACACAAGAAAACTTGAAAGGCCGAAAGATTAAGAGATATGTAAAAGAAGTGGTAAAAAATGTTGGCTAAGAAAAAGGATGGATTAGTGTTATGAAATGGTTTGGTAATGTAGGAAGAATGGAGAGTGATAGGTTGGTGAAGTGTAAGAATTTGTTATTATGAAGATGGAGGAGGAGAGAAATACAGAGTAATGGCTGAATACATTGCATGAAATGTTGATAGTAAAGGGTCCTCAATATCCAGGAAGCGAGAAAGTTTGTGCATGACTGGGGTTGGACGAGATAATTCTAACTAATCAGCGATCAGGAAACTTTTCCGAGCTAAAAGGGCACCGCTGCGAGTCGGTGCAAATCTGCCTCGATAAAAGAAATGGACTATAGTGTGCGGGGCAGCTAATGATCGAGAGTTTTCTGCATAATTGTGGAATTTACTCATTATCCACGTATTTTATTCCATCTGTGACCTAGTTCTGGAATGATCTTCCCAATCGGGTTGTTGAATCAGTAGAACTTCAAATGTTCAAAGTTGCAGCAAATGTTTTTATGTCTTTTTATAGTTTATATATGACATATCTGTTTTGACGTTGTTACTCGTTTTAGAATGATTTATTGTTAATTTGTTCTCATCATTTATTTATTTCCTTATCTCCTTTCCTCACTAGGCTATTTTTCCCCATTGGAGCCCTTGGTCTTATAGCATCTTGCTTTTCCAATTAGGGTTGTAGCTTGGCTAGTAATAATAATAATGATAAAAAAATGGGGTTATGACCATTGTCTTTGTATCGCCATCCACTCTTATGGGAAAAGCTTAAAGTTGGAAATACACAGACATTTGTTTTTGCTGATATATTGTACTTCAAGGAAGGAGAGCGCATATATAAGGGGTGTGGAACCCTTGGTGTGATAAAATTCGCCATAAATGGCGAATAAGTCTCCTTTCCTGAGCTCAACGGCAATTATATTTTTCTGGGAAATAATTACAACCTTGCTACACTGCGTGGTATAAAAATCCCCAAAGGGCTGAGGCCATTGGGTTTTCGTCACTGTATTTACAAGTATATAAATGGGGGTACCTTAACGTGGTGAAAAGGCTCACGTATCGCCATAATCAAGCAGAGTTGTACTAGTCAGGGCCACTCATACTAGGTTGGTTTGTTGTGAGCGATCTGACTAAAGTCTCCCATCATAACCATTCCACAGTGGCCAGCTTGGTGATGAAAATGGCCAAACCCCAGACATGACTAAGGACATGTCTGAGGCCTTTGTCCTGCAGTGGACTAGAAATGGCAGCATTTGTTGTCCTTGTTGTTTACTTATATTTGCACAAGGATAATGTTCCTCACCTGTCCTAGAAAAGTGAAATCAATTACATTGTATGCAATGATTGCGCTATGCACCGGTTGGTTAACCATCACCTTAACCTGTAAATGAATACTAGAACCTACAGGAGCTGGAAAAATCTTGTAGAGCTTGCAACCTCATCCCTAGAGAAAATAGAAGGCTGTGTCATTATGGCACACTTCAAAGCAATAAACATATATGTATAGGCATATAGTTGTATGCGTATATGTGTGTGTATGCTTGCGGTAAGTCGATCATCTAAAAAATAAGAATATTTTTAAGGTATACTTTACTGACTTCATGAGATATGGTTATATCAAGAGTAGAGATATTAGTAGATTTGAGATGTCAAACTGTTGACATCAAGTTGATAAAATACCTGTAAAGCTTGTTAGTTTTATAAGTAAAGTTATATTTTAGATCTCTAATAAAATCTACAGATGTGACGTCATTCACAAATAAATCATTGCGAGCAGTCTTTCTCTCACTAACGTACAAAGATAACAGTCGAAATATTTCATCCCACATAAAGGAGATTGGAAACGCGCAAGCAGCGCAATTTTTAAAACTTCGATATATTTTTTTTTGTTTTTTTTACTCTTTTATGGACTTCTGTCATTGATTGCTAAATGTCACCGGTTTGCTCTTATGTAAGCCATTACATCAAACTCCAGCAGTAAGTGTCATTTCACCATGTAGATTCGAAGTATTACGTATTTGCACAAAATCATTCACGCTCGTATGTTTAAAGATATTTTGATACTCTAAGATATTGCTAATCTGACAGTAACACCATATTTTGCGTAGTATAGGAATTTGTCGAAAGTTTTGGAGATGTTTGTCGTGAACTTACAAACGATGTTGTAAACTAGACTACGTTATTTAGTGGCCATCATGAACACTGATGCATGGCTCTTAATTTTTATGGTTCTTCTGTAGTTTATAAAGCCATTCGTTGGGCTGCTGACATAATGTTTGTCTAGAAGAAAGTGAATAAATGTGTGGGCTTTGAGGAAGTTCTCAGACTAACAGATAGTAGATGGCATGTAGTGCGGTCTGTTCCTTTAACACCGCAATTCTGAGTGCAGTGGTCCTTCAATGCCATTAACACACTAATTCCCCACACACAAAGTCATCCAGTTTTTTTTATAGCAGAGTTTGCCGTCAGTACTCTCTATCAGATCTTCGGCTATTGCAGTCTTGTCATCAATAGGGGATATATATTTAAGGAATCTTGCTAGGTTATTACCGAGACTTTTTATTTCAAAATCTAATTACATTGAGCAAAGGCTCCGTCAAATTTCGAGATTTTTTCATTTCAAAATCTAATTACATTGAGCAAAGGCTCCGTCAAATTTCGAGATTTTTTATTTCAAAATCTAATTACATTGAGCAAAGGCTCCGTCAAATTTCGAGATTTTTTATTTCAAAATCTAATTACATTGAGCAAAGGCTCCGTCAAATTTCGAGATTTTTTATTTCAAAATCTAATTACATTGAGCAAAGGCTCCGTCAAATTTCGAGACTTTTTATTTCAAAATCTAATTACATTGAACAAAAGCTCCGTCAAATTTCGAGACTTTTTATTTCAAAATCTAATTACATTGAGCAAAGGCTCCGTCAAATTTCAGTCACCATATAAATTCTTTTTAATTGAATCTACCGGATTTTTCCTTCATCATCTTCATTATCACATTCATTGCCAAGAACTCAGCTCAATGGATATTTTCAAGCAATATACGAAGAGAGATATACAGATTATGCTGTCGTAAAGGACCCGTAAAGATCTGAGCTTATCGTAACACTTGATACCACACCTGGCCCTGGCACATAAACGCGAAAGTTTTGGAGCCTCGATGGCCAATGCTACCATCAAACGAAAGAAAAAAAAATAATACAAAAAGCGACTTTATGAGACGAACATCCACTGGAGCATAGCTTATTGCTACTTCCGAAGTTCCTCTCGACTCGTCAGTCACTCTTTCTTTGGGCGAGTCAAGTTAGAAATCGTGTTTCTGCCTCAGAAGTCATATTTCCAGAAACTGACGTTGTAATGTTAATGGCATCATAAATGTCAGAATCACTGAAGGTTATTATTGAAACAAGATCAGCCACGTAGATAATAAATTGGTTTTAAAGTATAAGCGATGCTTACTCGTTCATAGGCTGTCATCTAGTTATCCAAGTCTACACACGCCTTCGTCTTGATTATGTCATGTTTTTTTCGACTTTTTTAATAACAAGTTGTTAGGTTCTCTTAAACTCCCGGTTGGCAAGAGAAAATGAGTTTTTGACGTCTGTTGTAAAAATAAGAAACAAAACAAGTTTCTGACAAAGTTCAGGTCTCTAAATCTTCAACAGCAGGCACATTAAAACTCGCGCGAGGTTGTGTCTATTTGAACAGTAGATTAAATCAAGGCAATTCTTGTTGAGTTCAGCACTATTATTGGGATTGAAGAATTTATATCAGTAAAACACTGTTAATTTCCCTTTTTGTCACATTAAATTTTTTCTTATTTCATGAAAACCGTGAATGAAAACCAGTCGTGTTTTGCTATTTTGTTAAAGAAGAAAACAAGAAAAGACTGTCTCCTTGGGTAGGATATCCTTTGAGGGCCAAGCCCTTCAAGGTTAATAGATCAAAGAACCTCTAAAATACAAAAGATTGGAAGTTTCCTTTCAAAGGCAGAATTAATTGGAAAAAATATTGATTCTTTTAACACATTTTTTTCTTCTCATTGATACTACATAGTCATGATATGCATTGGTTTTTCTTGATCGTGTAATTATTTTCTCAAAGCTTATCCTAACTGTGCTC
>NC_090768.1:11749209-11776709 GCF_036898095.1 Palaemon carinicauda
TCAGCGCCTAATCGGTCAAGTTTTATCCAGCCACGCCCTCCCCGTGTCATCGGGAACCATCGGAGACTCCGGAGGACGACTTCCTCTGTCCTTCTGAAGTCTTTCAGGGGCTTCCGGTTCCTATGGCTGGATTTTCTTATAAGTGAAATTTGCTTTTGTTCTTTAATCGTCGCTAACTTACTTATTACACTTGAGATTCGTCCATTTGTAGCTGCTTTTGTATGGTATCATAGGGCATTTATGAATTAATGCTTCTTGTTTACGGACTTGACATTGCACAATTTTCTCATCAAGTGTATTTATATACAACAACAACAAAAACAACAATTGAAGCCGTTTCTAGTCCAATGTAGGATAAAAGCCTCAGACATGTCTTGGTCATGTGTGGTGTTTGTCCATTTCATTACCTAATATTGATGGCCCTGACTAATAGAACTTTGCTGATCATGTCAATACACAAACCCTTTCAACACGTTAAAGGTATCTCCACTCAGAAAGAGGTATGCACATAAATATATACAGTATATATATATATATATATATATATATATATATATATATATATATATATATATATATATGAAAATTAATAAAATTTAAGCCTAATTTCAACTTGATGCATATTTTATTTCTATAATCCATATTCCTGCAGACATTAATCCAAACTTTTTACTTAGCATATTGTAAAAAGAGAATTCACCCAAAGAAATATGGAATAGATAAAAAAAGCTAAAGAAGAACTTGTTAATGAATTAACAAGCTATAAATCACCTGTTGCAACTCCCACCGACCTCGTCTCGCCAAGTGATCTATTGTCAGTCTCTTCCGACGTTTTAGTAATACTTTCCTGTCATTTCTTAAGAGAAGTGAATGTACTGTATGCTGGGGGTGTCTCATCATTCTACGCGGGGGGAAAGTTGTTTGCATTTATAATTACACCTTTATATCGGGTTTAATTTTATAATTCTTTGCTAATGACGTGCTTTGTTTGGGGACAGGGATGGAGTCTTTATTTATTAACTATGCACAGACTGTGGATATCCCTATAAAAGTGTTGTATAGCATTTTATCAATCAAATAACGAATCAAATAAGGAAAATGTTTGCTCATTGATATTGTATAACCCTTGTAGTATGTTCCAAGTATTATTTTTATTATTATTATTATTATTATTATTATTATTATTATTATTATTATTATTATTATTATATGCCCAACTTGGTAGATGTCTATGATTAATTATTTGTAATCCCACTAAGATTTTTGAATGTGATACTAAATGACATGATTTAATGGAAATGAAAATTTTATAACTATTGTTTGTCTATAAATAACTCTTCATATCATCCTTTCCTTTACAGAGATACAAAAACGTAAAATCTTTTGGTTTTTATATCTGTCAGCCTCAGAAATTCTTATATGAAACTAAATCACTATTTTTAACATATTACACAATTTCTAAATATTTCCCTTTCACAGAGGAAATGATGGTCACCTCAGCGTGTAGGGCGATAGGCCATTCCTCATCGATTCAGGTCACAAATTTCTGTCCACATGGGGACAATTACCTTCCCCAACCATCCGTGAATTGTCACGCAGAGCGAGCGCCACCTATCATCGCCAAGGACGCCGTCTCAGCTTCCTTAGCGACTGCGGAGGTTCGGTGTTGCAAAAGGTGGGGTTACTTTTCACTATTTATCATTATTTTCATCTTTTATTTTGGGTTCTTATGTAAGTGTAAAAAATAGCAATTACGGCAAATGTAAAGCTTACCGAAGACGCCATTACTACGACAAGTATTAAGAGAACATGCTTGAAAATGTCAGGCAGAACTGTAAATACCCGTGTGATAATTTATAATCGATTTTTTGCTTATCTTTTTTTTTTTATCTGGACATGGTCTGTATATTTTGTACAGCTGTGCTAGTTGTTTTTGTGTCGTGCCTAGGCAAATCTAGTTTTTATCCCTCTCTGTCGAACTTGCCGTAGGTGATTAATTGTCAGTTGCAAGCTGCTTCCATCTCTTCACGGTATTCGATTGAACAAAGACTTCTTGGTTTTTTCTTTCTCATATGTATTCGTAGCTACTTGTGTAGAATAAGGAAGGAGGTGAGGAAAAGCAATGAAGGTAATGAGTTTAGAATCGTTGTGAACCTTGGTACTCTGGTACGGCGGGTATTAACGCTTGGTATGCGGATGATTGTATAAAAAAAAGGGTGGCGCAATGTATGTTTGAGTATGAATATATATATATATATATATATATATATATATATATATATATATATATATATATATATATATATATATATATATTTGAGTTTTTTTATTACTGGTATGTAGCAAGTTGTGTCTTTTGCATTGATCCTGTACTGATTTACTCATAGGAGTCTAGTCATTCAAGGAAGTTTAATTTAGCATTCGCTCCATTTTGAAATGCTCATGTACAAACTTTGTATTTAACTAGTGTACGAGGCCTGTCAAAAATGACGGATAAAAATAGATATGCACACACACGCACCCCCTCTCACCAGGGTATGTCTGCTCCCTCTCCCTACCTGAGCGATGGAGAGAGCTGTTCGTGACCGGAAATCCGGAAATAAATAAGTATATATATACACATATATATATACATACATACATACATACATACATATATCAAAAGAGATAAGTTCACCAAACTTTCAGCTGGGATCCACAAGGGACTAAAAGAGTTGAAAGACCCAGGCCTACATGGTTGAGGCCTATGAAGCGCGAAGTAAGAGATGATGAATGGAGAAGTATTGAATCAAAAGCTCCAGATAGAGACGACTGGTGAAATCTAACCGAGGCCCTTTGCGTTAATAGGCGTAGGAGATGATAGTGGATATACATACATACACACAAAATACATACATTGTATATATATATATAATATATATATATATTTATATATATATATATATATATATATATATATATATATATATATATGTGTGTGTGTGTGTGTGTGTGTGTGTGTGTGTGTTTATGTGTATACAGTATATACACGGATACTTTTTCTTTGTTTTATAAGGAAGATTCTGTGTCATGTAGACTAATTAACAACAAGTAAACTGCTTGATCCTGCCATAGTAGTTTGAGTGAACGCAAAGTATAACAGATCCTAAGCATATGGTAACGTATACCTAGGACAGTAATTGGCCTGGGGCTTTTCATAAAGGCGACCTTCGTAGCCTATCAACCAAGGTCTATAGAGTACTATAGACCTTGCTATCAACTATGGAAAGGACTCTTTTTCGCAACCAATTTTTTACTGAAATTTACTTTGATCAGATGAGAAATTTTAATGTAATCACAATATCAGTAATCACTATTCTATATGTTGCTTTATAAATAATGTATAATACCCAATGTATTTATTTGGAAATAAAGTATTATTATTATTATTATTATTATTATTATTATTATTATTATTATTATTATTATTATTATTATTATTATTATACACTGCTTTGACTTGGCCTAAGTTGCGTACGTTTGAGTTCTTACAAGTTTTATCTAAGCTCTAAGTTTATCAAATAATAAATATAGTTTCAATAACCATTTTCATAATATGCGAGTCAATCAGGTAATGAAAACATTGTTTTAGTAAAAAACTTTTTCATTTCTTTATTATTCTTTGATTTAATCGCGTATTGAAAGTCCTTTTTAACAAGGACATTTTCTTGAACTGTTTATTTGAAGATCAAAGTTCGGTTTTAACATCGTGATTTTTTACAACTTTTGCCTTTTATAGTAAATGAAGCTATATATATATATATATATATATATATATATATATATATATATATATATACATATATATGTATATATATATATATATATATATATATATATATATATATATATGTATATATATGTTTGTGTGTTTGTTTGTTTATTAATACTGTATACATATATCTGTTTATCTATATATGTATATATATACATATATACATATATATATATATATATATATATATAAAAAGAAAACAAAACACAATGTAAGAATAATTGGTGAAAGTTGTTGATTCGTATAATTAATTTGGAGTGAAAATAAAGGGTGCTGGCAAGATAAGGAAAGAGGTTAGTCATGGAATAAGAGAGGCAAGAAAGGTCCCGGGATGTTCGCAAAAGATTGATAATAGACTTGAATTGGTTTAGGAAATGAAGATGGTAATGTAAGGAGGGGTTGGCGAGATAACTTCCTTTATGGAAAGCAAGTGTAAATATTAATTATAAATACAAGAAACTAATTTTAACCTGGGAAGATGAACTGTTTGCTTAGTACATGTGATATAAGCACCATTGATAAAATTGAGAATTGTGGAAATACGAAGTGATATAAATTTTAAAATGGGCAGAGGGATTCTCTTATGTGGATCAACGGACTGCAATAGTTAAAGATAAAGTGCTAGGAGGAGAGGAAGGTCTCGAAAGGGTTGGGTAAAAGAACGAAAGAATTGGAAAGGAAGGGCTGGATCAGAGTATTGATCCAGGAAGATCAAGATAGAAGTGTTTAGCGGAATGTTTTCTTGGGGTTCGACGCTCTACCGTATAGGTGTATAAAGCGTCTGATATGGAAGTTTTATAGCACAGAGGGTTCATCCCCATTTCTAAAGATAAAAGATGAACTTGGCGGCGACTTGGGCTGTTCTATTCTGTATCCACCGGCTGTAAAGGGAAACAGGCAGTGTCAAACACACACACACACACATATATATATGTATATATATATATATATATATATATATATATATATATAGTATATGTATATATATATAAAGTAAATATATATATATATATATATATATAAAGTAAATTATATATATATATATATATATATATATATATATATATATATATATCTCACAACAACAGCAACAACAATTTAGCCGCATACAGTATAGTCCGCTGCAGTACAAATGCCTCAGACATGTCCTAATTAATGCCTGGGATTTGCACAGTTCATCACCACGTTTGCAAACTGCGGATTAGAGATTGGAAGGAGCCTTTAGTCTGATCGCTCACAGCAAACCAATCAAGTATGGGTGGCCCTGACTATTATAATTTTGCTGATCATGGCCATACACGAACCCTTTCACTACGTTAAGAGAGAGAGAGAGAGAGAGAGAGAGAGAGAGAGAGAGAGAGAGAGAGAGAGAGAGAGAGAGAGAGAGAGAGAGAGAGCTTGTCAGTAATTAATAGCTAGCTAGCGTTGTTAAGAAAAAAACTGATATTTTTTCTAGATTGCGAGTTTTCCTGTTCGATTACGATTGCGCCAGATGATGCAACAACATCGAAGCTGTGTTAAAAGATTGATAATATCCCTTCAAAGCTCTATCTTGAAGAGCACAGTATAACACAGAATAATGTTTTTACTGAGGCGAATAATTCCTTAAATAGAGCCAGCAAGTAAAGCACACGAGATTAGAAATTGCTAAGAAAATAATTTTGGATTTTCATAAAGAAAGATGGTGACACGATAACTGTATCACCAAGGTCACTTATTAGTCGGGAAGTCAAGGAACCTTTGCACTGCAAAGATTTCTTGCCAAACAACTCTTCGATTAACTGTTATGTTGTATGTAATTTCACCTCAAAGAAGTGTAAAACAGGAATTTAACTCTTATGCTTAGGAAGTGTATTAAATATATTTATGGAGTGAGGAAGCTATATAATACACGCTTTGAGCAATGCACTCTGGCATAAGTAATAGATTCTGTGAACATACATCAACTCTATATAGACTCAAACTCAAAACATTTATTGACATTAAGTACACATCAAAAGGCAACGGTATCTTGCAAAATCTATGAGACAACTACTTTATCTACAAATGTTATAAAAAGAATAATAAACAAATAATGTGGTAAAAAGAATAATTAAAAGATATTCTGACATTGTCAATAATTAATAACGTATATCAAACTTTGAACATTTATCCAAGATTCCCTTAACCATATTATCATTTATCATATAACAAACCATCTCAAACTTATCATTAATATTACAATCTCTGAATTCTTCCAAACCATTACAGTCCATTATATAATGATTCAAAGTATGTGATTTGACATTATTACATAATTTGCAAGACATTCCTTCAGAACCTTCATCATAACCTCAAATATATCTATATCCAAACCGTAACCTTACCTAATTGCCTTATTGCCTTATTTTATGTTTGGGTTCCCCCAGATCCCTCAGTGTGAGGCACCTCGTATATCCACCAGAGAGTTGCTAATGCATCTTCTGGTGTATTTTGCATCTTCCAGTCTTGGATGGTCTGGGATGACTCTCATCACAAAAGAGTCATATAGGGGTGAAGCTCTACCATAAGTAAAAGTATATAGACTGTCTGTCCTCGAGTTGACATCCTGATTGGTATTTTTTTGGTAATACAGGGTGGAAACTACCTATCAATCATAAGAACTAACGTCTGAATGATTCTTTGTCCCAAAGCGTTAAATGGCAGTCACGTTTATGTTACAGTTCAGTTGTGTTGTCTGCTATTAAACCAAGAACAGATTTTTATTTATAAATGTCTTCCCTCAACCAAAGTAATCAACGTTGGTTATTTTTTATAAATATTTCTTGAAATATTTCTATACAAGCCAAGTACCATCGGCAACCCAATAACGAGACATTTATCGCTACCTTAAGATTTGTTTTACTTATTGTTACATTCTACTTTCCAGTTTTTCTTTCCTGCCAAAGAATGAATTTCATAATTACGTTATCTTTAATTACATTCCCGCGGAAGGGCTTCGTTTACCTCTGATGTTTTTATAGCCTGATGGGTAATGAATCTTCCCGAATTATAACTGATATTGTTTGTTAAAAATTTCTTTCCATCGGGTTCTTGACAATTTCTTCCTAGACCCCAAATAATTTCAGTGTATTTGACGTTTCCTAGTCAATATTCTCTGTTGTCGAACTTTGTCTTTATTGAAGGATGAACAGAAAATATTGATTATGTGTAATGTTAATATGCAAATCAAGCTATAACCCATATCAGGGGCGCTAATTCCAGCTTGCTCTTTAGGTCCTGGTTCCTCTCTGTTAATTAATCTTTGCTACGATTACATTCAGACTAGTACGGGAAATACAAACACCTACCAATAATTGGATAAAAATCCCTAACATCGCAAGAGGGTCTGCCCCTCTCTATTATTCTTTTCCTGTACTTCTCTTTCTCCCTTTTTCCTTAATCTTTCCTGTCCCGAGTACCTGCCTTCGGGCTATAAACTGGATTTTATCCAGGGGTACTTCTCCTTTCCCCATATTCCCCACTTCCCTATCCTTATCCTTATTATTACCAGTACGGGAATATCGTGTTGCATAACAACTTGTGAGGGGAATTTCAAGGTTAGGCTTGTGCCCTTAACGACGTGTTGGTATTTGTTTTCTGACTGGATAGTTTCGATATCTGGTCTTCTTTTATATAACTTGACATTTTCGTATTATGAAGACCAGTCATATCGAGAAGTATCAATAGCCTGACATATTGGAAGAATTGTCCTCATAGAAAATGCAGTTTCACTCAAGGAAAAAATATATTTATTTGAATCACATGGAAATGCAGGGGAAAATAAATTTTCTTTATAATAATTTTTTCCCCACCCAAAAAGAATTCTTCTTCTTCTTCTTCTTTGTCTACATCTTTTCCCACTTCGATGTGGAATACCCAAAATGAAATAAAGGTTGGGTACTCCGAAGGGACCTTCTGCTGATGTATTTGTAAAAAAAAAAACACGCACAGTTTATATATATATATATATATATATATATATATATATATATATATATATATATATGTATGTATGTATGTATCTATCTATCTATCTATCTATCTATCTATAATATATTTTTTATATTACTGAAATAAATTTGTTTCTTTTAGTGTGTTAATATTTACATTAGAATGTGCATGCACGCGTGTGTGTGAAATAGAGGTAAGAAGAGACAACAGCGACATTCATTATCATTCCATTCCATTTCACAATGACGTCCGGAACATACAATCCCCATCATCCTTGCAAGTTCCTCCTTGACATGAAAAGGTATTTTAATGATAACATTGTCTCTCGCAAGTTTTTCTTTGCATGTTAGTAACTTCATTTGTCTATAACTTTGTTTGAACTAAAATACAAACACATTAATAACAGACGTGCTGGATTTTTAATGAGAGAACGTATTAACGATTGTCTAATATTGTTAATGGTACGAATTTTATGGTGTAGATCTTCGTCATTAGGTTGAGTGTCCATTGTATTAGTAGGTATAATGTGTGCTAATAAAAGGACTTGTATTGATAATATGCATTGTGAAGAATGACTATAGTCTATTTCTTTTATCGAGGCAGATTTGCACCGACTCGCAGCGGTGCCCTTTTAGCTCGGAAAAGTTTCCTAATCGCTGATTGGTTAGAATGATCTCGTCCAACCAATCAGCGATCTGGAAACTTTTCCGAGCTAAAAGGGCACCGCTGCGAGTCGGTGGAAATCTGCCTCGCTAAAAGAAATTGACTATAATTTTTCAGTAGTTACTAGCTCTTGAGAGGCAAACTGAAACAAAATTATCATCATTGTTATTATTAACTTTAAGAAACCTCAATAACATTCCTTAAAGTCATGGACAGTAAAAATCCACAATATGATTTATCATTTTTTAGTTGTTTTTGTTGTTGGAAATTTTGATATATACAGTATATGATGTTACATGGCATATTGAAAATTGCAGTTATTCGATAGAAAATGAGACTGAGGAATGTAAAACAGGCTAAAATGAAGAAATGAATATGCAAGTGGAAACTTCAAGAACGAAATGGTAGAATTTATTCAAGTATTTCATATCTTTCTTTAAAAATTTTTGCTTGATTGAAACTAGCGAGGTATAATATAAACCACTTATTTTCCAAGTATGGCGAAAGTCACACGGTTTGCATTTAGAGACCATAATTTGGTTTGCAGCGTGAAAAGAGGAGAATAGAAAATGTCACAATAATAATAATAGTCAACAAACACCATCTTAGTAGCCATCAACTTTAAGCTTTCCAGTGTCACTTGAGACGAAAGGTTTCTTGTTAATACTAAATCCTTAGTTTGAAGTCACATTTTCTTAATTATATTGTCACAAATAGAATTAAAAGTATCGACAATTTTCAGTACCCAATCAGAGATAGGAATTAGACATGTCAACTTCGGTCCGGAAACTGTATTGCGAATACTGATCATCAAATGAGTGCGGTAGAAACAGTCAGTGTAGTTCACGTGGAGCACTCCACACTTTGTAGATCTTGGTAGCGTCCCTTTGGCCACTAGCTGCCCCCCACTAGCCATCTACTTTGCCAGCATTCCCGTTTCCTTTTCCATAGGCCTCCCCGGCCCCAGCGCAATACCATATGACCCAAATCCCATATATCCCATCTAAATACCAAGAGAAAAGAATCTTGGCATTATCCTTCAGTTCTGGGGTTTTATTACCCATAAAAAGAAAATAGTATTGAATTTGAATAGAATGAGCGTTCGTTACTTGAAACTATTCATGACCCTTAGCCGACATTTTTAGAATTGTTAATGTGTTCGGCTCGTAAAGAACGCGCCCTTGAATGGGGAAACTACCTGCGTTACATATCGTCGAGATTGCTACATCATCTTTATTAGTGATAGCTGCTTCGCATTTAATATTTTTCAAGATATTCCAAACAACGTGTATTTTGGTCTGACATGTCCTCTAGTTATGGTGTCATTATTGTGTATTATCCACTACAATCAAGTCATTTTGAGAGTTAGCTTCGATATTCTATTGTAATTTATTCTTCGGTATCGTATTATTGTATATTGGCTACGGATTAATAATAGTGAATGATTTTTGTCTCGCGTTATTCTTCTCACGAAGAATTATAAATGGGACAGTGGCTAATCATCCTCCACTTATTATTTTTTTTACTATCAACGCGGTTAACATCATAGATTCATAGAAACACATTAACCCTTCATACATTATCTGTTATATGTATATGTATAAATAATTATGTAGAAATTTATGAACTTACAGAGCTAAATAGATTTTGCATAAGAAAACGACTATGTTCTATAAGCATATGCATACAGACATACACACACACACATATATATATATATATATACATATATGCATGTATATATATATATCTATATATATATATATATATATATATATATATATATATATCTATATATCTATATATATGTATATATACATAAATTATAAATATATATATATATATATATATATGTATACTGTATATATATATATATATATATATATATATATATATATATATATATATATATATATATATATATATGTGTATATATATATTATAAATACACACACGCACATATATGCGCGTGTTTAGTTGTGAATGTATATATGCATACGCTTTTAGGGTATAGTCGTTCTTTTAGGCAAATTCTCTTTAGCTCTGTGATTTCATTAATTTCTAGTTCTTCACCCATGTACCTATTTTAGTTGCTGTTTGCTAAAGACTTGGATTCACATCTGTTAATTTACTCATCTTTATAAATGAAACTTCTAAAGGGGTATTAGCAAATATTTTGGACTCCATTTATATTTTTTTCTTATCCAAGTCACTTGATAGCAGAATTAAATTTCAAATTACCGTTTATTTTTTTTTTCAACTCCAGTCTTAATAACATTCCTACATGGGTAATCATTACACTCATGACCCCTTAAGACACGGTTTCTTAGTACCCTGTGATTTCTTCTGATCTATTTTTTTTAAATTATTTTTTTTATGAAAATACACTTGAAACTCTCATTTCTATGAAACTGAGTTTCACTAAACTAGCCTTGGAGAGCTCCCATTATTCAGCTGACTAAATTCACTGCGTCCCCCATCCCTCACCCGTTGCCTTGTTTGCCGCATCTTTTCTTATATGAATGCTGATCTCAAACCAGAATCACTGACATATTTAAAGATCTTATTCCTATTTAATTATCCATGAGTCTTGCAGTCTTTAATGTCTTCCTTTAGTATTAAGCTCACTCTTTTTTTTTCCATGACCTTATTTCCTATCTACACCAGTTCGGAGCTAAATAAGGCGATTTGGGTGTCTGGTCCATTTTTCACCCCATCCTGCAACTTCTCCAGTATGTGGAGTCAAAGCTTCTGACAAAAGTCATTCAACCCATTTAATTCCATTTGTGCTTTTGCATTTGATGAAAAACAGTACGGTTTGGCTCAAAATTATCATGTAAACTTAAATTTGAATTACTAGAGGAAAACAGACCAGCTTAATACTTATTGGAATGGGAGAGAGGTAATGCCTTTGTTAATTCGAAAGTCAGTTGAGTTTTAAGTAAGAGGCATATTACTGAAACATTGGTATGCTTGAAATCTAGAAATACTCCTTAGGAGAATTCAAATAATTTTGTTTTGTAAATTGTGTATTTTTAAGACATT
Organism: Palaemon carinicauda; assembly: GCF_036898095.1. Lineage (NCBI taxonomy): Eukaryota > Metazoa > Arthropoda > Malacostraca > Decapoda > Palaemonidae > Palaemon > Palaemon carinicauda. The sequence goes on from NC_090768.1 coordinate 11,760,704, forward strand.
CTATATCTATATTGTGCAAAGGATGACTTTATTGCTATTGTCTTACGATCTTTTGTCGACGATTTCTTTTATCTGGCTACCTACATACTTCAAGGACCAATGATAAATAATGTCTAAATAATGTTTGGATATTTGTCGGAAAATTTTTTCTTCCGTACATTCATGTCTGTTAGATTGATTTTTTTTTCTTTACCGATCTCTTGTTTGTTTTGTATTTATTCTTATATTTGCTTATTCATTTGGTTATTATTGTTTTTTCTGTATCTTTATATACATGTTTTTATCCAACCACCCATGAGAGGTTCCCCATATGAAAACTAAGGCTTTTACCGATTTCCATATTAACAAGACATAGGATAGTCTTGAATTTTACAACTACCTTGCCAATTAGCTTTCTACATAGGGTTTCTGAAGGTCTTAACTATTGCATAACGATTGGCAGAAAGATTAGTTGGTAAATTTTATTTCTTTCTGATTACATGACCAATCGTCTGTGCAACACAACAAAGAATATTTTTGTCTTAGCTTTGGTGTTTTTGCCTATCTGCTCCAAATTTGTATTTATCTTTATAAAACAATTGATCTTGATAGATTCCACCTTATTTATCTTAAGCAAATTCAACATAAACACTTCACTTCTCTAAAGGATAGTTAGCTCAACTATTCCTTCATTCATTAGAATTTTAGCATCCATATTCACCTCTTTTCCTCCCCTTCTGCAGAGGTCCGTCCTTTATCCGTTGTCTATGATTCACATTCCCTCTCTCTTCTACCGTCATCAAATACCTGTGATATTAAAGACCCAGGTGAATCAGCCAGTCATGGTAACAATGATCACTTTACATTCCTCGCTAATATTTATCATTATGGCATTATTCTCTCTCTCATAGATACTTAACTCTTTCGCAACACCTTTTCTTAGCATATGAACTTTTACCCATATGTTATTAGTATTCATTTATTAAGACTATTAAACATCCATTGAGGTATAACATGCCATTATCCAAGATCCGCGTTTAAGAGAAATCATTCTCTCTCTCATTATTTACTTAGAAAATAGTCTTGTAAAAAATGGCAGTCATACTCAGAAAATAATTTTCAACCCCTTATCATTATTAATACTATTCAAATGGAACTTATGCTATTTTTATCGAAAGCTTTAAGTCCACATGTGCAACATCTAGGTTTTCCTACTATTTTTTAGAAAGCTTCTCGTATAGCTATTTAATTTTGTATTTATGCATAAATATACATATGCACAAACATACACATATATATGTATATATATATATTATATATATATATATATATATATATATATATATATATATATATTTATACATAAATTTACTTAGACACATACACACACGCACACAGACACACACACACACATATATATATATGTATATATATTGTGTACATACATATATATATATATATATGTATATAATATATATATATACTGTATATAATATATATATATATATATATATATATATATATATACACGATTGTTAAGTGATACAATTACCATATATTATATATATATTATATATATATATACACACACATATATATATATATACATATATAATATATGGTAATTGTATCCCATAACAATAGTGATTTTCATTTTTCAAATAATCCACAAATACATTTTAGTATCTAATTCACTCTGTGACGGGATCACAGACACACGGAGGAATTCTTTTTATGGGAAGTATTTCTGTTCGACCAATGATTCGAACCTTAGCATCGAGTAGAAGTACAGGTAAACGGTTGACTTGAACCTGACGACTAAAAAGCTGGAGGGTTCAAATCCCAGGCCGGTCAGAAGTAATTATCATGAAAGGAATTACCCTATAGGTCTATGATCCGTTGCAGAACGAATTCCATTTCAGAAGGTTGATATATATATATATATATATATATATATATATATATATATATATATATATATATATATTTATATAAACACACACACATATATATATATCAGTACATATATATACATATATATATATGTGTATATATATATATATATATATATATATATATATATATATGTGTGTGTGTGTGTGTGTGTGTGTGTGTGTGTGTGTGTATCATAACATTAGCCACTTCACAGATCTACGCAGGAGACCCATCAGCAGTGTTGAATCCCTTACACAAACATTTGATTATTAGCCAATGGCTTACAGGGAACCTTGCATTTCTTGGACCTTATAAACCTCCCTTTTTACTACCATCTCGGCTTCTGATCTTGTACACTCTTGGTACTATAGAAGTGTACTCTATTTTCAACATTCTATCATCCTTCATTGTTATCACGCGATACAATCATCTCGAAACACACCGGATCATCCTCATACTTTTATCTATCCCTAGGTTTCTCATCCTTTCAATCAAATGTTTTAAAGGTCACCCATTTGCTACCGAAGTCGGGATTTTCACCTTGATGGCCACCGCTTTTACTCACTGAAATTTCTTTTGTGTATTTGGTAAATAATTTAATTCTTCCTTATTGTCTTAATACCATTCTCATTAATTGAGGGTTGATGTTCCCCCTTAAACAATCATTACAACATGAGAATTTAGTCTTCGTCTACATTATTATTTTGCAAATTTGGAATGATTGATAATATGTATGCCTGTGTAAAGGTTGAGGAAAGCAGTTTTATTTAAGAAAAGTAAAGAAAGTAAGAAAATATAATTGTTCTTAAAGTAAAGTATTTGATTTAAATTCCGGTTCAATAATTAATACATTTTTGTTGCCACACTATTGTCAGTCTAAAATACAGAAAACAGTTATGCATTATTTTAACGTTTAAAAAAATATTTGAAATATTTTGAAATAAGTCTGATTAGTTATGTTATAAAAACACGGGATGTTTTAAATGTCTCGTCAGACTATATCAAATGCATTTTATTCACACATTGAGCCTTGTTGGGTAGACCACCTTCAGATTTTCTACCACTTAAAGAGTGAATAACGAATACACCCTTTCCCATGAAATCGAAATTTTGATTTCGCTTCACATTAAAAGGTGTCTTTATTTACTAGTAATCAATTTCCCATAAATATTCTTTCCTTTTGAAGTGTGTGCTCTATCTTCTAGAAAGTATTCAAGCTAAAGCGGGAAAGGAATTTGATGCTATACTCAATTGTTTAATGAGGTGCATTTGCACCGACTCACAGCAGTGACCTTTTAGCTCGGAAAAGTTTCCTGTTATCTGATTGGTTAGAATTATCTTCTCTAACCAATCAGCGAGCATGAAACTTTTCCGATCTAAAAGGGCCCCCCTGCGAGTCGGTGCAAATCTGCCTTACTAATTGATTATAATTCTCACTATTTTCACGTCGGTAATAAATTACTAATAGGTATTGTATCTCCGCGCAAATTACTGAATTTTCAACTTGTGGTAGAGTAATTTTTTTTCGGATTTCGTGATTTATTCTTACTACTTTCATTAAATCAAGGGCAACAACTTCATGGTTTCCTACACAATCAAATCTCAGCATGGCATCAAGGGAATTTATTTTGGGATTCTACGCATCTTTGGGTGACTTGGTAAATTCTCCTTCTAATCGAATTAGGTAGAAGCTGCTTGTTGGGCCATTCATATTCAGTTGCAATATTGTAGAATCAACTTTAATGAATGTACTATGAATAGTTAAGAGGACTGCTGAGAATTCTGCCCTTTAATACATAAACTGCCGAAAGTATTTGTGAAAAACTACACTTGAAACATCACCATGAATTGAGACACAATCCTCTGATGAGTGTATTTCTCTATTCCTCATTACCGTTTCATGATCTCTCCATTTGTTGTATATCTTATTTGACAAATAAATCAACTAAATTTTTAACAATTAACAATATTCTTTTGGATCTGTTATTGATAAATGAAATAAGAAGGTATAGATAAGGACGCGAACAAAAATATTAAAGGGAAAAATCAAACAAAACGACCCCTGACAAAATATTAAAATTGAAATAACCTGAACAATATTTGAGCCAAATCAAATATTTAGAAATATTTCAATTTTTTTTTCATTAGTATCACTAATACAGCCATTACCATATGTATGGAAGTAACGGATAGCTAACCAGACAAGTGCAGTCACGATTGTAAAAAAAAATTCTTTTGCCTTAGTGTGCATTTGAAAAGGTGATAATCGAATACACTTATTGCTTATTGTATTCATTTCCTCATTAGTTGTCTTTGCCTCATATTCTTTAAAATCCTTTGCCACTTTTAGTTAGTATAATTACAAAGGAACGCGAACGTTCGTCATATGACTAGTTGTTCGATTAGCAACGTTAAACGAAGTTGGGTCTAGTCAAACCTCGGATGAGTGACCACCACGGATTCCTATTGAAGTTCCAAGGGGCAGGGTATGTAGCTAGCAACTTATCCCGTGACTGTTTGATTTATAATGTTGTATCATCTGACACTAACCCATGTTAAGGAAAAGTAATATCTAGAAAATATTTTTATTTGTGTATTTCATAAAGTTCTTTAGTCTACGATGTCTAGAGAAAACAGAATTAGTAACAACAAGAAATACCTGTACATATCCAGGAAATTCCAGTTATTTTTCACCTTTAGTAATGTCCTTGAAAACTTCATTTTTAAGATCATCATAATGCGTATGTGGTCTTTCAAAGGGAATCAGACCAGCTGTAGTTTTCTTTCATATTGCGTAAATTATGCGTACACAACAAAGTATCTTTGTAATTTTCCAGCTATTAATTACCCAAACATGTCATTGACTTGCAAAAGTTAGCTGATTTAAAAAATAATACCTGACAATTATTTAAGTATATACCCCATTTTTCTCATGACTAACAACGTAAAATGCCATTTTGGCTAGTCATGCCTTGTAATCCATAAAGACTCATAGAATCTACCACAGAAAGAAACTTTTCATATCAAGTTTTCCTTGTACTTGGTGTAAAACAGCTGAACTCTCTAGATATAAGATATAGGTTTTTCTTACCAGTTTAGTTGGGGAATTACGTAGACTCCTTGAATGAATATCTAATCGCAATTTGTTGAATGTAGCCAAAAGTTGTTTTTAAGAAAACGAATAATTTTATTTAACCAACAAAATCAATAGTAGAAATAATCTGTAATAAAATTATATCAATCATAACAATTATGATGATGTTGGAGGCAGAATGATGTACAGTAAGCAATAAATATATTTTGTAAACCATTGATGCAAGACTTCTAGTAATACTTAAGTTTTAACATGACTCTTAAAACCAGAGTTGTATTTCAGTTGATATGAAAATGATAACTTCACCTCACCTAATATGCAATTGTTATATCATTTCTCGTAGGCGATATGGAGAAAAGTGATTTTTAGGGTATAGAAATCTCCCTTTTGTGTGCATGTGTCAAAAGCAATGAATTTATCCGATAGTCCCTGTAGCTATCATCTTTCATAAAATGAATTGGTATTTCATACAGGTATAGCGTTGCTAAGGTCTCATGGTGTGTGTTTGCTAAATGAGTTTCCTAAATGATTCGCTTTGACTTTTCTTGGTAAGGTACATACCAAATTTGAAAAACATTGGAAAAATAGCCATAGCCAGATTTACACATGAATTGTCATTCATTTAGCAATATTCATTTGCCAGCATTTAATGTGTGTTCATACACAATATGAACAATAGTCCTTAAGCTGCTTTGGAGGAGATGTAATTTCTCAGGAAAACCCAGAATACTTCTCTACGTATGGTGACCTATGTCAAACATTTCCAGAGTGTAAGTTACAGATATACAGTTATTATAGAGCCAAATACCATGTACTTTTTTATGTTATCCATTTCTGTCTAGATCTGTTAAAAAATTGGGCAGGCGCTAATTTTTAGAATCACATATAAGTATTGCCCTTGATTTTATTTTGAGAGAGAGAGAGAGAGAGAGAGAGAGAGAGAGAGAGAGAGAGAGAGAGAGAGAGAGAGAGAGAGAGAGAGAGAGAGAGCATTGTAATTTCGCTTTGAATTGCCAAAGTTTTTGGTACATCATTCAGTATTCTCAATAGTAAGCAGAACACAAGCCAAAATGCTTAGATTTGACAAAACTGAAGGTCTTCAGATGACATTTATCGTTTTAACTGACGGTAATGAGACTTTCATAGTCACAATAGTTTTCTAATTGGGACATGTAAGATTTATGATCCAGCCATTCGTGATCTGTTGAGTCAATTAACCTTTTATCTGTCGGGTAAGGGCAAGGTACAGTTCCAGAGGACATTGACCCCTAAATATGTTAGATGACCTTTGCTTGATTGGGCAGCTGATGCGAAGTTTGTGTTTTAGTTTGTCCACAAAAATCCTATAATTGATTAACTTTGCTGTAACATTCAGTGTTCAAACTGTGGAAATATTTTGCTGTTCATATTTTTTTCGCTGAATGGGCTGTGGGAAACTCTTAAGATAGGATTTTTCCTATTTGTGCAATGCATTTATTCTGCTTTCCTTTGCTCTGGCCCTTTGCCTTTCGCTAATGGTTGATGATGAGGCATATTCTATTCATATATGTATATATATATATATATATATATGTAATATATATATATACACATATATATATATATATGTAATATATATATATATATACATATATATATATATATATATATATATATATATTATATATATATACATATATAAATATATATATATATATAATTATATATATATAAATATATATATATATATATATATAAATATATATATATATATATATATATATATATATATATATATATATATGTGTGTGTGTGTGTGTGTGTGTGTGTGTGTTTATTTGAGTATATATATATGTATATATACATACATACACACACATACAGCATACAGATAATCATCATCCTCATCATCAGACATTACTAGTTCATTGCAGAGCAAAGGCCTCAGACATGTCCTTCCAATTGCGTCTGTTTGTGGTTTTCTGATGCCAGTTCACAACTGAAAACTCAGTTCGTCAGTCCATCGTCTTCTCTTCCTTCCTCTTGCTTCTTGATTTTCATTAATTCAAATAAGTCATAAATACCTTTTAATATCGAATTCATTCCATTACGGAATCACAGAACAATGTGGGATTTTCTTTTATGATAAGTGCTTCTGTCTAGCCAAGGATTCGAACCTAAGCGCCGAATAGAAATAGAGGTGAACGGTTTGATGACTGAATGGTCTGTTTACCCGTATTTCTACTCTGCTGTAAAGCTCAAACCCTTGGCCTGAGAAACGTGCTTATCCTAAAAAAGAATTTCTGTGATCAAATTGAAAATTTACTTAGAGATCAAAAGGTATTTGGTCCTTATTTGAATATATATATAAATATATATATATATATATATATATATATATATATATATATATATATATATATGATTATAATTATATATACACACACACACACACATATATATATATATATATATATATATATATAGTGTTCCTGACATGTCAAAAATTACGCCTAGATATTCAGATAGATATGTACATATATACAAATTCAACCCTTTCTACCCCTCACCCTTTCCTAACCCGCTACGTGTGTGGGAGTGTGGTTTCGTGTACCTCTCGAAGTACCAGGGTGTGACTACTCTTCCTTTCCCTGATCATGACAGGAAATATATATATATATATATATATATATATATATTTATATATATACGTACATATATATATATATATATATATATATATATATATATATATATATATATATTAGTCAGACATTTGCTCTTTGTTATAGAGAGGAGATAATATATGAGCCAGAAAAGGGCAATTGTCGACGGACAATGAGTAATATTACGTGTTTACATACCAGACTGAATCCAGTACCTTGGTTAATACGAGGAAAAAATGTGTTATATACTATGCAGAGAGAGAGAGAGAGAGAGAGAGAGAGAGAGAGAGAGAGAGAGAGAGAGAGAGAGAGAGAGAGAGAGAGAGAGAGAAGGTAATGACCTACCAGAGGGCTTTGGGTTCTTTCGAATTTTGTCAAAAGTTCAAGAAATGTTCATTCTTGTAATGTACCTCCCTACAGAATACCTTTGTTTATTTTTCAATATATTCTTACAACGGACAATCATATCTGAATTTTGAATTTTGAACTATACATTTTTTTCATCATTCATATAGTAGTACGATATAATACGATAATGCACACACATTATATATAAACACACACACACATATGTATATATATATATATATATTTATAAATTATATGTATGTGTATATATATGTGTGTATCTGTTTGTGTGTATATATATACATATATATATATATATATATATATATATATATATATATATATATATATATAGATAGATAGATAGATAGATAAATACTGGTAGGAAATATGTGAATGATTGGGTCAGCCTGAATAAGTCTTAGCTAAACAAACACACACACACAAACACAACACACACACACACACACACACACACACACATATATATATATATATATGTGTGTGTGTGTGTGTGTGTATACATATATTCATATTGATAAGGCAATATTTAAACATATTTATATTGAGAGGGCATTTGAAAAATAAACCTTGAGAAATTTATTGCATCTTGAAACTGCAACTTTCTTGCCTGCCCCGAAGACCCCATGAGGCGAACGCCCTATCCTGCTCAATGTTGAAAAGAATTGATAAAATCCTCATTTGCATGCTGTGGCTCAGTAAGATTATACACTGTCAATTCTTTGCAAGGTTAGTTTAGAGCGCCACTCAGATCTTGTTCACAAATCATCTGGCTAAGCTCTGAAGTATATATTAGCACTTTTTGTTATCATTTTGCTATCGGCGTTCAGTTACACTATCGACGATAAGAATATAGTCAAAACTCTTTTATCTAAAGAGGTTTATGTGTCGAATGCAGGTAGAATATTTTTCTTAGGTTAAAGGGTCGATGACCAGAGAAAAGTTACTTCCTTTTGATGAAGTCAGGTATTTGGAGAGGCAAGTGAACTTGCTCCGCTTGAACTCTCCAGAACGGGGGACAACATCATAATTTGCTTGCACTTGAGGTAATGCGAATCCGAGAGGTTCATATTTAGCTGTTGGTAAAGAGATAGTCATAAACTTCTTGTCATTCCAAAGGGATCATAAAATTTCTTGTAAGAGTTTCCAATCTTTTATTTTCCCAATAGTTTATGCCTTTTTGAATAAACGTTATATTTTGTTATTTACACTTATGTGTGTTACTTGTACTAGAAATATGAATCATTAAGCATAAGCTGTTATGTGATTTTATAAAGTATAATATTTAAGTGTCATTCTTGTGATTTTTATTGTTCAATGTTAAAAGTCGTCTAAATTTGGTAAAATTTCTACCTGCGATTAACTAAATATTTCATTCAAATTCAACAGCAAGTTGAATTTCGCTCCTTGACCCAAGTAATCACTCTCGGTTTGCCTTTAATCAGGGGCGGATTATCCATTATATTACATTCAACTGCATTAGATTTTTATGATTATTAATTCAAATTCACGCCTTGCGTGGATAGAATGATTGTCGATGGGTGATGTATCTTACAAGTTCTGTAAACTTCAGTCTCTTTCTGACAATATTTGGCCAATTAAATCACGCCGAAGCCGAATTCTCATGAATTCTGAATATGTATGAAATACCTGTAGCATATATCAAAACGGTTGAACAGTTCACCTTAGAGGTACTTAATAAACTGCTAATGTGCCTAATGATAATTTTTTTTTAAGATTTGGTTAATAAAAACGGTCTTGGTAATGACTGAAGAATGTTTTAATGAAAATGAAATTGAGAAAACGAAAACAAAGACATTTAGGAAGATTTTTTTTTTTTTTTTTTTTTTTTTTTTTAGAAAGGTGCATTTCGTCGATTTTTCTCACCTGGATTCCGGTAAATCAATTAATTTACCGACGATCTGGTCGGTTAAAAGCTTCCATGGTCATTTATGGAGACTCTTGAAAAAATTCCACAACATGGAAAGCCCCTGGTCGATGTATATCGAAAGTTTAAAAAAAAGTGCTCTATAAATAAGAAGAAAAATAACGGAGCTTTCAGTCACTTTTCTACTGTGTTTAAACTTGAGCATGTAGCCATTACCTTAGATGCTGCTGCTTTTTACCTTAGATAACCTTAAAACTTTTCCAATTTCCTTAAATTTGAAGCTCGTAATTTCGTAAAACAGAAATTACCTTAGAATTATCTTAAAAATTACATTGAAACCATGCAAATTACCTCAAACTAAGGTAATTACCTTAAAAGTTTAAACCCTGGTTTTCTGGCTCACCTCATAAGAGGTTGCAGCTTGTTCCAAAGACGTCGAAATTGAACGGCATGTGACCATGCACTTGAACATGCAATTAGATCATCCAGGAACTGTAAATGGAGACCAGAAATTTCTTTCTTATCAAAGGCATAGATGTTTAGTCTGTCGATTTTCCAAAGAAGGAATGGCCTCCAAGTGGTGAGTAAATTGGACAGAAGAAGAGATTGACAGTAAAGAAAAAAATCTTACTCTTTTTCTTCATCTTCAGAGAAGCTTAGATACCGGCGTTCTATAAAAGGCTTCGTAGAGGGTCCTTTGAAGCAGTTTCTGTTATTGTTGGGGACAATTGAAATAGATATAAAGAAAGGATATGAAAATTCAAGCCATAGGTCGGTAGAGAGAGAGAGAGAGAGAGAGAGAGAGAGAGAGAGAGAGAGAGAGAGAGAGAGAGAGAGAGAGAGAGAGAGATTAAAAAACATTTCATTGTAGGTTATTTCTATTACTTCCAATTAATGATATTCTTAGTTAACATATTTTCAGTTGGGAATAAAGGTATTTTGTCTTTTAGTTTTATAAATATGGAAGCTTAGGGTAAGAGAGGGTGTTAGGGATGGAGTTCTTACTTCTACTCTGAATCAAGGCCTTAAATTAAATCTATTATTTTCGTTCTTAAAGTTGAAATTCCTAAATCGGCAATATTAGTGCAGTGTCCGTAGATTAAATTAAAAAAAATAAACTTATACCAGACACTGGAAAGGATTAAATTATTTCTGAGTGGAGATACCTTAACGTGGTGAAAGGGTTTGTGTATCACCATGATCAACAAAGCATTACTAGTCGGGGGCACCTATACTTGGTTGGTTTTCCGAGAGCGCTCAGGCAAAAGTCTCCTACCATCACCAGCGTGGTGATGAAAACTGGCCAAACCTCAGACATGAATAAGACCATGTCGGAGGCCTTTGTCCTGCAATGAACTATGAACGGCTGCATTTGTTTGTTTCTTTTGGTGTTGATTATACAGTATATGTGTGTGTGTACATACTGTATATGTATGTATGTATGTATATATAATGCGTGTGTGTGTATGTGTGAGTAAACAAATGCTTTGCTTTCTTTGTAGTAGGGAATCCAGAATGCGTTAAACTTCTAGTTCTCAGCAGTTCTTTTGGGATGACGTTACTTGAGTAGTCTTTCTTCTGCCAATCGACCAAATTTCATTTATGTAATTCTCCCGTTAAGTTAACCAATTTGACGTCCCATGGATCTTTGAAAACACAAACCTAATTCGATATTTCCGCACTTATTATTATTATTATTATTATTATTATTATTATTATTATTATTATTATTATTACTTGCTAAGCGATAATCAGTTGATCTCGTGGCAATTATTCTTCTTCGCGATTTAAACGGTAGAGTTTTAGCTAATATTACCTAAAGACAGCTAAGGAAGGTCCAATTGAAATGCTTCTTATCTCTGTCTGCCGTCTTCGTCATATTTCTTCTTATTTCGCCTTGATCTTTCTTTCTATTTGCTTTGCAAATCCGGCAGTTGATTACGATATAGATTTTGCATGTCAAACTGACGTGTTAAATTCAATAAAGAAAATCGGAACCTTGACAGAACTCACGCTGCGGGGAAGTCATCGCGAGTCACGTGATGGCTGCACTTTCAGTTTTCGTGAGTAATTTCCGACGGAATTTGAGTTTTTTCGCTAAACTGGACCACGTCACTCTTCGTCTTGAAATGGGGGGGGGGGGGTATATAATAAAAGGGAAGCTGGCGTAGTTATTTACCAACTCCAGATTCTGTTTTATGACGAAAACTATTCGCTCTCAAGGTATGGAAGGTGATGTCATGGTGAACTTTGACTTTGGATCAGTTTTCGAGTCATTAGTAATGAACATGAAGCGAGTCACAAAGGCAGTACAAAAGCGCACGAAAAAACAAATTATGGTAATTTCATTCATTCCATTCTCACTTTTATTCTACGATAGTGTTGGCAGGATTAGGTAACAACTTTGAATAATTCCTTTTTATTTTTTTTTTACAGAAAAGGCAAAATAAGCAAATGATATAATATGTAAGAAGTAAAACGTTAACAAATTTATTTACCGTTTATTCTGAAATGAATGTTAGTAAATAGTTATAAAGGAGGTGGGCCAAAAAAGAAAGATTATTTCTGGATATGTAGAAATATTTTTCAGCCGCGTGGTTCATATTATATTGATTTTTTATTGTTATAGAATTTTTATGGGCGGGGCAGTCTGTCTCTGATAACTAGATGCCATTGTTTCCTGAGAGAATTGAAAGAAAAAGACATAAAAAATTGATGATCTATTCTCTCCATTTGTAGTTATATTAATTTTTCTCTTATTAAATTATCACTTATTATTGTTTTGGTATATGTACAGTAATACACATTTGCTGTAAAAAGACTTAGCTGTCAATTAAAAAGATGTAATTTTTTAATAGGGTTGTTAAAGGAAAAAAAAAATATCTCAAGATTGTTTATAAAAATTATAATTATTATGTTTTGTTATAAAGATTCGTTCGGTTATTACACTTTACTTAATAGCTTAATAAAATTTTTATTATTTTCGAAAATTTAATAAAACGATTGTTTTTTTTTTTAAGATTTAATAGACTTTTGTTCAGCTTATGATGTTCCTTGTTTTTTGAAGTTTTTAATATCATTCAGTTAAGTAGATCTGAAAATGGGACAAAGCTGTTTACGGAGAAGAATGGATAGACTTATTTTGTATCTAGTACCAAATAAGTTTTATTTGAACCTTAACATCTTATGAAAGTTTCGCCTTTAACCTACGTAGATAGTGACTTTCTGACATTTTTATTTAATTATTGATTTTCCATTTACTTGTTTTGCACTAATGTCATGATTTAATGTATACCATTGCGTATGTTTTCCTATTTACCGCTTTTCAAGAAATCATAGATAGCGTGAACATAACCTTTTAGAATTGGTTTAAGTGGAAAATTGTTAAATCTATTGCCATGAAAATACAGTTATAAACCCATTGACCTTTCATGTTTTCCTTTTGCTTTTTGCTTATTGTATTTTTTTCTTCAGAAGTTTCATCCTAAAGGCTTTTTTATTGCACTGACTGAGACTAAACTGGATATAAAATCTTGATCCACTTTCAAATAATGATATAACATTTACTCGGCTCCTTCTTGTTACGATTTCTACCGAAGCAAATGGATTTTTTTTTATTTAACATTGCATTACTTTTAGCTGCTCGTATTCTTTTTACTTTAAAGCTCCCTATAGTATAATATTAATTTCGTTAATGGAATATTCATCATATTCTTTTATTCTGAAACTTTGTCGTGTATGATAGGCTAACGAGATCATTCGGATTTTGCCAAGGTGTTAAAAAAGAAATACTTCAGAAATATGGAATATGGTTTTTCGAGACACATTTTCCGTGTTTGTAACACCTCTTGATTGTTCTAAACATCAAACCTGAAAAAATTCAGTCAACACCTGTTATTTCAATCCGGTTTGCTATACCCTTCGCCCGAGTTCGATCGAAGAGTGCACTGCAGGCATTACTTCATAATAAAAGTATTAGATTATAGTAATAATTGTCTTTTCATCTTACTAACGAGTCTCTTTCTCTCCAAGGCCTACATGGCTGAGGACTATGAATCCAGATATTTTCCTTAAGGCAAAGAACTTCTTTATCAAAGGACAATTGTTCCTCGAAGACTGTTCTCCTCCTTGTACAGTATATCAGTATATCTCCTTCCAAGGGATTTATCCTGATTATTTTTTTCAGAATCCAGATATTTGCCTGAAGACAAATCATTTTTACTTTCTTTATCAAAGGACAATTGTTCCTAGAAGACTGTTCTCTTGCTTGTACAGTATATCTCCTTCCAAGGGATTTATCCTGATTATTTTTTTCAGAATCCAGATATTTGCCTGAAGACAAATCATTTTTACTTTCTTTATCAAAGGACAATTGTTCCTAGAAGACTGTTCTCTTGCTTGTACAGTATATCTCCTTCCAAGGGATTTATCCTGATTATTTTTTTCAGAATCCAGATATTTGCCTGAAGACAAATCATTTTTACTTTCTTTATCAAAGGACAATTGTTCCTAGAAGACTGTTCTCTTGCTTGTACAGTATATCTCCTTCCAAGGGATTTATCCTGATTATTTTTTTCAGAATCCAGATATTTGCCTGAAGACAAATAATTTTTACTTTCTTTATCAAAGGACAATTGTTCCTAGAAGACTGTTCTCTTGCTTGTACAGTATATCTCCTTCCAACAGATTTATCCTGATTATTTTTTTCAGAATCCAGATATTTGCCTGAAGACAAATCATTTTTACTTTCTTTATCAAAGGACAATTGTTCCTAGAAGACTGTTCTCTTGCTTGTACAGTATATCTCCTTCCAAGGGATTTATCCTGATTATTTTTTTCAGAATCCAGATATTTGCCTGAAGACAAAGAATTTGTACTTTCTTTATCAAAGGACAATTGTTCCTAGAAGACTGTTCTCTTGCTTGTACAGTATATCTCCTTCCAACAGATTTATCCTGATTATTTTTTTCAGAATCCAGATATTTGCCTGAAGACAAATCATTTTTACTTTCTTTATCAAAGGACAATTGTTCCTAGAAGACTGTTCTCTTGCTTGTACAGTATATCTCCTTCCAAGGGATTTATCCTGATTATTTTTTTCAGAATCCAGATATTTGCCTGAAGACAAAGAATTTGTACTTTCTTTATCAAAGGACAATTGTTCCTAGAAGACTGTTCTCTTGCTTGTACAGTATATCTCCTTCCAACAGATTTATCCTGATTATTTTTTTCAGAATCCAGATATTTGCCTGAAGACAAATCATTTTTACTTTCTTTATCAAAGGACAATTGTTCCTAGAAGACTGTTCTCTTGCTTGTACAGTATATCTCCTTCCAAGGGATTTATCCTGATTATTTTTTTCAGAATCCAGATATTTGCCTGAAGACAAAGAATTTGTACTTTCTTTATCAAAGGACAATTGTTCCTAGAAGACTGTTCTCTTGCTTGTACAGTATATCTCCTTCCAACAGATTTATCCTGATTATTTTTTTCAGAATCCAGATATTTGCCTGAAGACAAATCATTTTTACTTTCTTTATCAAAGGACAATTGTTCCTAGAAGACTGTTCTCTTGCTTGTACAGTATATCTCCTTCCAAGGGATTTATCCTGATTATTTTTTTCAGAATCCAGATATTTGCCTGAAGACAAATAATTTTTACTTTCTTTATCAAAGGACAATTGTTCCCAGAAGACTGTTCTCCTCCTTGTATAGTATATCTCCTTCCAAGGGATTTATCCTGATTAGATTTTTTCAGAATCCAGATATTTGCCTGAAGACAAATAATTTTTACTTTCTTTATCAAAGGACAATTGTTCCCAGAAGACTGTTCTCCTCCCTGTATAGTATATCTCCTTCCAAGGGATTTATCCTGATTAGATTTTTTCAGAATCCAGATATTTGCCTGAAGACAAATAATTTTTACTTTCTTTATCAAAGGACAATTGTTCCTAGAAGACTGTTCTCTTGCTTGTACAGTATATCGCCTTCCAAGGGAATTATCCTGATTATTTTTTTCAGAATCTAGATATTTGCCTGAAGACAAAGAATTTGTACTTTCTTTATCAAAGGACAATTGTTCCAAGAAGACTGTT
>NC_090768.1:11784209-11786709 GCF_036898095.1 Palaemon carinicauda
CTGCAGTTTTGGATGATTTTTTGTGTATTGGGTGTCACTGTGAAAAAAAATGAAATTAGATAATTGCTTTGCATTATCTCTAGTTCACGTCGACTTTTAGTTCAGCCTATAACAACGTTGACATGACTTCCGAGACCTCCCTGGAATGACCATCAATAAATATTCACTGACGGATAATGATTTCTCTATTACAAGATGAATTAGTTTTCACAATGAGCTGAGCGAGTGCCATTTAAAAAAAAAAAAACAGACTGCTGTAATGAAACTGATGAGAAGATCATTACTAATAAAGAAAGGATTGCTTATAGATATTCGAGTGAGACAGTGCTAAAGTAGAGCGCAATACTTCGGACGACGATTTTGTTAAATGTGGGACAGTGAAAATGAGACAGGTGGTCAGTGAAGAGAGGGTGCCACGGGTGCCTGCTTAAAGTCCTCCACCTTTCACGAAATTTGTAGTGATCGCACCGTAGTGATAATAATGTTGGTGGTGATAATTTAGGGAATGAACGTGTTTTGATAAATCCATACTGTATCATAGACTGACTTTAGCTAGAAAAAAAATAGCATTTAATCTTGGCCCCAGACTAAACTTGAACTTTTTGAAATGTTCGATCTGTGACTTGACTAACAGTTGTGTAAGGACGGATCTGTAAGGAAACAAGATCAAATCAAGGATTGATATAAGATGAGGGTTGACAACGAATAAGCAATTGAACTTTGTGCCAATCAATTTCTGTATATGACAATGCTTATAATCTACATTTAAATCACCGGATTTATCGTATGAAATATGTGTTCCTTATTTATGTTGATTCTTTTTTGTTGTTATATTTTTTATTTTTTTATTGTGAAACTTCCATACAGACTAATTTCGTGAATGAAACATCACTCCAACCTGGTAACCACTGTATCATCATTCCACCAAATCAATGTTTATTATTTATGCACTGCTTATAAAACTTCTAATAAAAGCAATTTTAAAATGGATGTCAACTTTCGACAGTAGTGAAAGACCATAGCTTAATTCCTCTTTCAGCATATTTCTATGATTTTAATATACAATCAAAATAATTCACCTGTAGCGTTAAGAAATAAACTGTTTAGTATTCCTCAGTAATCCGTTGGCTCGACAACTAAAGATTGTTCTTGTGCATATAAACAAGAATCAAGAACAGAAAATTTTTGTAATTTAAACCTGGTGAGAAGATTTCTGATAGGAAGACTGGATCCCATTACCAGAATGACTTTATAAAACCATCTTTAAGACTATGTTATAGATATCCATTACATCTTCAATCAGCTTCTTATTCCTCTCATTTAAATTAATGTTAATTCCTATGAAGGATTGATGCAATAGATTTATGTTTCACTCCAAGTCGGTTAATGCCAAACTTCACTGTTTATTCTTATGTTAAAGGTTTTATAATGTTAAAATTAAGAACATGTCCGATTTGAAAATATTTAATCGTTAGGATTATATTCTTCTGAGAACAAAAGTCGGGGAACGTGGCTTGGACGCCATGAGTTGCAACTGCGGTCGGTCGGAAACATTCGATTATTACTTTCACCAGTACTGAACAATGACTAGTTTTTTGAGTAATAATATATATGCGTGTGTGCATATATATATGTATATGTATATATATATATATATATATATATATATATATATATATATATAGTATATACGTAATTATGTGTGTTTAATATTATATATATATATATATATATATATATATATATATATATATATATATATATATATATAGTATATACGTAATTATGTGTGTTTAATATTATATATATATATATATATATATATATATATATATTTATATGTATATGTATATATATATAATATGTGTTTATCCGTGTATATATAAATATATACTGTATATATATGTATAAATTATATATATATTTATATATATTTATATATATTTATATATATATATATTTATATCTGTATATATTTATATATATATATGCACTTGTATATAGTGTATATACGCAAGTATATGTATTTATTATATATATATATATATATATATATATATATATATATATAAAATATGAATACAGTATGTATGTGTATTTAATATATATATATATATATATATATATATATATATATATATATATATATATATATAGAATATGAATACAGTATGTATATGTTTGAGAGCGTTTGTGTGTTTTAACATGAGTTTATGGTTTTTCATTGTGCAGTATTAGGTCTCAATTTGGCATTGAATCGTTAAATCCATATGAATAAATCCCCCAAATCAAGCGCCTTTTGATATATTATACAATAAAACGATTTTATTGTTCTGATGAGAGCCGCACAATGTCTAAGGCCCAAAGGTTTCATAAGAGTATTATCATTAAAGGTTTCTTTCCGTTGCGAGTGGTCAACCTTGATAAGAACCACCACTTTTTTTTTTAAACTTTTTTTTTTCTTTTTTTTGACTGACTGACTGACTTCGTAAGTTCCTGT
>NC_090768.1:11791709-11799209 GCF_036898095.1 Palaemon carinicauda
GAAGGTGATGGCATCAGTTGTCAGCATACCTTTGAATAATGAGGTGCATTCCCTTCAAAATGGACATTTAAATTGGAATGTGTATAATTATGGCAGGTTGGAAATTTCTAACAAAGTTTTTGTGGTCGTAAATTTTTTCTGCGAAAGTATTATTACATACTTTATACCTTATGGAACATTTTCAATTACAAAAGCTGATTATATTCTGGTCTTAGAATTATATATATATATATATATATATATATGTAAATATATATGAATATATGTAGGCTATATATAAATATAAATGTATATATATATATATATATATATATATATATATATATGTGTGTATATATATATGTATATATATATATATATACATATATATATATATATATATATATTAAGATAGAAAGAAGTCAAGAAAATAGAATAGGAAGAGAAACGTTGTTGGTCTCATACTTGGCGCCAGATGTGCTTGGGCTGACATGGCTCTGTCAAGAGAAAACATTCTCTCTCTCTCTCTGTCTCTCTCTCTCTCTCTCTCTCTCTCTCTCTCTCTCTCTCTCTCTCTCTCTCTCTCTCTCTCTCAGTAGTTTCCTCTTATTCTGGAAAAATAGGAAATCATACAAAAAAATAAACGTCATGTCTGCTTGTTTGACCATCGGAAAGTAGAATGGAAAATAAGAACTTAAGAAAGAGAATAAATATCATCATATCTCTAATTTTTTTTTCATTTCCGGAATCTGATTTTGTGTGTGTAATTTCCTCTCTTATTTGACACTGCCACAATTATTCGATAAGAAGTCACACGAAATTCAACTAGAAGCCTCTCTCTCTCTCTCTCTCTCTCTCTCTCTCTCTCTCTTCTCTCTCTCGTATGTAAGATTTATTCAAGTTAAGATATGCTTCTAATAATATGACTTGTTCTATTTTAGTATTAGTTTGCCATCTGTTAAAACTTCGTGGAGGGAAATTTTTAAGTAACTGAAATGTTCTTAAATGTTTCTGCTTTTTTACTCATCCAGTATATTTTTTTTTGTTTATGCTGTTCCTTGATTAAAAGAGAAGAACTTAGGAGCTGAAGTAGAGGTATCAGGACATCCTGTAGTCCATAAAATCCTAATAATCATGGCCATACTATATTTTTCGATATTTGAAGAAGGGTAATTTGTTAAGTGACTCAAGCTTAACAGAAAAGTCACACACACACATACGAGAAACAACGTAAATAAAAAGTCCTGTTGGAGACTTCAGGATTCGATACAACCAATTGACAGGAGACCAGTTTTAAAACTTTTATGATTACCCGACGCAAGAGTGTGGTTTACTAGCAAACTAAGACGAGATCAAAGTCATATATCCCACTTGGATTAACTGGACATTCATTCACCAGTGCTTCAATGTAAATACTGTCTTGTATCTGGATGGGGATTGATAGGCCAATATCTGTCTTGGTTTAAGTCGTCTGCAGACTCCTCTTCGCAGAGACTAGAGTCAGTTTTTGCTTCATTTTACATAGGCTGCTTTCTGGTGGCAAAATGCCAGAAGATGCTCTGAGGTGGACTTAAACGGCTTTTGATACAGCAATGTTAGAAAGAATTATATATTCTATAATTTTCATATTCATCTTTTTGGTTTCTTCATTTAAGTAATGCTTTCCTAAGTTGTTACATCTAAGCTGTAGGGTTCTGCAGTCTTTAAAATAAAGCCAGTTTCTCAATAGATTTCGTAAACTATTGTTTAAGGTATAAGATTCTACTTTTCTTGCATCTCGAGGTTACAACGAAAGCTGACTGAACGTTACCAATATCATATTCAGTGTCAAAAACTGAAATTTCCACCAAGTTTTAAGATATTGCAGTACTATTTTATCAAAAATAGTTGTCTATATTTAAATCCAAATTATTCTTGGTTCCAAAATGTTCTTGTTATTGCTTATGTACAAGCTCGCCCTCACACACAGAACATAAACATATGTAGAGATATGTAGAAATCGTATTCAACTATTCACCTTTTCTCTTGAAAGAGGCTCTCTCCTTTTAGCGCAAGCCTTTCGGTTATCAGCATAATACAATTGCGTTCGTAAAAACTTACGATTGTGTTTACGTAGTCGATGCCTGCACTCTACGATTTGCTTTTGTTCCATTTACCTAACCGTACATCACAATGGTTGCTCGAAACTTATTTCTGTTGCATTTACCTTGTTCTGGATACCATTATCTGATGTTGAACATTTGCTGTCTTTCGATATTCTTTTCTGTTAGCGAGCAAATGTCAGGTTAAGATTCCAAAGTAAGTTGGCGCATACTAACAGATTTCTACATAAATCAGGCCATTGGATATTAGATAATTGGACTGTATTGGTGTAGTACTTGTCTTATTGCTGTTGTCGCTACTAAGCTATTGTGTTGCCTGAATTATACCAAATGTTAGGCCCTGGGTGGCCATTGAATTCTGCTAACAACCAAACCATATTTCACATTGATCACAAAGAATAAAAAATGACCATCACATTGGGCATCAAGAAACAGATAAGAGAAACCAAAGCAACAAAGAAGAGAAGAGCGGATTCGATGAAGGGCAGAAGGGAGAGTGGAAAGAAGGCGGGGAGCAGACATGCAAAGGGCGCCCGTGACTGCAACGGAGGAATATGGGTCATTCTCTCCGCAGATGAAACTAAGAGTGGTCGGCAGTACACGGGGTTTATGTATCTCGGCAATTTCGGTCGATCTTTTAATGAAACTGAAAGTTCTTGGCATCAGGAATTTTCATTTTTTCTCTTTTTTTTTTTATTGTGCTAAGATATGTAACATCGATTGCTAGGAATGTCTTAAGAAAAGCTTCTAATTTAGTTATTTGACTGTACTTCACAAAACGAAAGTAGCTGGAATTGTTGTGAGATTGGAGTCGATGATAAATAGTTATTTAATGATGGTTTGATTTATTGGAAAATTATATTTTTTCTGCATTGGTCGTTCGAAAACGATAAACTGAATCATTACGTTTTACCTGCATAGCACAAGAAATTAATCACATTCATAATTAGAACTTATTATCTACTCATTAATCTCTCTCTCTCTCTCTCTCTCTCTCTCTCTCTCTCTCTCTCTCTCTCTCTCTCTCTCTCTCTCTCCTTTTTATTGATTGTCTTTCAGTTGAGAGAAAGAGAGTTATTGTACCATAAAATCACAAATGCTAAGTCATATGATAAAGAATTTCAAATCTCTTCATCTTCCAAAAATAGAAAATTTCTTTTTCCTCTGTTCTGGTTTTCTATTCCCAATCTCATTTTCCTTATTAGTTATTTTTTTTCGTCTAAAACTTGAAATATATGAAATACGGTAAACCAAGTTGATGTCTTTAAAGGTATCTTTAGGTATGAAACATACGATTTTTCACTAATAGTTATTGAATAAAGAAACCTTAAAAACTACGCGATCCATATAATCGCTGGCTGGAAGCATTAATTACGATGTGTTGGTGATCGTGTATCTATAGATAATCGGTTAAAATTTAAGCATTGTGAACTCTACATTAATTGCTTACATGTCTTTATAAATATATACAAGTAACAGCTGTTTTCGTAGGAGATATGATTACCTGTTATGTCTGCATATGGGCTTTGATAACGTTTTTTTTTCTACATAAAGTAAAGTAAATCTTATATTTTGTAATTGTATCGATGACTCAGATCAATTAGAGATTTGTTTACTTAAGTTCTCTACGATTTTACAATATATATATATATATATATATATATATATATATATATATATATATATATATATATGTATACACACATATATATATATATATATAAATATATATATATGTATACACACACACATATATATATATATATATATATATATATATATATATATATATATATATGTGTGTGTGTGTGTATGTGTGTGTGTGACTAATTCATTTGATCCAAGTCGTTTATAATCCCTCTTTCCTGTTAAGAATATTTTTATCAGTATAAATTCAACATGTAAGCAAATCAAACTGCCTAATTCTTAGAATTTAATAGAATCGGTGATATGAAAAAGTCTTGATTTTTAAGTCCCAACAAATATGAAAAAACTGCATAGTACTCTAACGGGCAATTGTAACGGAGACGACAAGTAGACTAACTGCAGTTTACTTAGCAACAAACAACTATTAATTCAAGGATACTTAAAAGGGCACTGAAGGATCACTCCTGGGGAGTTCGTATAGATCAAGGTAAAGGGGAGTTGAAGTAACATGTCTGCATCTTTGCCACACCCCCCCCCCCCCCTTTCTGATAGGTAACCCCATATGGGTGCGATTTACATAAGCTGATTTCTACGTAGAACAAATGAATATTTTGCATTTCTTTAAAAAATTGAATATTTTGCATTTCTTTAAAAAAAATGAATATTTTGCATTTCTATAGATACCTCTTGGTAGATGTGTGAATTTAGATTGTCGGTTAGATGGTAGTTATTTTCTCAGATATAAAGTTTTCCCGAATTTTCATGGAAAAATACTGGTATGATCAAAGAGCCTGGATGTGATATATATATATATATATATATATATATATATATATATATATATATATATATATATATATATATGTGTGTGTGTGTGTGTATGTATATATATGCATATATATACATATATATATACAACCATACACACAAATATACATATATATATATATATATACTGTATATATATATATATATATATATATATATATATATATATATATATATTATACACACGTGTGAGAATGTACAGAATGGAGAGAGAAGAATGTGTAATCAAGGTCAGTTTAAGCAAACAAAAAGATTATGCTGTGTAGTGCATGGGAAAATGATTTGCATGGATCCCATCATAAATACTTAGATTACATAGACGGACCTTTTTTACTTGTAACTTAGTTCAAAATATATGTCTTATCGAAGGTAATATTTCTCTCTCAGAACAAGAAGGTTACTAAGATTCGAAACAATTTCCCGTAATATCGAATTTATGACCTGTTCTTCACTACATAGTCTATCTATTGTAAAGACAATAAGTACCTCATGTGCGAATATACAACATTTCACAATCCATCTTCACTAGTTAGGAAACCTAGTACCTGGGGAAATTTTACTTAAGATAGATTCTTGAAACCTCGTGGAATTTGCTGGGCCCTATAAATATTGACAATCTAATGGTCATAAAGTCATTATATTCTCCCTTGAAATAGTTGAAACACAAGTTGAAATCACTGCAACGTGCAAATTCCTCATGCACAAATGATCATTACTTCATGCTGCTGGACACTGTTAGAGTTCAACTGAACTTTTGCCGGTCATCTTTCTTGTAGCTTATCTTCAAGGATTCTAGTTGCTTTTATCTTATCTAAGTTTGGGCAAAAACGATGATACCGTTAACGAATTCTCAGAGTTGCAATATAGTAGGACATATGAAGATCCAATCAAGAATAAGGTTTTGGGAGTTTAAGAGCAGCGTCTGTGGTTATGTAAATACCAGCAGAGTAGATTGTCATTAGTTGCTAGTGGGTATTATGCCTTATAGTACAGAATAATGTGATGAGAATTTGAATTTTAGTAATGTTAGTAGTTTAGCATATTATTGCATATTTAATGCTGAGGTAATTAGAGTTTTTGAGAATTACTGAGGTGTGCAGAGTAACCAAATTACTGTACGTGGGTAGGTCTACTCCTGTTATGTGATTCTAAGCTAATGAATGACATTTCTTGTTGAGAGAGAGAGAGAGAGAGAGAGAGAGAGAGAGAGAGAGAGAGAGAGAGAGAGAGAGAGAGAGAGCTTGCACTTCACATTTTTAAACAACTTATTCAAAAGGTTGTTTCGATTAAGGTGGCCCTGTAGAGATATACTGTAGGTGACCTTTGCAAGTCTCGGAGAGATATGCAGTAGGTGACCTTTGAAGCCCTTGCTTCCTTATAGGGCATCTTTTCCTTCTAATCTCCACAAGGTCAGCGCGACATTTTACAAATGGTTATTACTGTTAATTTTTGCTGCTTTCCATTTAAACTGGAATTGTCTTGTCTTTTACCCTTGACTTCATATTTTTTCTTTGGACCTGATTAAAACCTGTTCGTGGTCCAGTTTTGTAGTCCAGTTTTGTATTGATTTCAAAGGAAGCGTTTCATAATTGATATAACGCTGTATACTTATGGTATATATAGTGTGATTTTTATCGTTTACATTACTTCATAGGAATTTTCATTTTTTCTTCCTTCAAGTTGTTAGGCAACCGTAGTTAACTTAGGAAATATAGCTTTTGATTAGTTGAAAGCATTTGATATGGAAGGCAATAACTGAAAGAAAAAGAGAAGGAAACCAGAATTTTTCCAATATCCAACAGGTTTTCTGATTCAGAGCAATCTTTTGTGATAGGTTTGATTTACGTGGAATTTCGCAATGCTCTGAGGTTTTGCTTCCATTGCTCATTAACGTTTTTACATTCAGCTATTCGTTACAGCGAGGAACATTGATGAAGTTCTTTCTCATTCGTCCATCCTTATAAATTTTTTTATTTGCGACTCTGATTTTATATCCTCTCTTACGGCCATCATTATCACTAGTGAATTTATTATTATTCCATTTAGCATCATATAGAAACAGTTTAAGATCATGTTTTAGTCAACTGTGAATACTTTAGACCTTTTATTTTCATTTATCTTGTTTATCGTAGGACGACATTTTCATGAAATGTTTCTATCATTGTAATTTAGATGAAATGTTAATTCTTCAACGTTTTTCCTATAGAAATTATGTTTTCCTCTTAATTTTCTTCTGGAATTTGAATTCTAGTGCAACACTAGAAACATAAAAAGAAAGAGGCATATATGGAAAAACTGGGCCTATCTTTTTTAGAAAAAAACCTTTCGTCGTAACTATGCTGTTAATATGTTGAGGTGGCGAAAGAAAAATAAATTTGCGTTCAGGTGCGCTGCCAACCAAGAATACTGTGGTATTTTGGTCTATATTTTGCTAAGTATTACTTTCTTAAATGTTCGCCACACACTAAAGCTCTCTCTCTCTCTCTCTCTCTCTCTCTCTCTCTCTCTCTCTCTCTCTCTCTCTCTCTCTCTCTCTCTCTCTCGCTTCATGCAGTCTATGCTGGCTCGCATTGCCATTGGACAAAGTAAACAGGGCTGTAAATATAAATTCTATATCTTATCCAGTGCTACACGGAACTCGACATTCTTTTGTTTATGATAGAGGTCTGTGTGTTTGTTTATCTGCCTGTCTTTCAAGTATGCCATTTTATCAAGCAACGCATTTCTCTCCGAAAGTGCTCTTGATGCACTGATATGTTACACACATTAGGCAAAGATTCCTTTGTCTTTTTCTCTTTGTTCATACACACCGCTGGTCAGTCTCGTAAAAGCATTCTCTTTCCCAGATTGCTTAAAAGTGCTTTCTT
This sequence comes from Palaemon carinicauda, assembly GCF_036898095.1. Lineage (NCBI taxonomy): Eukaryota > Metazoa > Arthropoda > Malacostraca > Decapoda > Palaemonidae > Palaemon > Palaemon carinicauda. The sequence goes on from NC_090768.1 coordinate 11,799,133, forward strand.
GCAAGTTGATGTCAATTTGCCAAGATGAATTTTAGTTCCTCTTATCGATTTTTTGCTGACGAAATTATTTGCATAGA
>NC_090768.1:11804209-11814209 GCF_036898095.1 Palaemon carinicauda
CAAACACGCAGGCCATTGGGTCTCCCCGCCACTTTCCACTGTGGCGATTTCAACACTCTCTTAGTAGCAATCATAAACTGGTTTTTTTTTCCTTTCTTTCGGTGGTGACAGGTTGTAGTTGCCGGGATAACGTTGTTGGCTGGATCAGCTGGAGATTGATTTTTTATCGGTGCTGACATGGCTCAAAATATGCTCATGAATTTTGTTTATTATTATTCTAAAGTAGTTTTCCAATGATAATAGGACATGCATTGCAAATTCATGAGGAGATCAATGGCTGTTTGGAAAACAATGAAAACAACTTTACGGGAAGTCCCAGTATATCTGGTGGTGCTCATAAGGCTTTCCCACACCGTCTGTTATTTTTAGTCTCGGATTACTGCACGAAAAATAAAAACATTTTGCTTTTACTAATGAAATCAACAATTTTTGCACAAGAAGTTTAAGACAGTCTAGAAGTCGGATTGAGATATCAAAACATTGTGAAGTTGATTGTTACTAGAACAGGTTGCTATATAAAGTGTTCTGCTAAGTGTTGGGCCTAAAAGAAGAAAACATAGTAAACGGAAATCAGTTAATAATCTCATTTTTTAACACTTGGTGCTCGAACATTTAACAATCAGTCAGGGCATTATGTGTTAACTTTAACTTTATCAAGTAATCGTATCTTCGAAGAGCTTTATATATATATATATATATATATATATATATATATATGATATATATATATATGTATATATATATATATATTATTTTTTATATATATGTATATATATATATATATATATATATATATATATATATATATGTGTGTGTGTGTGTGTGTGTATGTGTGTGTGTATATTTTATTATATTAGCAACTGGAAATATAAGTTACGTTTACAGACATATTCATACACATATGTAGACAGAGTTGCATGTAATCTCTGAAACGGTATAAATAGAATTGCAATAATGCTGATTTTATTTGAAAATGATAGTGAAAAATTTTGACTTCGAAGCACAAATGTCACAAATCTTTCATACAAGACCTCAAAATCGAAATAAGCGATAATGCAAAAGAAAAAGCATGTGAATGATAATCTGTGCGTGCGTGTCTGTGTATTATAATTAGTATTCGTGTATGCATGTGGGTGTAAGTTCGACTGGGCGCTCTCTGAAAGAACATTTTTGTGCAATGATAATCTTACTTATACTTAGACTTGCAATACATATTTTACGTTGGGAGGTTTCAGAAGACCGGGGATGCGGTTCAGATGTTACTCTTGCAACATTGATACACACACACAAAAAAAAGAAAAAAAAAAAAAAAACATGAGTCTGGTGAACTTCTTCTAGTCGTTGTCGAGAAGCAGCACCAACACGCAATCTAGTTCCGAGCCATCTGTTATCTTAATTACAACAAGTAAGATTGGGGTCGACTAGAGACGAGGTAATAAACTGACAGGCTATGATATGTGAGCAATCTACTTTGAAATTGGGTTTGATTAGTTTAGGTGTTAGAATTATAATATATTCTACTATGCTTCGCATCATTATTACTAATGTTATTAATCGGGGAAGTTGAATTGAAATTTCAAGTTGAGGAGGGGAAAATAACTGCCAAGATGTTGAAAGTTAATCAGCCCTTATCTTGTATACAATCAAAAAGGGATTGCATAAGCTAAAGAAACTTGAAATCTTGCTAGTATCTTTTGAATCCTAAAGAAAAGGTCATCACTGTTGTGTAATATTTTTCCTATGCCAGTTATTCAATGTTTTTAATTGTGTTATGACACAAGACGTATAGCATGTTTAAAGAAACTAATTTACATTGTTTTAGTTTCCCCTCGTGCGGGATCCCTGTTATTTGAAATATACATTTCGATTTTGCAAATGATGATTCAACTTTCTTTCATCGATGTATTTGCAAATCAGCGTATGCACTTCATGCATGATGAGGGCAAGTCATTTCTTTCCCCTCCCTTCACTGAGATGACGAGATGTGATTTCATCTCTATATATGGTGTGATAACATGAAGTCACTTCCGTCTCCCTATCATCTCTGCAGCAATACATTCCCGATGCGCGACATTGCTTCACTCTGATTCACAGTTATTTTCCTGCAACGTCTCAAGGCAAAACTTCACCTCGGGTGAGGTGGCCTTTGAAAATGAGCTAAGACGTGGGTGCCTTCGAAACAAAGCAATTGTTTGGCGTTTCATCATAATCGTCATCGCATTGCTTGGTGGTTTTTCGGTTCTGGGTCCGGATTGGGACCTTCTACCAACGCGTGACTGGCTCTCCTTTCGGAGTCCTACTTCGGCTTTATCGTATGCAACGCGATTGTGAAGTTTTGAAAACATCAGCAAAGTATTTCTGCTGATTCTTAGTCTCATTTTCGATTTCTCTAAACCAATCAAATTTAGAAACTATACATTGGAGAGTTAGTTGATTTTTACTTTTGCTTCTCCCTTTCTTCGTTATTTTAATTTCCTTTAGTTTATTGTTTTTACTGCTTATCATCTGACAAATGGCCTTTGTCAAGTAAATACAGCATAAGAGAGAAACCTTTTGCAGTTTTCTCTTACGTTTCGAACGTAAGCATTAAGGGAAACAGTATCTCAGTGCAACAAAATTAGCCAGATGTTTGTATATCGGTACCTGACGAACATTTGAAGCGAAGCACTAAGCCAAGAAATGAGACAAAGGCGTCACTATCAATTGGCATGTTAATAGAAAGTTCTTGAGAATTTGATGTAACAGACCCTAATGACAATGTTAAGTCGAATACCAAAGACAGGCCAGAAGCAGTAAAAAAAACATAATTTTAAACCTATAAGAACGTTCTTCGTTGATGGTTAGAAGTGGAGTTGATTAGATAACTACTCCTGATTTGTGTGTATATATATATATATATATATATATATATATATATATATATATATATATATATATATATATATACATACATATATATATATTTATATATATATGTATATATATATAAAAGAAATAATATATTTTGAAGATTTGTGGTTGGTTCCTACTTCAATATAAACCCTAGACTATTTAGGAGGCTTGCTTTTGTCAACATTTAAGATGTTCTTGCTGTGCTAATCACATTATGAATGTCCTACATCTTCCAACGAATTTCTTTCTTAGATTATGAAAATAATGCCCCATTTTTTAAAAATCCAAATTATAAATAAAACTGATTGGCTTATCAAAGAAAAAGAAATGTAGTGACAGTCTTTAGAAGAAAAAAAAGTAATCTCGCCATATAATAAAGCGGGTATATAGGCTCAAAAGACAACGAATGATGAAAGTCATTCATTTAGTAGATAAAACATTTTGATGGTCTTTAATGAAAATTGTTTGAAATGTATACCATAAAAATAAAAATAGAAAACAACAGAACAAGGATAGCTAAGAACCAAACATTTTAGAAAGATTTAATTCAGTCCAGAGCGACAAGAACCAGAGGAAGTGTTGCAATCTTCAGCGAAGGGATAGATAGCTGTAGGGTACCAACGATTCTGTTCCAGAAGTCGTTAAGGGCAAACAAAAAGGGAGGAGGACAAGGAACCACCTCGCTATCCTTGACGAAGGTTGGTTCAAGTCTTGCTACCTGCCAAGTCCCTTTTTGGTGCAAGTCCAAGTCCCCCGGTATGCTGACAATTTCTGTATGTATGTATGTATGTATGTATTCTTTCAGTGAAACTCATACGACTTATCTAAACTCCCACGGATGTTGCTTAATGTGTTTAGAAATAGAAAGATACAAGCTGTTGCATCTCGAGGATATAAGACAAATTACGAGTTATGGTAGCAGGGTGATTCAACAGATAATAAACACGTTTCCAAAGGAAGCACTGCAAAGTGGTTGGATTTGAATAGCTTTATTCTCTCTCTGCTCCTCACAGGAACTAATATGTAAGATGCTTAGCTTAATCATTTTGGATTTAAAGTTACCCTAGGATAAGGTTTATGAGATGCAATTGATAAGGAATAGGAAATTCATATATTATTATCTAAAAAGGAATTCAAACTTATTGAAATGATTTAAATTGGTATGAATAATAAACAGTTTAGATAGATTTAGAGAACTCTCTTCCTCCATTTCTCCTTATCTCAGTAATCAGAAACAAAGTAAGTCTGCAAGACATTCTCCATATCAAGACCTACCTTCTCAGGAACTTTAGTAAACCGGTTCGGAAAGTGATTTAGTTATATCAAAGGAACCAGAAAAGAACACCTGATTCGTAAAGGCCTTTATTACAATTCCCTGGAGGTTTTATAGTTTATAATTCCCTCCTCGATGGACTCCCACGTGATTGCTCCCGTCTTTAGTCTACAATTCTACAAGATTGTTAGGATGGGCATATCCCGCTGTTAACTTCGATTCATCACAGGGAGTCATCATCACCATCCTTATAAGTTCCCAACGCTAAAGTCAGTGGACGAATTTTCCCTTTTTGTTTTTTTACCTTGTCTTTCTGTTGTCGGCCAGTGTGTCGGTCACGCTTGTTTTGTCGTCAATACTCCTATACTATTGCCCATTGGAAACGTCCCTGCTTGGTGGTCTGCTGTGCTGGGGTTCGAGACCGGTTCAAGCTCGATGGTTTCTTATAGTGTCTGCAACGTTATTATCCTAGTTAGGTAGGGGGCCGGGTTTGGGGGAGCCTTTAGGTCTATCTGCTTATTTATCAGCAGTCATTGCTTGGCCCTCGTAGTCATACCTTGATGGAGAAGGGGTTTGAGCGCTGATCATATGTAATGGTCAGTACCTTGGGCTTTGTCCGACTAGGGCATTGTCACTGTGCCTTGCTTCTGCCATTTATGAGTGACTTCTATCCTTTAAATGTGGTATTGAAGCCCTCTCCGATGACACCAAGGTTACTGTCTTAGTGGGCTTTACCATGATTTTCGTGCAATAAAGAACTCCCCACCCTCATCCTATAAATAGCCGCCATTGGCAGTATTCATGTTTCACAAACCCAGTTTGCCGCGAGAGAATGATAAAAATGGCTCACTGTTGCAAGAACCATCAATCGCAAGGTTCATAGAGAGGGATTTGCTAAGGGCTAGTAAGGGACATATGTGGCTTTGCTGACGATCTTGATTAAAGTTATCATTACTGTTGTTTCAAAGCTCTGCAATCATGGTAACGTCACAGTAATTCTCGTCATTTTAATCCCCATTCTTTTGCGCTCAGGTGAGAATCTCTCCGTCTCTGCCCTTTCAAGCCGCCTTGTAGGTTATCTCTTCCCATACTTAGCGGAATTTACAGTTCAGTGATTTTATATCCGAATGCAGTCAAGATTTCAAATTCTCTTCCTGCTCCTGTTTTTTTATTAGTGTTTAACTTCTCTTCCTTTAGGAGGCAGACCTATATGTTCCTAAGTGGGTGATCTTAATCGTTCTTCCTTCCTCTCCCCTTTTCTTGCTTTTTGCAGACCGAGACTAGTAAACGACATTGGGTTACTCGCTTCATTGGCTTTTTCTCGTGAAATTCGTTATTATGTTTTCTTTTTCATAGCCTGAACTATGCTTGTACTTTTCTTAACTTGGCTTCAATAACTTAGAAAATTTAATTATTTTGAACTGAAGGATTTAAAGCGTGAAATACAATAAACCCCTAAAGGGAACAAAAGTCTAAAAGTCCACAAATTCCACTTCCCCGAAAAGTTTTTTTTTTTTCCGACATAAACCGCTGAAATGGCTGACTATGATTTGTGTCACGATATAAAGTTAAAATATAGGGTCTGGATATTTCCATGATATAATATCATTTAAATATTCCTTGGAATGAATATTCATATTCATATGATCTTATGGCAATTAGAATATATATTTTACAGATAGATTTTATCTGATTATGATTAGTATTGTTTTTCTTTTGTTAAGAAAGGTAATCTGTAGGTAGTAATTAATTTGCAATAGCAACGATAACACTATTTTGTATGTCTTCGTATCACGAGAGAGAGAGAGAGAGAGAGAGAGAGAGAGAGAGAGAGAGAGAGAGAGAGAGAGAGAGAGAGAGAGACTTAGTTGCTTGACGACAACTCAGCCTTTTCCAGTCTTGTGTCTACTGCAACGACTGAAGAAGTAAAAGTGAGAGAGAGAGAGAGAGAGGCGCATGAACTGAGAAGGCGTCCATGATAACGATCTAGATGTGGCCAGGTCACTCATCAGGAACCTCGAACACAGTTTATTTTTTCGCAGGCAGCGGCCATCTTGCTTCATAGCCATAATGGATGGTTACGAAGAAGATCTTTTGCAACTTTTGATTATATATCTATTTTGGATAGAAAGGAGGCGGCTGAACACAAGGAATACGATGCGCTGCGTTTTTTTGTTTCATAATTGATTCTTTACTGTGGATGTTCAAAGGGGGAATCTTAGAATGTTTTATTCTAGTAGAATGTCCGCAAAAGGTATTTCAATGTATATAAAGTCTGTCTTTTCAATTTATGTTGCTTTATTTGTCTTAAGATTTCGATGAAACTTACCAGTTATCAATTATTGGAGAATGACGATGAAGGTGAATTGGTAAGAATATATATTGCACTGTCATTCTGGCTATTTATATTTGTTATTTCGACGTTTTTATCATAGGAGTTATTTATTTTGCAATATTCTTTGCGAAGGATAGATTTTTAGATTGCTTATAATGATCGTAAAACGGTGGTTTAAATTTAGTCTCGAATCCAAGTTTTAATTTAGATATCAAATTAGAATCCTAAAAGTAACTATTGTAGTGGTTATACAATAGAAACACGTGAATCTCTCTCTCCTTTCATATGTTTTAATGTTGTTATTCCGTAAAGGCACGAAAAGCTGAGAGAGAGAGAGAGAGAGAGAGAGAGAGAGAGAGAGAGAGAGAGAGAGAGAGAGAGAGAGAGAGAGAGAGAGAGAGAGAGAGAGATCGTTGCCACATTCATGATTTAATTGGTGAACTGTTGATGAATTCTCTATAGTAAAGACTTTCACATTAATCGATATATGCACTCGCACAAAAACCCATCAGCAACACGTCAAACCCTCTAGACTTGTCGCTCTTCACCCCTACTTTAAACACACGCGTGCACATATGTATATATGCTGATTCTGTTTCCTCTTTTCAATTTCTTTCTCTAAAAGCGCATATGGCTTGTTTTGTTATCGTCTCTTGAGCAGCAGGAATGTTAGCGGCAGTCGTCCTCAAATGTCAAATTTGGAAGATTTTATTTTTGTTGTGTCTTTTTTCGTAATATGAATGTTTGATTTCTCCTCTTTGAATATCTTCATTCTTACATATGTATATATGCTGATTCTGTTTCCGTTTTTCAATTTCTCTAAAAGCGCATATGGCTTGTTTTGCTCTCAGGAGTGTTAGCGGCAGTCGTCCTCAAATGTCAAATTTGGAAGATTTTATTTTTATTGTGTCTTTTTTCGTAATATGAATGTTTGATTTCTCATCTTTGAATATCTTCATTCGTACTCTTTTATTGTTTATTTGTGCCTCTTTCCATGTTCATACACTTGGTTCCTTTCTGTTCTGCCAATTGGGCCCCACACATCATGTTTTTGTTGATTACATACCTTCCAGCTCCCTTCTCCCTTCTCTCGATATCATTCTTCTTCATTATTATTTTTTTATTGTCTTCATCCATATCTTTCTAACGTCAGTGCCTCTTTCTTCCTTCTTCCTCTCCAACTGTCTCTTCTTCCTACTACCCTCCTCCTCCTTATTATTTATTGCCAATTTCCCTACTTCATCATCAACTGAAGAATAAGTTTACCTTGAAAGACCCCGGAGAACAGTTTCACGTTCGATCGACATAAAAGGCACCCTGCAAACCTTCCTTTCTTTTACCAGCTTTGTGAGATATTTAGAGGACCGCAAAAGTCTCCTATTGGATATTTATAAAGGCTAAGCCCATTTTGGGGGGCTTATTAGAACACCTAAGATTTTTTTTATTCGCTATTTAGAAGGGCTTCGACCAAGATGTTGACTATTGAGAAGACCTAAGATATTTATTATTGGCTATTTAGAAAGCATTAAACAGTTCTGTTGATTATTCATAAGACCTTTCTTATAGGCTTCTTAGAAAGCCTTAGACCATTTTGCTTGCTATATAGAAGACCCAAGACATTTCTTTATTTCCAAGGTTAAAGATTAGTTTTTTTTTTTTTTTTTTTGTATAATTTTCACCTCAGTTAATTCATGCCGTCCAGTGTACCAGTTCATGGCATCAATTTCATTTTCTCTTCCACACAATTTCCATTTTAATATTTCATTTACCGCCGTATAATTTCTCTTTTAAATATTTCACTCTACTTTTTATACCATTAATGTAAATCAATATCACGTCTTATTCATACCATCAGTATCTTTATGCTAATCATGCGCTCCTTTATTATGAGTCCATATGGACAATTTATGGACTCCTTGGTTACATTTACTGTTTAATAATCTTATTTTCTTTAATCGGACAATATTGTAAGAGCATCTTGGTAAAAACCAGCAACCATCATTTTTCCCCGCGTTTATCAATTAGGTTGTTGCGCATGATTTACACGTTCCCGTAGCCACACGTGAAAATACTTATAATCACGACTGTTACCAAGTACCACGAAAAAAATCTAGGACATCTTGGCGTTTGAATTTCGATATTGTTGTAGGAAAACTTTTGGTATAACAGTTACGAGGAATTGTTTATTTCTTTCAACTTTCTAATGATGCTAAAACTGGACGCATCATTTTTCCATTGAAACAAGTTTTTTTTTTTTTTATGGTGGATTATTATTTTCCTTATCTTCTCCAGAAGAAGAATATACAGTGACATGTATAATTTTTCACTGTTGAGTCTTTTGCATTAAGCCCATTAAATAATGACTAAGATAAAAAAAACCTTTGATGCAAGTGATTGCACAACCTAATTTACGTTAATCGTAATTATAAAAATCTGATTAACTATTTTCCCTGGTTCAATAAGAGACTGGATATCATTATATCCACTCCTTCCTGTAACGAGGAGATATCCTTCACGAGACCAGTATATAGAAATCAATCGCTACTACCTTGAAAACCCTTAAAAGTAGATTTACTTCCTCTATAACAAAGATAATAAACACGTTTGACCTTGAGGGGTTAAAAAAAATCTCAATACTGACACCGGATAATAGAAGGTCGTACCATAGACTATTTGCTTGTTCTTTCGTCATTTTCTATTCTTTCTTTTTCAAGGCATCATCTTTGAACATTGTTTCATCGTATTGATATATTAGAGGCGAGGCATTATTTGAATCTAATCCAAATATACTTAGTTTTCTGGCAATGATTGTACAGAAAACTTTAGATTGGCTTTATGTCGAAGGTGGTGTAGGGGTGACCTAGTCCTCTTGCGGTCTCTTGAGAGCCACACAAGGATATCCTAGGTCACCTTCCTGTCTTTGTGCCAAGAGGTTTGGATGTCTTTCCAGGAAGTAACCCTGGCACCTAGAAGATGGCGAGAACAATCATTTCCATGCCAACAAAGTGGGCTATGGAAGAACTAATAAAGTTATTGCGTTTTTTTCTAAATATAACTACTTTTTAGATTTAATATTGTATATATAAGCTCCTTGCATTCCACAGTTTAGAGTTAATGGGAGGCAATTTATTAGTGCTTCATAGGAGCCAATTTATTAGTGCTTCATGGGAGGCAATTTATTAGTGCATCCTTATCAAGCCTTACTAAATGTTTGCATATACTTATGTTTTTTACTTACTTATTTCTTTCTAATGTATTTTCTCGTGTTCCTTTCCCTTTCATCCAAAGTTGTTTTGTATATCTTTTTTTTGCTGGTCATGCTCGTTTGCTTTTGCGCGGTCCGGGATGGCATACTTATCCAGTCGACCATGTCCCACTTATGTCGCTTGTCGAAATTATTGTCCTGGTATTTGTTGTCAGTCTGTGCTGAAGTAGCTCAATGTTTGGTTGATATTAGCTTTAAACCTCCCTTCCCCATTCCTGAAAATTCTTGGATTATA
>NC_090768.1:11816709-11834209 GCF_036898095.1 Palaemon carinicauda
CACTATTCTGGCATTTTTTGTTTAATCATAATTCTGGCATTTTTTGTGCTCTACAGCTTTAATCATAATTCTGGCATTTTTTGTGCTCTGCAGCTTTAATCATAATTCTGGCATTTTTGTGCTTTACAGCTTTAATCATAATTCTGGCATTTTTTGTGCTCTACAGCTTTAATCATAATTCTGGCATTTTTGTGCTTTACAGCTTTAACCATAATTCTGGCATTTTTATGCTTTACAGCTTTAATCACTATTCTGGCATTTTTTGTTTAATCATAATTCTGGCATTTTTTGTGCTCTACAGCTTTAATGATGATTCTGGCATTTTTTGTGCTCTACAGCTTTAATGATGATTCTGGCATTTTTTGTGCTCTACAGCTTTAATCATAATTCTGGCATTTTTTGTGCTCTACAGCTTTAATCATAATTCTGGCATTTTTGTGCTTTACAGCTTTAACCATAATTCTGGCATTTTTATGCTTTACAGCTTTAATCACTATTCTGGCATTTTTTGTTTAATCATAATTCTGGCATTTTTTGTGCTCTACAGCTTTAATCATAATTCTGGCATTTTTTGTGCTCTGCAGCTTTAATCATAATTCTGGCATTTTTTGTGCTCTACAGCTTTAATCATAATTCTGGCATTTTTGTGCTTTACAGCTTTAACCATAATTCTGGCATTTTTATGCTTTACAGCTTTAATCACTATTCTGGCATTTTTTGTTTAATCATAATTCTGGCATTTTTTGTGCTCTACAGCTTTAATCATAATTCTGGCATTTTTTGTGCTCTACAGCTTTAATCATAATTCTGGCATTTTTTGTGCTCTACAGCTTTAATCATAATTCTGGCATTTTTGTGCTTTACAGCTTTAACCATAATTCTGGCATTTTTATGCTTTACAGCTTTAATCACTATTCTGGCATTTTTTGTTTAATCATAATTCTGGCATTTTTTGTGCTCTACAGCTTTAATCATAATTCTGGCATTTTTTGTGCTCTGCAGCTTTAATCATAATTCTGGCATTTTTGTGCTTTACAGCTTTAACCATAATTCTGGCATTTTTATGCTTTACAGCTTTAATCACTATTCTGGCATTTTTTGTTTAATCATAATTCTGGCATTTTTTGTGCTCTACAGCTTTAATCATAATTCTGGCATTTTTTGTGCTCTACAGCTTTAATCATAATTCTGGCATTTTTGTGCTTTACAGCTTTAACCATAATTCTGGCATTTTTATGCTTTACAGCGTTAATCACTATTCTGGCATTTTTTGTTTAATCATAATTCTGGCATTTTTTGTGCTCTACAGCTTTAATCATAATTCTGGCATTTTTTGTGCTCTGCAGCTTTAATCATAATTCTGGCATTTTTGTGCTTTACAGCTTTAATCATAATTCTGGCATTTTTTGTGCTCTACAGCTTTAATCATAATTCTGGCATTTTTGTGCTTTACAGCTTTAACCATAATTCTGGCATTTTTATGCTTTACAGCTTTAATCACTATTCTGGCATTTTTTGTTTAATCATAATTCTGGCATTTTTTGTGCTCTACAGCTTTAATCATAATTCTGGCATTTTTTGTGCTCTGCAGCTTTAATCATAATTCTGGCATTTTTGTGCTTTACAGCTTTAACCATAATTCTGGCATTTTTATGCTTTACAGCTTTAATCACTATTCTGGCATTTTTTGTTTAATCATAATTCTGGCATTTTTTGTGCTCTACAGCTTTAATCATAATTCTGGCATTTTTTGTGCTCTACAGCTTTAATCATAATTCTGGCATTTTTGTGCTTTACAGCTTTAACCATAATTCTGGCATTTTTATGCTTTACAGCTTTAATCACTATTCTGGCATTTTTTGTTTAATCATAATTCTGGCATTTTTTGTGCTCTACAGCTTTAATCATAATTCTGGCATTTTTTGTGCTCTGCAGCTTTAATCATAATTCTGGCATTTTTGTGCTTTACAGCTTTAATCATAATTCTGGCATTTTTTGTGCTCTACAGCTTTAATCATAATTCTGGCATTTTTGTGCTTTACAGCTTTAACCATAATTCTGGCATTTTTATGCTTTACAGCTTTAATCACTATTCTGGCATTTTTTGTTTAATCATAATTCTGGCATTTTTTGTGCTCTACAGCTTTAATGATGATTCTGGCATTTTTTGTGCTCTACAGCTTTAATGATAATTCTGGCATTTTTTGTGCTCTACAGCTTTAATCATGATTCTGGCATTTTTGTTTTATAGCTTTAATCACAATTCTGGCATTTTTTGTTTAATCATAATTCTGGCATTTTTTGTGCTCTACAGCTTTAATCATAATTCTGGCATTTTTATGCTTTACAGCTTTAATCACTATTCTGGCATTTTTTGTTTAATCATAATTCTGGCATTTTTTGTGCTCTACAGCTTTAATCATAATTCTGGCATTTTTTGTGCTCTGCAGCTTTAATCATAATTCTGGCATTTTTGTGCTTTACAGCTTTAACCATAATTCTGGCATTTTTGTGCTCTACAGCTTTAATCACAATTCTGGCATTTTTATGCTATATAGCTTTAATCATAATTCTGGCATTTTTGTGCTCTTCAACTTTAATCATAATTCTAGCATTTTTGTGCTCTACAACTTTAATCATAATTATGGCCTTTTTGTGCCATAACTTTGGATACCTGTCGCATGTTTGTCAATTGTTCTAGAAACAGATAAAAAGACATTTTTTTGTTTCTGTCCGAGATACGTTATACAAGATCGTAATCAAGTAAATGAATTAATTTCGCTATGAGCTTCCATCTACTGAAATCTCGGGGCAAATGAAAACATGACTTTAAATGTAAGCTCAAACCTTCTTTAATCTCATCATAAATGAAGTAAGTTGACGGCAATAATATATGATCTCATATTCTCTAGTCTCGCTTTAAGCAAGGTAATTTATTTTGATATAGGCTCGCAACTTATGTAATCTGGTGGTAAAATAAGCATATTGATTTAACCGTGAGCTCGTAATTTCTTTCATCTATTTTCGAAATATATTTCATGGGTGTCTTGATGACTGTTCTCCTCATTGCAACATTTTTTTTTCTCTCCATCGAGGTTGATGACACATACACACACATGCAAGGCCTCCGAGTACCGTAAACCATCTTGTTTAAAGTGCCGGCGGTTGTTCCCCGTCAAATGTCAAGAGAAAATTCTTTATAGGTTACTGGAAAAACTTCACTTTTTGTTTTGTTTTTCATCGCATTTTCGCAACTTTAAGCTTGTGCAAATTGACTGTGTCATCTTGTATTGCTTGATGTATTATGCATTCGTTTTCGCAATAGGCTCGTTGGTCTAGATTTTTTTTGTTCTTTTTTCCCAGTTCGTAGTAATGAACTTGCTGAGCTGCTTCTCATTCGCCCCAGACACCAGTTAAGTCGGCCACTAAAACTCTTGAATTGTTATCGACATAATTTATGTTTGGTTTTTAATCCGTCACTTTCTTTCAATGGAGAAATTTACCGCCAACGCACATCTGCAATATAAGAACGACATAACCAAGTTTAGATACTTTCAATTGGAAAATAAAATAGATTTTATATTACATATATGTTAGCTAGAATGTGGAATGAAGCGTTTAGTTGTACATAGGGATACAGTTTTTTAATTCTCTATCAGTATTACGAATTATTATGCACATTATTTCAAGAAATACTAACATAACAACAATAATTATAATAGCAGTAATTATAGCTCTTATCATTATTAATATTATCACAAAATGGGCTAAAATAACACTTGTAGCTAAATCCACAAGAGAAATGATCCCAGAACCAGTTCAAGCCCAGGTACTATCCTTCGAATTCGAACTTTGAACGGGTAAATCTTGTTCTTAGAGAAACTACGCGTTTGCTCCATGGTTAGATTTGCTTGGATCTGGTTAAACTTTGGTTGATTCAAGATTCCTCTTTATTTGGAGATGTTTCGAGTTTTATTTGATTGGTGAATTTTCGGAAGCATACGTCAATAAATTTGGGTTTTGATTTTATTTTTATAGATTTGGTCTTCCTCATCATTCATTCCTGCTCTATAAACAGATCTAGAATCATTTTAATGAATTACTAATACAATACTAAATAGGCATAGATGAAGGATTTTAGATGGACAAGGGATGCTTCCTACGAATTTAGCTCAGATCAAGACACTAACAAGACCCCAAAAGGGAAAGGCAATGATGATGTAACTAATCCTTTATATATCAACAATATTTGCTACTGATATGAAATTATCGACAAGACTTCATTATCCATACTGAATCTTTGTCAAAAACACGGCTTATAAAAGACTCGATTGTGATCTGTTGCCCTGCTGAAAGACACAGTCAACCCATTAAAACTTCCAATTCACAAATCCATTCTAAGCGCTCCATTCACGATAGACAGCCTCTTTAGAAATCCTGTGCATCATGCTCGATTCTCTTCAAGTACCAAATTCATCTCTGTTCATCTCTCTCTATTCCATCCCCCCCCACCCCATTATGCCCCGCCAACTGCTACCCCTCGTGGCAATGCTCCACCTGCAATCCTCGTCAAGGTCAGCTCAATCTTATAACCCAGTTCACTTCATCCTTTCTCCACCCACAGAAACCGGTCAAGAGAGGAAAGTTGGTTGAAGATGTTTTCAACGGTTGCTGCTTATTTCATGTTGTATCTCTTTGAGCGTGATTGGACGAGCATGGTAGACACCCCTTCCGTGACTGTGGTCTACTCATGTCATGTCTGCTTTAGATACTTTTAGATAGGGTACAAGACTGAGGGGTATTCGTTTAGGAAAGTGCACTAGAGTGATTGTGGCTTAAAACTGGAATAGATATGATGATTTGAGGAAAAATAATAAGACAAAGTTGCTTGTTTTGAGGTTTATCCTCTTTCACCTTTAGTTGATATTTTACAAGATCTTGTCCATAGAAAGTAAAACGATAAAATCCTCTCCATTTTATGTTTTAATTGAAATTAAAAATAGGTTGACCTTAATCTATTTTGTGCATGTTACAGTAACTGCCATTTTATCGAATCCGAAGTTAGCCAGTGGGTGTGATGTTTGCCTTTTCGTGTGTGTCATTGCGGAATTTTAGAAGGGTAAATGTCAGCACACGCCTTTCATCTTTGTGGAAGTCGCGTCTGGAAGCCTTCCAGTTCTTGGAACCTTTCCAGCCGTCGGTACTGTGTCTATGAAAGCGAAAGCACGCTTCTTTTACTGCAGAGTCCACACGCTCTTGAATTATACATTCGAGTTGAGCGTTGTGAAATGCAAACTGGCCTCTCAATCTGCGTTCTTTTATTTGATCGCTTCTTTCTTATAATCAATTCTATTTTAAATTGAATGCTTCCATTTGACTACAGAAATTCAGCCGCTTTGATATGTCCCCAGCTAGATATTAATATGACTGAGAAGGTGAAATACTGATCTTGAAAGAATATATGAGGATATGTTTCAATGTCTTCATTTA
Source organism: Palaemon carinicauda (assembly GCF_036898095.1). NCBI lineage: Eukaryota > Metazoa > Arthropoda > Malacostraca > Decapoda > Palaemonidae > Palaemon > Palaemon carinicauda. Next base: position 11,822,200 of record NC_090768.1, read on the forward strand.
GTTGATCTTATTAACTTTGGTAAGTCTCATCTCTTTCTTGATAGAGGGGGCCGGGGTGGAGGAAGAAAAAAGTAATGACTTCCTCTGTCGACCACAGTTAGATTCTTTGTTCATGTTCTTGTCTGTTGTAAGGTCTTTTGTAGGTCTTACCGGGTCGTCCTTGGTTGTATGTCAAGGGTGACCTGCTTTAAATCACCTTACTGAATAAAGTTGGTGGCAATGACAACTCATTACAGCGTCAATCAAGCATTACGGCCTTTCGATGTACCAGGAGAAAGACTTGACGGGAAAAAAACGAACCTGTCAGATTATAAGGCCTCGCATTTTTATATGCGTTCATGGGGCAATATTTTAAAGTAGCATGACTGTTGTAGTTTTTACCTACAATGCTATGGTTTCTCATGCTGTTTACGAATGGAAAACAAAAATCTTGAAGAAAATTTAGGGCAATAACCGGATATTCTTATTTGTGTTCGAAGAACGTGAGAAGAAAAGGTATGAGCTCCTTAACCAAGTATTACTTTGAATGATTAAAAAGGGGTGGGGTAATATAATGCAAGAGGCATTGCCAGGATGCCTAGGTTGTCCTTCAGGTGTCCACTTTTTGTCCACTGACCTTTTACGCGGCCTGGCTGGGCAACCTACGAGCCTGGACGGGAATCCATTACCACCGGCCGGGCGCCAGCAGAACATGATATGTGGCTTGAGTTAATAAAATACTTTTCATACCATTTATGTGATATTACTATAGTTAATTCTTTTTGGTGAGGCATAATTGCACCGACTCGCAGGGGTGTCCTTTTAGCTTGGAAAAGTTTCCTGATCGCTGATTGGTTGGACAAGATAATTCTAACCAATCAGATAGCAGGAAACTTTTCCGAGCTAAAAAGGCATCTCTGCGAGTCCGTGCAAATGCGCCTCATTAAAAAAATTGAGTATAGATCAAACCATTCAAGTCTTGGTGTTTAATCTGTCTCTTCTTCTACTGAGCATAATGAGTCTACAAATCAACAGTTGGGATCTAAGTAGCCCTTTTTAACGTGTAAAACATGAAATAAAGAGGAAAGTTTTTTTTTTTTTTCTAAGATGTTACAATCTAATTGAAGATTAAATATTCTCTATATGACTGTTAATATCTTCTGAATCCCGGAAGTCGCATGAGTTACTGGTACCCTGAAACAAACTACTTGTGGAAAGGAAGTTGAAAGCCTCCCGCGTGTCCTTCGCTTATGTGAATGTTGCATTACCCCCCACCCCCACCCCCCAAGTATGATGCTTATTTACAGTATTGTAGTTTTGTCGCTAGATATTAGAATATGAACAATGAGCTTTTAGCATACACATATTTATGTATATATATATGATATATATATATATATATATATATATATATACTGTATATATATATATATGCATATATATATACATATATATATACACACACATATATATGTATACATATGTATGTATATATATATATACACACACACACACACACACATATATATATATATATATATATATATATATATATGTGTGTGTGTGTGTGTGTGTGTGTTCGTGTGTGTGTGTATGCGTTTGTGTGTTTACTACAAGTTTATGATAAATAGATGATCAAATACAGTTAAACCAGCAACAGAATAGAAAAAAGCGAACAAATAAAAGAATTTCCGATTGTGGCGAGCGACGCCTTCAGCCACACCCATCACTTCGCCTGAGGATTTAACTCGTTGCTCTGAATGCAAAAGGCGGTGTCTCACGGTCTCTTAGAGCCCTACCACTTTTAGTCATGAGTTTGTATATTTTTTTTTTGTTCTCACATCGTTGATATGAGTCACGATATTACGGTATGGTTGTCATCGATGTCTATAACGGATTGCTTCCGTATGCCTTTAAAGGTATTCATTAAATCACTCTAGAAGCCTGTAGTCCTTGTGGCCAGCTTGTAGCTTCCTTGGTATGATATGGAGTGATGTCTCGACCAAAGAGATCGGAACTTGATGGGTGAAAATATAAATCTATATGGGTTTGTTGTTGGTTTGAATATTATTAAATGGAACTTGGCATGATTGGTTTAATACCGAATTTTATATAATACCGAAAATTACATTTGTGAATAAACCTCAACTGCTTGCGCAACACCTGAAGACTGGAAGCAGTATTTGGCCTTGATTTAATTGTCCATAACCAACCGGGTTAACTGTTTTGTAACTATGCAGTCGCCTAAAACAGGTATTATTACTGTTCTAAGTGCAATGAATCCCAGGTCCATCAAAGGCCAAATGCTTCTTGCACTTTACCCTCGATTAAGCTTGTTGATCTCTTTCGTAATTAGGATGCTTTCGTCAAATAAATATTTTTTCCCTTTATACTACCTTCTGGTCATATATCGTCTTGCCAAGTGGGTATAATGATTTATTATAAAGGCAAGGTTTTCTGGATTGATGTAGGAATCAGTAGGATACAATTTCATATAAAGCTTGAACTTCTTATACTTTTCATATCAATCAAAACTATTGTTACTAGTTGATTATGAAATTCGGTGGTGATGCTTCATAATTATCCCTTCTTTATCCAGATTCATTTCAACTAGAGATCGGACCAGTTTTCTTAATAACTCTTTAAGCATTATTTTTTCAAATTAAACAACGAATGAATTAAATTCGTCATTATATAATTCCAGCTCCCTTGAATACCTTCCCTAAAGCCTCTTCGACTAAGTTAATGAAATGTGTCAGAGGTTTCATCCTCTAACAAAAAATAAGTTTTAAAGATCTATTGGGTAACTCAACTTTAAAGAAAGGCTTCGGAGTTGAGTTTCTTTAGTTACTCTTCACTTCGAGCTTGTGAGAGACAGACGAATATATATATATATATATATATATATATATATATATATATATATATATATATATATATATATATAGGTATAGATATTGATATATATATATATATATATATATATATATATATATATATATATATATACATATATATATACACACACACACACACACACACACACATATATATATATATATATATATATATATATATATATATATATATATATATATATATATATATATATAAATGGGAGATGTACACAGGTACACAGTTACATCTTGAGTCTCTTCCCCCAAAGGATATCAGTAAATGAAGCTTTGTGCTACATTTGTGAAGACATTTCGTTAGAGAAATACTTTTATATATGAAGGAATGACTGTCTGGTTAGACATTTTATTTTTTCAATTTGATAAAAAAGTTGACAGGAAACCTCCAAGTCATTACTGCTAGGAAAATGAAAAAAAAATAGTTCCTAATTCAATTGGTAATCTTCACTCTTCTTTTCCTTGCATAACCTCCCTCCCTCCCTCCCTCCCTCTCTCTCTCTCTCTCTCTCTCTCTCTCTCTCTCTCTCTCTCTCTCTCTCTCTGTCTCTCTCTCTCTCTCTCTCTCTCTCTCTCTCTCTCTCTGTTGCTACAGAGTTCTCGTTTTACTTCTGTTTTTCTTGTACCCCAGTGTCTCCCTCCTAACTCCAGTCCCCTTCCTCCCACCCTCCTCCCTTCCTCCTCCCGCAGGATCTCGAGGTCACTATGACAACAGTATGACCACACCCTGCCCCTCCCTTCCCTCGATTTATTCTCTTTCCTTCTATCTATTTATCAACATTCTGTGTTTTGTCCGTTAGTTATTTTAGTATTTATTTACTTTCAAGATTTTCCTCTGAAGAAGGCTGGAGAGCTGTCGTCGACCTCCTTTTTATCTTTCGATCTCAGAACTCTAATTTTTACATATTTTTATATTTCTTTAATTTTTTCAATTCTTATATATATGAAGAGTTTCATATACGTCATTTTACAGCAAACGTTAATTATCAATTTCTATATTTTTTTCTCCTTCAAAGGCATATTTGTCCTCATTCACATACCACAATTCAAGGCCTTTTCGTCATGCCTCTCACTTTACGCCTTCCTTCATTCCAACCCTCCACATTTACTCGTATATAAATTAGTATTGTTTCTTGTATCAAGTTTTCTCTTAAACATTTTCAAACCCCCAACACCAGTGATTAAGCTTTTGCCATTCAAATAACTTTGAATTGTTAAGCCTCTTTATTACTTCTTTTTTGTTTGGTAAATGGTAATCTTTGTAATCTTTTATTTTTATTCTATACAAAATGTATCTTTGAAAGTAGGTTTAATTTCTGATCTTGTCAAATTAATAACTGATATTGCATCGTTCATTGATATATCTTGCTTGTTTGTAGTTATCTTCTTCTCTTCTTCTTCTTCTTCTTTTTCTTCTTCTTGTAGTCGTCCTCAGATATGACGAGAAACGAAAATTAAGAAAATAAAGAAAATGCTTTAAAGCAAGAAAAAAGTCAAATAATGAAAAACTATTAGGCCTACCACAGACAAAAATATGAGGGAAATGCCACAAAGTCAATAAAAACAATACAAGGAAAAAGAGCAAGGGGTAACGGGGCATGTGAAATAGGGAACTAGGCCAATGGCATATATCAAAAGTACAAAAAAGTTAGTGGCCAGGCACAAGTGCCCCAATGGAATGTTGCAACTGTAACATTCCTTTGGGGGCCCCATTTCAACCTTAATCTTATAACATGGGGTGATGTGTGTGTCACAAGTAAGGTTAGTTGTCTCAATAAACTATATTTTATTCTTAAATGTTTTCTTATGAAACAAAGGAAATTTAGATATTTTGATATCGATGTACTTTTCTTGGTTTGATAATTTGATTAATTTACGGGCTGCCAACGCAAGAGCCCGTGTTCCACATTACGTGGGATAATCGTAAACGGATGAACATGATTAAGTTTTACACTTCGGTAGCTTTTTCAATTTGTGATTTAGGAATTGTTTTAATTTTAACTTATGTGCCACAAAGAACTGCATTGAATTTAAATTTTCACAGTTTGTGTATATTCACACATACATACATACATACATATATATATATATATATATATATATATATATATATATATATATATATATATATACATATATACAGTATATATATATATATATATATATATATATATATATATATATATATATTTCCTCACTAGGCTAATAATAATGATTATACTTATATGGATATGATAACGTATATATGTATGTAGTGTGTGCATGTACATTCATACATATGCATGTGTGTGTTATACGACAAACGGAAATATAATAAAATGCTTTTCACGCAGTTATGTGTTAGTCTTCGGATTGTAAAATTTATTATGCTCTTCGAATTTGCTTTTAAATCTGACGATTTTTTTCACATAAGATAGTTTGGTCGTAACTGTATCTTTCTAAATTATAATTACAAACTTATTAACATTGGAATTAACGCTTAGAAATTTATTAGTTGTGAATAGTTTATGTAATTAGGTTTGGTTAGCTATATCGAGGGTTTGCTTGAGACTCAATGCCAAGTAATGCGGCTGTTGCAAAGATAAATGACGAGGAAATAATTTCTAACACGATTTTGGTTTTTATAATGCAAGGCGAACTAATAGCCCAGTGAGGAAAAGAGATAAGGAAATGTACTATATATAAAGTAATGGACACTTAAAATATTTTAAGAACAGTAACAACATTAAAATAGATCTTTTATATATAAACTATAATAAGAGACTTATGTCAGCCTGTTCAACATACAAGTATTTGCTGCAAGTTTGAACGTTTGAAGTAAGTGGGGTATGAACTGTCTTCCAACGTGAAATGTTACTAAGATCTAAATGAGGATTTTTGCGATTATGTGATATATATTTCTTAATATATAAGAAAATTATACTCTTAGATTACCAATATCTTAGCAAACTGAGAATACTTTGTGATGCTTTAATTAGAAAAAAAAAAAAAAAACTCGCAACAATACTTCGTAATAAGAACAATGAAAGCATGAAAATAGTAACAACAGTAATGTTTATTTTTTATAATTATTTTTATGCTAAGAAATAGAAAGGAACTGAACATTTCCTGGAATTCTGAAGGTTGTTATAATAATACAGGGAATACTGTTATGCTTAGAAAAAGATTTACTTTTGTTTAACAGTGAAATGATAATGAATACCTTGTTTTTACTTCAATAATATATGTTGCAATTATGACAGCAACTATGTTTTATCTACCGTTATTTTCATTATTAGTAGTATTATGTTTACAAGGAAGAATACATATACAGTATGTCTTTCAGACTCACTAATACAAGTGTCCCATGAATATAAATTTAATGTTTTTTTTTGTTTTTTTTTTCTCAAAAACACCAATACAGGCTTTCACATCAAGTGCCTGTTCTAACTTCTTTATGATATATGGTTTCACATAAAGTTGTTTCTACTACTACTACTACTACTACTACTACTACTACTACTACTACTACTACTACTACTGCTGCTGCTGCTGCTGCTGCTGCTGCTGCTGCTGCTGCTGCTGCTGCTGATAATAAAGATCTAAATGGTTTTCGTTATCTTCATTTAAACGGGACCAATGGATACCACTTCCTTTTTTTTATTTATTTTGGTGAAGTTCAAAGTTGAACTTCTTTTGTAATGTAATCATAGAAGAGATTGCATTGACCTACAGACCTTATTTTTTACTTAGCATGGAATTTTTTTTCTTTTGAGAAAAAGAAAAAATAAGAGAATGCATAGTCATTTTCATAAAACTATTGAAACCTGTTGTATTTGAAAAATCGTCTCGCATATAGCTTCATGTCAAATTGATGTAGACGTTACGTGAAGATTACGAATACATAAACTAATATAATCAAAATTCAAAAGGATTTTAGTACATTGCTATTGAATGATCCCTGGCGATGTGTGTATGAATTCAAAACCAAGATATGTTTATTCTGGGAAAAAATGGCTTTTCTTACAATAGATGGTCACTGATGTTGGAACTGTTTTGTGGTATACACCACCTGTATCTGACTCCATTCTCTGCTATATGCCTCTTGCAGATGCTTCTAGATTAAAAGCATCTTCGGTCTTCATGCAAAAAAACAGCATAAGAACAACCACTGCTCGAGGGCCAAGGATAGCTCCTTGTAGCAGGTTCCATGATCAGTCCTTTACAAAAACTTAACTACTGCTGCTCGTCCTTCTAGCGTCGTGTTCTAGAAGTTTCGTAGGCGTTGCACTTCTGGGCTGTGCAATCTGTTGATCACGTGATCATTTTTCCTTAAAAGTAAGTCGTCTAATTGTGGAACAACTCAAATCAGCATCTGAGACATCTCTTTCGATAAGATAATCGGGAATTTTCCCTTTTACCGTTACACCCAGAAATGTTACTTGCATTTGGTAAGAGATTATATGCGCTCAAACTACAATTCATTATTATTATTATTATTATTATTATTATTATTATTATTATTATTGCCTTTGAAGGTCACATTGTAAGCAAGATTTCTCACAATTACCGTTAATTTTCAAAGAGATTCAGTTATTGTTCGAATGTTGGAAACTCAAAGTTCAAGCAAGTGAAAATATTTTAATTAATTCTCAACCTTTTATCATGCAATCTTCATTACAGAACCATTTACGTTATACTCTTAAAGATTTTATCAATAAAAACTCTACATTTAAAAAAAAAAATGAATATATGCATCATGATCGAGGGAGCTCGGGGCTGTGGCCTCTTTCGGGGTTTGGCTGGCCTAGGCTCGATAGGAGGGAGGGGCCTCTGAGGTAAGGGGGATCTTGCGTCACAGGTGCACTCTGGGAGTTTAGTTCAGTTAGAATCCAGGTCGAGTCCACGTGACTGGTCGTTATGCAACCAGTCGTTTTATTTTTATATTTGTTGTCCACCTGTTTAGTGTGGGTCTCCTATCGTTAATTTCATTCCCGGTCCTGATAAAAGATTATTCTTTGCAAGGTCATTACGCAGTCGAGTCATTTGGGTAATAAAATTTTAGGGGGGAATATGAAGCAATGCCGTCTCGTTTGAACTTTGGAAAGCTGCATTGTTATAGCGAGAGAGAGAGAGAGAGAGAGAGAGAGAGAGAGAGAGAGAGAGAGAGAGAGAGAGAGCTAAAACACACTTTCGATAGGAATTGGAATTTTTCTTGGCTTGTGCTATGAATATAAGAGACTTTCATGAGAGAGAGAGAGAGAGAGAGAGAGAGAGAGAGAGAGAGAGAGAGAGAGAGAGAGAGAGAGAGAGAGAGAGAAATGTTATATTACTAAAGACAACTAGAACACACTTTCGGCAGAAATTGGAATTTTTCATGGCTTGTGCTATGAATATAAGAGACTTGAGAGAGAGAGAGAGAGAGAGAGAGAGAGAGAGAGAGAGAGAGAGAGAGAGAGAGAGAGAGAGAGAGAATTTTATATTATTAAAGACAACTAGAACACGCTTTCGACAGAAATTTGAATTTTCTTGGATTGTAATATAAAATCAAGAAACTTTCATGAATCTGTAACAACATATTTTCATGTAATTCGATCACCGCTACTTACAAAACTGAATATAAACTAGTTTGTGTCGGTATATCTTGAACTGGTTTATTACAGTTTGCATAACAACGCTAAAAAGAGAAATGTGAAACAATTTTGTACTCTCTGTATCCGCGAATGTTCAATTCTTGCTTACTATGTAATTGTTAAACTTTTCTTCTTTCTCAAATCTAAAGAGGGGGAAAAAAGTAAGCATTCTCTTTTCTTGGTATGTAGGTTTACCCTTCATATAGCTGGCGGAATGTGCAGAGGTATTAAATGTTAAGTTTTATTTACTTTGAGCTTGCTAGTTAGAATTTACCCCCTCCCCCAAAAAAAGAAATCTTGATTTGATTTGTTTAATGAAAAGAAGATTCTTGAAAAAGTATTGATAGTGCGCAAGCTTTATGATAATACTAGTGTTTGCTAGCCGTAAAAAATGACTTGATATATAAATAGATATGCATGTACATAGACACGTACCACCCTCTCACCAGGGTATGACTACTCCTTTTGTACCCTCCCAAGGGACGTAGAGAGCTGAGCGTGACAGGAAAGAATTTTGTATATATATATATATATATATATATATATATATATATGTATATATACATATATATATATATATATATATATATATATATATATATACATGTATATATGCATATATATACATATATATACATATATATGTATATATACATATATATATGTATATATACATATACATATATATGTATATATATATATATATATATATATATATATATATATTTATATATACATATACATACATATCAATATATATACGTATATACAGTATATATATATGTCCTCACTTCACTCCGCATTCTCTACACTACAGGTATAAACATAATAAACATTAAATTGCATTATAGCGCACCGTGCCGGTTGACCCTACATTATAGCGCACCGTGCCGGTTGACGCCAGGTTTATTTTTCTAATGAATCATACTTTTTTAAAAAACAATTTATATATAACATCACATTCTAATAACTTCTACAAACTTCTGTACTGATATAGCAGTGCATATTTAAAACAAAATGAACAAACTTTCAAATTAACATATAAGCCTCCTCTGCCGCCCAGGAAAAACCATAGATAAAAAACAAAATCTCAAGTTTTGAAAAAACTATGGAAACCTGTGTATCCACGGCAATAATGCAGAGTAACTCAAATTTGAGTGGTGGAACCTCACTCTTGTACTAATAAATAATAATGATAATAATATTAATAATAAATTCGACTTGCTCGGGCTAGCGTGCGCTAGAAAGTGACCACTTACTAAATACCTCTTCAAACATTGAATAAGTTTCACCCAACACTAAATTCTCATTGGCCACTGCCTACATAACAACTGAACTTTTAGTAACAAGACACTAAGATCTGCTTACATGTCGTTAGGACAATTATTTTTCGCTATACTTCGTAACGCGAAAAAAATCTAGTCCTCACTTCACTCCGCATTCTCTACACTACAGGTATAAACATAATAAACATTAAATTGCATTATAGCGCACCGTGCCGGTTGACCCTAGATAATACCAAAGAAAGGGAGAGAAGGAAAAAAATGGAGAGAGAGAAGTAAATGCTCCGATTGAATGATTTACACATTTAACCTCTTTTTGAAGCCTTTGACAAACATGTTTACTTGAAACAGACTACCAACACTCATGTCTATGAAGACACCTATCATTGACGTCATCGTTTGCGATGTTTGAACTTGTAGCCACAGTTTAAAAAAAAAAAAATTATGTTTGGTTACATTACAGGAGCTTTTAAAAAACTTCTTAAAGAGAAATTGATCAAAGGACAAAATCATTCCAGCTTCCTCTGCATCAAGCAAAATACCTCAAATATGGAAAAGCATTTGTGATAACTTCCGATATCAAAAACTAAACAGTATTGGTGATTTAATTTTTTTTTTTTCCTGTTCAACTAAGAAATCTTCAAATTACAATAAACTTCATTCCCCAAATCTCTTAAGAAAACCTTAATGATCTATCAAAATAATAAAGAAGTTTTTCAATATAGGAAAATATAATCCGCACGGATTCTGCAACACCATATTATCAAAAAGATCCTTTGTATGCACCGATCTACCAGCTTAATGTTTCACAGGTGCTTGCAAAGATTTAACAAGTGAATTTTCCGTTGGATCTATGTAACCCCTCATTTCATACATGCACGTTAAGGCATAAATAGCCTGATCACTGGAGATTACTAAAGCGCCGGAATCTAATAAAAGAGTCATAAATAAAGCAACATACAATGGCATTTCGCTTTGCTCGTGACCATTATTGTAAGCTTCTCTTTGTTGAAAGACAAGTTGGTAGGCCTTGTCGGTGCTGTCATTCATCGATGGTAGAATATGCTCATGACAACTGAGGTCCCCCAATTTCCTGTCCAAATTAGATGCCACCGTTAAAGACGACTGCTGGCATTTCATTGTATTCACGATCCTGGAAAGCAGATTCCAAAAATAAAACATTGTACATATATACCTATAATTTCAAAAACCTTTACCTTCTATATCAAAGTTAAATTTCAGCGAAAAATTTCCCTCTTTGCCGTGTGTAATAACTTTTTGTTACGTAAACACTCAAAATTTAACAATAAAGCTTCCCTCGTTAATATCAACAGTCAAGATGGAGAGGACTTTCACTCTGGAATATTCTACTTAAGAATTTTTACCTCCATTTTATTAATAACTTTTGGTATAAAGCACCAAACCTCAAGTTAAAGCATCAGTTCCCTCTGTACCGGGACACCAATATTAGAGATTAAAAACCTCAACATATTTTTAAAAGTAGCAAAACAGTCTAAAGAATGAATAACTCTCACAAGTCCATAACTCTGAAAAATGTAAGCAAGAATTGACCATTCATCCATGTTAGTTGACAACACTTCAAAATATCCACTCTTTTGTACTCTTTCTGGGCTTACATACATTGATGACCTGAACAGTGTATTCAGTACAAGTTTAAATTCTTTGTTTTCTATGATTTCCAAATCTGGCTTTTTGCTACCTACTTGCATTAAAATCGAAAATCTTTTATCTGAAACAACGTTCAAACATAGCCAAAGTACTTTACATAATTCTGTCGACTGCCTCCTGCTCCTTCATGTTTAATTTTTAAAAATTCATTTGCTGTCCAGTTTCCAACCACTCTTTTCGTGATAAAAAAAAAAGCGCTGTATTCATCGCTAAAAACTTCAGAATTACTCCAAACCTACTACTGAGGTGTCACAACATATAAATTTCCCAACACCAGAGGCGTCACAATATAACTATTAAATCTGAGGAGTCACAATATAGCGGTAAATTTCCTATGTCTGAAGCGTCGCAATATAGCGGTAAATTTCCTATGAGGCGTTGCAATATATTGATAAGATTGCCTACATCCGAGGCTTCGCAATGTGATAAATTGCCTACATCTGATGCGTCACAATATAGTAATTAACTGCCTACATCTTAGGCGTCACAATAGAGTGATAAACTGCCTACATCTGAGGCGTCACAATATAGTGCT
>NC_090768.1:11839209-11846709 GCF_036898095.1 Palaemon carinicauda
TTGAGGCTTATTGAAGAATTCGATACTTAATGTTCGTGACTTCACTTCGCATGAAACGAAGGTGCAAAAGTATTATTATTGTTAAAAAGTGTCAAAGAAGTCACAGTATTACAGAAGAATCGTGACTCGATGTCTGTTACGATCTGAAATCTAGATAGTGATGTGCAGGATGGTTTCGAATGAAATGATGGATGCTGCATTGCCACGATTAAACGACATCGCTGTTATATCGAGTGTTTTATAGCCCATGATAAACTGATTATTTTCGAGTGCTTCATGATAGGTTTATCTTCTAATTTCGATTTGATAGCTTTGATGAGCTTGCATGTATCCATTGGTATTTGTAAAGAAAAAAGATACAAAAATAATAACTGGGGTCTTTTTTATTCGGTAGTTTTCAGGCAATATTTTCTACTAATAATTTCATTAATAAACGTATGTGGAGAGAGAGAGAGAGAGAGAGAGAGAGAGAGAGAGAGAGAGAGAGAGAGAGAGAGAGAGAGAGAGAGAGAGAGAGAGAGAGAGAGAGAGCATTTTGAATAGTATATTAAATATGAAAACTGTTTTCTTTTTTTTTTTTACTAGCACACCTCAAATAATCCTCTACCTTCACACACGTACACTAGAACCAGCTTATTTCTCAGTAGTTAAATACTCATATAAACGAGACTTTTAGACTATACCTTATTTTCATAACTCAAGATTTTCAATTTCAATAACGTTTTTTCATATATGAAAACCGAATTTTCTCCTTTTAAAGATATTCTCTTTATGAAAACAGAATTGAAAGTTTTTTTATTTATTTTAATTTGAGTATCAAGTTCAGAATAAGTTTGAATTGCTCTTCTTATGTTTCTATGATATAAGTTGCATCGTGATTTTGCACACACATGCACACACACACATATATATACATATATATATATTTATATATATATATATATATATATATATATATATATATATATATATATATATATATATATATATATATATATATAATCACGTTTGATGTGAATTGCTCTGAGAATTATTGATGTCAAAGAAGTGCGTAGAATTATAATTTGTTCATAAGGTAAAGTCACGTTATATGCGTGTTATGTCTGTCCCATATGATATATTTATATATATATATATATATATATATATATATATATATATATATATATACACTGTATATATGCTCGTGTGTGTGCGTGCGTACAGAGAGAGAGAGAGAGAGAGAGAGAGAGAGAGAGAGAGAGAGAGAGAGAGAGAGAGAGAGAGAGAGAGAGAGAGAGAATATGTATATTAGATGGATCTTGTGACCACAGTTTTAATTATGGCTCGTTTGATGTCAACGTCGGTAGCGCTAAACAAATTACGAGTCAACTATCATATTACAATGATATCAAAACCAACACCAAAGTAGATTTTACACTACAGTTGTTCTTATTTGAATAGTCACTTGAAGAAAGAGTGTACAGGCGCCAAGATATTGTATGAACGTGAAATAAAATATCATACGCTTCATTACTTGGCCAACCTAGTTGCTGTTGGTGTATGTGTCACCAGGGAAAATGATATCGTGTAACCTTGGTTCAATTCCAGATGTTTCACGTTGCTTAATAAATATTGAAGTATCTCATTGCACTTGGAATTGTACGGAAACATTGAACAATTAATTAGTCTCCAGTGTTAAATAGTGCATTTGATGTCTTCCACTCGTCGCTGTCCTATCTACTCTTCAAATGTGTTACGTTCACTTGTTTATTATCAGAGTGAAATTTTCGTCATTATTAATGGTCTACGTTTAAGGGACATTGGATGAACAAGGTTATTTATGATATTTATTAGTTTTTGTTGTCACACCCAGCAATATTTCTTTGCCTTGATTTCATTATTACGATCTGGAAATATTTTTCTTCCTCGCCTTAATTATATTGCTACGTAGTTTCGCTTTGATTTGACATATCTTATTTCAGTTACTCAATGTTATAAGAAATTACTAGATATCACTGTGAACTTGGAGACTCTCGGGATGACAGTTTTACGATATTTACTAGTTTACTGCTTTTACAGTATCATATCACAACCGAATGTTTCCATGTGTGTGGACATCTTAACGAAGTGTCATTTCAGATAAATTTTTCTTTTCGGCTGCCTGTTGTTTGTTAAAGGGTGGAGTTGAGAAAATCCAAAGTTAGGCCACAAAATTGCTCAAAACCTCCTCAAAGGTCATGATATATTTCACGTTGGCATTTGAAAATTTTCCTAAGGGATCGTTCAGATGACCCAAATGGACAGAGTTGACATAAAAGGGCATTGACGTTAGAGTTGAAGATGAGGGATTCTCTGTGAGCCCTGGGTTTTGGGGTAAACGATGTTTGTTCTTTGAAGTGTGAATGGGAAAAGTTAAGCATGGTTAAGTAATTAGTGTTTTGGTGGTGATTCTGGTGGTTCGAGGGTAACACGGAGATATAAGTGGCGTGGATAATCGGTTTCCTAGGTGCTGTTGAAAGATGATATTGGGGACAATTGGAAAATAAAGAGGGGTGATAATTTTCAGATGATAGAAATGGGAGATAGGTTTTAAAAAGTATATATATATATATATATATATATATATATATATATATATATATATATATATATATATACTGTATATATATATATATATATATATATATATATATATATATATATATATAAATATATAAATATATATATATATATATATATATATATACTGTATATATATGTATGTATGTATGTATGTATGTATGTATCTTCATTACATTTTCTAACTGTGTACATCGTGTAGTCGTGAATAAAATATATAATTTCCCTTTTTGAACTGGAGATGTCCATAGATATGACTCGACCAACGAAGATTCTTTATGCTGCTTCACGAAACAAAAACAAATTATTGTCTATTGGTGACGAAACTTTCTGCAAATGGTTTTCGTGGAAAGCTGTTTCTTAGCAGGTAACTATAATAAATAACTATTTCCACATTGCCGTTGGATTTTCGTCACTGCTAAGAAGGTCGTGAAACACTCAAGATGACGCCATGGAATGCTAAATACAGTGTGAAATTTTCAGATAAGTCATAAAATAGTTAAATGCTTTTGAATATGTGTTCGATTACGTTTTCACTTTGGTCTACAATATGTATGGGGATCGTATAGCAATAGTCTGCTAATTTTTTTCATAATGTATTGTCACATTAAAAAAAAAAAAATACCGATACAGTATTTTGTTATTGAATTAGCCTATTGATGTACGAAGTTAATATTGTGGTTTTGTAAAGATTATTTTCTCAGAATCCCTTCACGGCGATATAACGATAAAATAGCAGCAGTAATGTTATTGCTCAAGGAGCAACAGACAAAATATACTTAAGGAACAGGTGGGCATCATTAGCAGATATCAAAATTACGTAATGAACCACCGCCAGGCTTGATAGCGAGATTTTAACAACGAAATAAAAGTAGTTGAGACTATAGCTACAGGCAAATGCGTTTGCCAATATCTAGCAACATTCGTAACCCACTTCCGTTGATATTAGCCTGCCATTGCCCAATTGGTTAACCTCAGGCCCTCCCTCAGCCACTGCTAGACTCCCTCGAAACCTGTGGCCTTTTCAAATCCTTCTTTAGGTGTTTGTTGGAGGGTCTTTGCAACGTTATACCTTCCTCGAACGTCATAATAGTTATTGTTGTCGTTTATTGGACCCCCTGAATTTTCCTTTGATTTCCTACCTCGTCGCCCTTTTGCACCTCTTAACTAATAATTTATTAGAAAACTTTCTTCTGTGACGGGCCGAGAGAAGGTTGTGACTAAAGGTCAGTATGAAAGCAACCGAGTAAATTTATTATAGAACACTTTCCTTTATATACAAAAGCTCAAAGCAACAAGAAATTTCAGACACTGTTACAGATGAGAAAAACAGACATGTTTATTCTGGTTCTTTTTAGTGCGAGGGAAGAGCGAAGATACAATCATAATATATACACAAAATCAACTATGTACGATCGTGTGACACACGGTTGGTACACTTCAATTACTGTACTTCAGTTGTGCTCTTGTGAATGTATCTACTTATGTGTATATTTTATTGCTTGCATTGTATGAATTTTTGATAGTTAAATTTCTTATGCTTTCGTTAAATAATCATTTAATGGTTAACTTTACAATAATTTGAACAATTCGACACGGTTACTTTATTAATGAAAATATTTTCTCATGAAAGGTACTGTACCTTCTTAACAAGTTTATAATTTCTATAGAAAGGAACTGTAGATAAGTGATTCGTAAATTAGGTAATAAGTTCAAGCACACACATTCAACATTTATATATATATATATATATATATATATATATATATATATATATATATATATATATATATATAAACTTTTTGTAGCAAGAGGAATTTTTTTGCGCGACTTACTTTTTTTTTGTCGTTAACATTTCATTGCCATTGACTTATAAAAAGAATAATATTGGGTTTATAACTGAGAGTCAGCAACGACCTTTGAAAATTCTTTCTCCCGAAGGTTCTCAAAATATTTTCGTGGTTCGTTAATGATTAAAGACTTTCTAACTAGTTTTTAGTGCATTAGTTTAATTCATTTTTTAAACTTTATATTTTGTCTCTTTAACGTGATTATAAAATATAAAGTTCCCGAACTCCCAGGATTGGAAATATCCTTCTATTACTCATTTTGATATAGATTTATATCAAGTATATAAAAAATATAAGAAAACTACAAATATATATATGTATATTTATATATATATATGTATATATATATGTATATATATACATATATATGTATATATATATATATATATATATATGTGTGTGTGTGTGTGTTTGTGTGTGTGTGCATATATATATATATATATATAGAGAGAGAGAGAGAGAGAGAGAGAGAGAGAGAGAGAGAGAGAGAGAGAGAGAGAGAGAGAGAGAGAGAGAGAGAAGGGAAACTATGCATTTAAATTAACAATTAAATCTGTAAGTATCACATACCTGAGTACGAAACATGACTGTAAGGAGTAACAGTTGAATTACACCAAAATGTAGTAATTTTGATGAGGCAAAGATTAGCAAACTCAGGATCACCGCAAAATTAAGAAGCTTGTCAGCACTCATCCATCCCAACAACCAAAACAGCCCCTTTAGTTTGTGACATAAGAACAAGGTTGTTCGGCTCACCTGACAGTGACATAGAGAAAGCATCCTCTGTCAGAAATGTAAACATGGGAGCGTGATGATTCTTTTATATTAAGAAGTGTCTTCTCTCAAGGAACTATTGCTTAATAGTGGATTTCTAAATAAGGGTTCGTTCTGCTTTTAAATGTCAGTTGGGTTCGAAACTTACGGAATCAACTCTATCTGACCTTTATCTGTTTTACTGTTGGATTGAACTCGGTGGAAAATTATCTTCATTTATCTTATTTTCCTTGGTGAATAGGGACGATACTAAGCAATGACGTTTTATTTATCACTGGGCTGAAATATTTGAATTTGGAATAGCACCACTATGGTGTGTTTATGACACAATATCCCATCATCAAAAGGTGGTCGTCTTCCTTTCAATTCCCATGACCTGTTGAAAAACCTGAATCGCTGAAGTATAGCTAATTATACAAAGACACAAGCCAACAAATCAAGAGATAAACCAACCAACTTGAAAGCATTTCAGAAAAAGTAAGTGAGGAGGGGCTAGCCTTCACAAGTCTTGGGCAAGGTTCATAAGAGAAGGAAAGTGTGAAAATGGAAATATTTAGAAGGACATGGTTAGGGTCTGATGGTTTCGTGGAGGGGATAATTCATACAAGACTGCCTCTCCCAACCGCGTTCGATGGGGGAAAGGGAAATACCGTCAAGTGGCTAATTAATTATCATCATTCTGTAAAAGATTGATATGTATATATGTTAGTGATTAGGCAACTAAAGAGAAAAATGAGAAAATATATATTTACTTATACCCATCTCCATTTGTTTGTTTGCTCTTTGTTTTAATCTCTCACTTCTTAAGATAAATTTGTTCTCTTAGTAATACAATGATTGTAGAAATGTAGAGGCTTTTAGGATTTACAGTGTTTACCTAAGGGGAGTCATTGCCACCTGATACTGCGTCAATTTTAGGTATATCTTTTGAGTAAAGAAAATATTACGTATTCTGACTTGTATTTAGTCTGAATAGAGGCTATTTGGTGAAAGATCCTGTTTAAATGAGTGAAATCATGATATTAATTGATCCCTGTATTGAGAGAGAGAGAGAGAGAGAGAGAGAGAGAGAGAGAGAGAGAGAGAGAGAGAGAGAGAGAGAGAGATGTCTAGCTCCTTTCCTCGTGTGTGGAGGAAAGTATTGCCTAAAGGAGAAATAAAAATCTCCAGGGGACTGACGGGTGAGCCGTGTGGCTAACACGATACTCAAGATAACTTTTACTTCATAACGATCTCTAGAAGAAAAAAAATGGCGGAAGAAACCCGCATGGATAGTTTCTTGCAGATGACATTAACGAGACTTTTGTGTACACGATGGTCACAGCGAAGAAGGTACACGAAGTTTTCACGAGAATTGTACTGATTTGTTTTGTACTTTACGCAATGAAAGATACTTAACCAAGTTACAGAACGGATGATTGTGTAATGTGCAATGTACTGTCATATCTATCTTCATTTATGAGCTGAAGAAGCCTTCTTCGATTTCATCATTTGTATTAACTAGGGATGGTATCTATTCATATACTATCTTTAGATATGCTATCATTGATTTCTAACAATAGAAACACTGCGGTTAAAGTTCCTTTTCGTAGAACTATATTATTTATCTGATTTTACCAATGAGCCCTAAATCGTACAATTTATTCCATCCTGTTTGTGTGGTGTTACTGTTTTCACGAAGGCATATTGTACTTGTTTGTTTTAATATTATTATGCAGGGCAATGGGCCCTTAATTTTTTTTTTAAATACTTGTATGTACTATACTCTGCGAGTAAATATGAACTAGAGCATACGAAAACAGATAAGGGCTGTTAAGAAAAATAGGTTGGTAAATACTATGCATACAATACATTCACATATATTTTGTGTAAATGTATGCATATGTACTTCTTTTTTACATATACTGTCCTTCGACACTAAAAGGGTTATGAATGAAAAGTATAGGAAACAAATAATAGGAAAATTGCCGAAAAAGGACAATATGATAGGCATGAGAATCAATAGCTTCCCCACCTGTCGTAGTTAATTGCCTAAAACTGATACCTATTCGTACCCTTGTTTATTCACCTCCAGATACACAGGAAATCGGAGACATTGTTCAAGGCTGGTGGATTGGTACTGTAGGTTCGTTGAAGTTCCCCCAGATTTCCTCGTTCAAGGCCGGTTTTTTTACTAGATCTACGGGAGTTTTGGATGGTCTTTTTAAAGACTTGTATAACAAAGGCATTCCCTGGAGTTGCAAATTGCACTTAATGTATTTTATGATGTTTAATT
>NC_090768.1:11849209-11871709 GCF_036898095.1 Palaemon carinicauda
TCTTGCTTTTCCAACTAGGGTTATAGCCTGTCTAGTAATAATAATGATAATAATAATAATCATACAAAGGGTGATCCCCAAATACGGTTCATTTCCGTACACATGCCTTTCGTTCGTCAGATATCTTCTTTAAAGGTTTTAAAGACCGCTCATGAATGGCAGAGGCAAGGGACAGTGAGATTGCCATATCAAGCAGGACAATGTCCTGGAGACTGACCATATATACATATGGTCAGCGGCCAAGCCACCTCTCCACCCAAGCTAGGACTAAGGAGGGCCAGGCAGTGGCTGCCGATGTCTCAGCAGATAGACACATAGGCTCCCCCCAAAACCCCCCATCCTTAGCTCTCAAGGATGGTGAGGTTGTAGCGACCAAACGAACTAACGAGTTTGAGCGGGACTCGAGCTCCAGTCTGGCTTTCACCAGAGACATTACCGTATCGGCCACCACAACACAGGTGAAAACCATATCCTAACTATAAGCAAAAAGCTTTGTCCTACCACTTGGAAAGAGAGTCATATCCCAGTTATTCGAAAGAATTTTGTAATCTAACGGTAAGAATGAAACCCGAATCTTTGCTATTTGAACGAATAGCAATTCCTTTGAACGAAAGCCATGTCCTAGCCGTTTTTTTATCGTTTATGAGTGGTAGAGGCAAGGTACAGTTTATTTTTCTAGAGGCCAACCATTATTTGATTAGCACTTAAATCCTATTGTTTATAGGACAAGGGAAGGCCATGACAATGGCTGCAGGTTACTCAGCGGGTAGATCAGAGGATCCCGTCTCACAGGGACGGAGAGGTTGTTCTAACTGTACGAACAAAAGCCGCATTTTAGCGGTGCGAACGAAAGTCATATAGGTTTATTAAAGGAGACCGTATCCTAGCTCAACGAACTAGAGCCTTATCCCGTTTTTTCGAATGAAAGCTGTATCCTAACGTTGGGTTTTAAAGTTGTTTCTTAAATTTATGAACGAACACAGTATCCTAACTATTAAAAAATCGTATGTTAGCTATGTAAACGAAAGTCGTTTCGATAAAAAAAATAGTATCCTTTCCATACGAACGGAAAGATGGGTGGATTTAGATTGGTTCTCCTTTTAGGGTACCACGGGCTCTTGCCCTTTCGACAGACAGTAAGTGGAATAAGGATGTGAAAGTGTAAGGTTATATAGGATGATGATGGGATGAGAACACCATGACGACCGTGGTGGAGTCCGAGGCTCAGTCGAGGGGCGCCGCAAAGCAGGTGATGCCTTCCTAAACCCGGATCCTCTTCGGTCCTGCATAAATTGATTTTTTCGATGTACGAACGGAAGTCCTGGATCTAAATATGCCTGAAAGTTTAGTAACAGCAAATATTACTTCATGTATTAAAGGGTAAAATTATATTAGAAATATTGGATAAATAAGTTTGATTAATTCCTTTATCTTTCTGTGAGGTAGAATACAATGAAGGCCATTCTTTGTGAGTGTAGACATCCGAACACGTTATTAACCATTGTGAAGATTACATTAGATTGTATTTTGTAGATTAAGTTTGCAATGACAATTGATTGTTAATAGTGTTTTACTAATGGCATTTTTTTAACTATTTCAGGTAGGAAATGTTTTGCAGTATGGAATGGAATTAAACGAACGCAAGTATAGCTTACATTATATATATTATTCACAAATCTTGACGAGGTCTTTGTTATACATACATACATACATACATACATACATACATACATACACAGCATGCTTAATTGTGATTTTTTTTTTATCATAACAACAACGCCAAAAGAGTATGCGGGGAAATAATGCTTACCAAAACAAAGTTCTTATGTCAATAGATTCTTTCAGATTCTTTGAAATATTTCAATTTGAAAGTTTGATTAATTTACTAGATGATTGATTGGTTGATTATGTTTCTTAGTTTAGTTGGTGTTTATTCTTGTGAGTGCTACAGAGAGAGAGAGAGAGAGAGAGAGAGAGAGAGAGAGAGAGAGAGAGAGAGATGAGTTACAAGGATTTTGGATGTCTCAAAGACTTTTTAATCTCCACTTGCTCTCAGGTAGAGTGAATTAGTTAAACGTTTAATTTTTATGATCTTCTCTAACTTATTCTTGAATTCGTTTACCGTGTTACTATTCACGACATCCGCTGCAAGTCATTTCCAGAGAGAGAGAGAGAGAGAGAGAGAGAGAGAGAGAGAGAGAGAGAGAGAGATACAAATATAGTAAAATGCGTGACGTGACTCGCCGTGACATACCATTTGATGTGTAACGCCACAACTTGACCCACATCTAGCATTACGTAAACAGATGACTTGGTGAGCAATTCCAAACTTCTGTGTGAATGGGAATGACACACACACACACACACACACACACACACACACACACACACACCATCATATACATCAACCGTAGATGGATAAATATTCTGAGATGAGCCGATTGTGATTCGTCATTCTCAAACTGGAAGTGTAAATTTGTCAATGGATGTTAGCCCAAAGAGTGCGTGGAGGGAACAACGCTATTTTGATGGGTGTTTTTATCTTGTTTACATGTAATTTCGTTTGTTGGTTTATACATCTTTCTCATAATTTGATGATAGCGAACAGAGCATGCTGGCCAGCCAAGAAAAAGAGAAAGAGAATAAAACTGCGAACGGAAAAGTTAAATACCGAGGAAAAACCATCGGGCAGAACCACTTACGTAGTTTTTCGTTTTGTTTTTATTCATAATTATTGTCTGTTGCACTTTTTAAGAAAAAGATGAAACTCTTTGTGTAAGTTGACACGGTAAAAATTCCCCTCTTTATCATGAGCACTATTATTTTGACACCTTTCGGACGTAATTGCAACTTTATAACAAATTGTTTTTAGAGGGGATGACTTGAGTTGCTAACAAGCTAAATGTCATATTCAATTCACCTTTATGGGCTTACTAAACATCATGCGTGACCACAGAACTCCTCTCATTATCCGGTGTAACAAATTTCAGTAATTTCTAACAGTAAATCTTAGAGAGAGAGAGAGAGAGACAGAGAGAGAGAGAGAGAGAGAGAGAGAGAGAGAGAGAGAGAGAGATTTTGTTTGATATTAAATCATGGATATACGGGTTCATGCTTTTAGATTATGATTACTACATAAGCAAAATATAACTAATTTCGATGCTTTATCTTTATCACTGTAGTAGCTATCGTTCTATCTACCTACTCAGGACGCGTGCAGTATATATATATATATATATATATATATATATATATATATATATATATATATATATATATTTATTTATATATACTGTATGTATATATATATATATATAATGTCTTTGTATATACATATATATATGTACATATATAAAATGTCTTTGTTTTATATATATATATATATATATATATATATATATATATATATATGCGTATATACACGTATGTATGTATGTAGGTATGTATCTATATATTTATATATATATATATATATATATATATATATATATATGTATATATAAAATGTCTTTGTATACATATATGTATACATAAAATATCTTTATTTTATATATATATATATGTATATATATATATATATATATGCGTATATACAGGTATGTATGTATGTATATATATACATGTATATATATTTCGTAGGTGTATATAATACATACTTATATAGCTATGTTTTTATATCAAATGTTTATATATACACATGTATAGCATATATATATATATATATATATATATATATGTGTGTGTGTGTGTGTGTGTGTAAATACATATATGTATACATATACATACGCATTTTTTTATAACTATATTGATGCATATATGTATATATACATACATATTTATAAATCTAGTCAGTAGATACTAAAATATACGTCAGCTCTCTCTAATCTTTAGAAGTAGCAATTGCGTGAGCATTGTGATTACTGCCTTTTCTTTCGCTTGTCTAATGCTACTTAAGATGCGTACTTTCTATTCCCAAGAGACGGAGTTCCTTCCATTGTCATCAACCCTGAGCAATTACTTCCTCGCTTGCTTTATTCGTTTTTTTTTTTTTTTACAGTACTTTTTTCTATGTCGTTTGAATGGATGATAGCATTTATTTTGTTGCTGAATTTTGTATTCTTCTATCTGAGCTTATTAGAACAGTCATAGTAATAAGGGTTACTTGGTTAAGAAGATCACTATTGAGAGAGAGAGAGAGAGAGAGAGAGAGAGAGAGAGAGAGAGAGAGAGAGAGAGAGAGCTTTTTGTTTTATATATTCAGACAATAGCTCTCCAGCCTCTCCTGCGTGAATGTCAGAAGTTCACGAGAACTGCCATCAAGTCCTGTGACAAAACACCAAAGAATTACGTCACAGATGGACGATGGGATGGAAGATTTTGTAATGTCAACATAGAAGAAGATGAACAAGAAAAGTATGTCGTTATTCACCAACATTCTTTAATATCAAATTCCCTTTACCAATATCTGATTTAACCTTATAGATATAGTGTTGATTATCGACCCTTGTCAGTGGATGTGATTACATGCAGAAAATAAGTAATTTTGTTGAATGAAAGACCGGATGTCTTGACCAAACAACCATATTCATTGCAATTATCACAGATATTTTTTTACATTGATTCCTCAGGTTTGAATTTTGTAGTTTTAAGTTTCCTATTAATAAGTGGTTTTGCTGAATATTAATTTCAGTAACCCTTTCCAGTTACTCCATTAGATTTTAAGTAGCGAAGGAACTATCTGCAATCTACTGCTCCTTCTTTTTTTTAAGACTTTCATCAGTACATAAAAAATTGGAACACAACATATGGCTTTACCATGCCAGATTTCCATTTTTCAATCCGGAAGTTTTAGAAATGGATAAGTGGAATGTACTTGCCTATATCCTCTTCTCTGTTTGACTTGAATCGTGGATGGATTATTATTATTATTATTATTATTATTATTATTATTATTATTATTATTATTATTATTATTATTATTATTATTATTATTATTATTATTATTACTGTTGTTGTAGTTGTTGATAAAAATCTCAGTCTGACTTACTAACAGAACAAGTGGGTTAAATCCTTTCCTGGAGCCTACTGAGTTCAGTCATAGTAGAGGCCATAGCAGAAGCCTTGCGTGCCTCCTTTTAAGCAGCATCAACCACAGACGTAGCAATCACATAGCTAAGCCTGGGACCTGAATGCTACGGCGGAAGGGAAAAGACGAGAGTAAGAGAATGTGGTTTGGTTTTTTGACAAAACTAATCGTCAGGAGGAGTAGTAAAGCAATAGCCGTAGTACTCAGCCCCCCCCACCTTCTCGCAATGCCCTGTTAAGGTAATCTGAGAGCCTCGTTATTAGCTGTGGGAGACTGGATTGCTCTGCATACGTCATTCGTGACAAGCTGCAAAACAATAAGACTGGTATTGAGGAGAAAGGTATACTTCTCCATTGTTGTTGAGATCTTTACTCGTCTTAGTTTTTTTTTCTTACGTCAACTTGCTTTTGGACTATCATAATTTTCTAAAAATTGTTACACTTTCCTTTGATCCTTCAGTGTGATGTAATTAAAACGGCATTTATTCCTACTCTTCTTTTGATACAATAGACTACAAATGTACAGCTTGAGATCTCTAATTCCTGATGTCAAAGTTTAGAATTATTAGAAAGTTAAGGTTTCCGCACGATTTGGGTGAGTTGTCAAAAAGCTGACTAGAAAACAAAAGGTCATAGAGGGGCCATAGAAACAGACCTTACGTTGTATACAAATGAGTAACACCCCAAACATGCGTAAACAGTTCACATGATTAAACAAAAAACAAACCAAACAAAGGCATCCAAAGATCACTCACAATGGGCTTGTCAGCTTTTTTGCTGAACCATATAGAAGTCAGCAATAGACGATGACATAACCTGGGCGTAATTTAAATCTTCGATTATGCTATGTCGAGGCAGAGTAGCAAAAGTATATAGACTATAAATTACCTTTCTGTCTTTGGAAAGCAAAGCCAAACGTTACTCTACTAAAACTATTTGCTCTTTTTCTAGGTGAAAATTATAGGTTGCAATGTAAATAGCATCACCAAAGCCGTTGAAAGATTTCATTCGTTAACAATGGAGCAAATTACTTTTAAAACAGTGATATATTCATTACAATTATTAGAAAAAAATCAACAGAAATTAAATTTTGATAGTCTAGATTTGTATATCATGCCACTAAAGCAAGAGAGCTCTACCCCAAGATAGTGAAACACCATGATACAGAAGCTATGGCACTACTCAAGAATAGAGAACAATGGTTTGATTTTGGAGTGACTTTCTCCTAGAAGAGCTGCCTACCATAGCTAAAGAGTCTCTTTTACCCTTACCAAAAGGAAAATAGCCAGTGAACAGTCACAATGCAGTAGTTAACCACTTGAACGAAGAAGATTTGTTTCGTAATTTCAGTGTTGTCAGGTGTACGATAACAGAGGAGAATATGTAAAGAATAGACCAGATTATTCGGTGTATGTGTCGGCAAAGAAAAAGTGAGCCGTAACCAAAGTGAAAAAGTGAGCTGTAACCAAAGAGAAGGATCTAATGTAGTACTGTCTGGCCAGTCAAAGGCCCAATTAACTCTCTAGCGGTGGTATCGCAACGGGTGGCTAGTGCCCTGTCCTGTATATGTATGTATGTATGTATGTATGTATGTATGTGTTAAGATAGATGTATGAGAATTCAGAATGTTGTTATTATATACGCACCGTGGGATATACTTCCTTAAGTTGTGTAAGACTGTACGAATTAGCAAAGTTACATTTCCTCCTTACAGTCAAAATATAAGGTTACAATTATAAAAGTAAAGGATGAACACTGCCCATCCTGCAGGAAAATTAAGTAGCCTTGTTAAATCAACGCAATGAAGAAATGAATCACATTTCTGAACTATAGAAGAATGCCAGTCATTTCCCCCGGCAAGATTCCAGTGCTTGAAAACTCCTGAAGACCTTGAATGAGATTAGTCAAAAAATCCTCAAATAGAAAACGTCACCGGTTTTGATGATATCTCTCGACGATTGATATACAGTAGAATCTTCTGTCCTAACTTCCTAAGGGCAGGGATATAATTATGTCCTTGCAAAGAGATCCCATATCTCTAGGATGTAAGGATCTAATCAATTTTGTATTTCAGCTTGTTGCATAAAAAGAAACATTGCTATATATCACTTTAGTATTGTTATTCGGTCGTCAGGCATATCACTCAATATACGAGTATTTTCTAAAAAAGAATAAAAATGCTCGAATGAAACAGCAGAATTGAAAATAGAGAAATCATATGTATATGTTCTACTTAACTTTTGTGTCGCAACAGGTAACAAGTTCCAATTCTGCTGAGCGAACTCCTCCCTTATTTGAGCCTCCGATTTGTCCAACACACGACTAACCCGATCTATTGTTTTGGATTTCGGATTGAGGTTCGTGTTGTGAATTGTGATGGCATGAAGGCTGTTTGTTCGTATTGGACCATTGTTCTCTTTCCTTTTAGGTGTGCCATGCTGTATGACTGGGAGAAAATTATTGTATTGTAATTTGTGGTTTTAATCTTTCTCTCTTACATACATACATACATACATACATACATACATACATATATATATATATATATATATATATATATATATATATATATATATATATATATATACATATTTGGGTATGTGTATATAATATCCCCTATATAATAAAGAGCAAGTATATATATATATATATATATATATATATATATATATATATATGTATATATATATATATTTATATGTATATATATATATATATATATATATATATATATATATATATATATATATATATATATGTATATCCACACTCGAGAGATTGTATGCAAAGAAGTTCGTATGGGGTCAGACGCCTAGTCAAAAGGCTTGCCATAATGTAACGTGAAGCTCATAAAACAGTTGTTGCTCTGGATGTTTTCTTGCCAGAGGTATATAAGTTATTCATAAAGTTTGGTGTAAATGCAATACTGATTATTTTCTTTTCATTTCCACGGATCAACCCCCTCCCTGTTACAAACATATATATATATATATATATATATATATATATATATATATATATATTTATATATATATGTATGTATATACATATATATATATATATATATATATATATATATATATATATATATATGTATATACATACATACACCCTTTCTGAGTGGGGATACCTTAACGGGGTAAAGGGGTTTGCGTATCGCCATGATAAACAAATCTGTACTATTCAGGGCTACCCATAATAGGTTGGTTTGCTGTAGGCGATTAGAAGAAAATTTCCACCATCACCAATCTGCACTGGCCAGCGTGGTGATAAAAACTGGCCAAACCCGACGTTAATTGATATAATCTGAGGTCTTTGTCCTGCAGTGGAGTAGATACGGCTGCATGTGTTGTATATATATCCATTTAAATGATAATAGAAACGAAGAACAGCTTCTGGGTACCGTTAGGGAATTCCCAGAAGCATGCACTGATAAAAAGACATGACACGGGAGAAGGATACCCCTTGTAACAGAAATGGCCTCGCAAGAACATGAGCCTCGCATGGCATTGGCTGATTTGCATATTCAAATGTTACATTTTATTACCTTGTAATGCTAGACAGAAACAATGCGCCTAGATTAGATAGATAATTGTTGAAAGAACTTTTATTTTTACTTATGGCTAATGTTTTGTATTTATTTGCAGTTGCTCTGAATTCAATATTGAATTCTATTGATTTTCAACGAAATGACCTCTTGGTTTTTAACGAAATGACCTCTTGGTTTCCAACGAAATGACCTCTTGGTTTTGTTAGATATTTCAGGTTAGCCATTCATTACTATTTTTTTTTCATTTCTCTGCCATTGATATTATGAAATTTTAAATTGCATATACAGTCAGAAGCTTTACAATTTTCCAAGATTCTTTTATTGTCGGCCCTGCACATTCTTTTATAGTGTATGTTATTTATCATTTTCGCTTTTAATTAGGGATATTTTATAATCTATACCATGAAAAATGTACTTTTTTTTGACGGACCCATATGGAATTACGTTAGATATCGTTTTTATGTCTTTCCTAAATGCTTCATATGAATGCTATTTTATATGCTGGCAATGTTTGTTTATAATTTTGATGCATACAATTTAGTGCTCTTAAGAAGCAGAACGTCTTCCTTTTAATGATATAAGCATTTAGGCCGTATCAACTACACCCATGGAAAGTCGAATAGAATTCGCTCGTGTCTAAACTCGTGTGGTATATAAACATTTTGCTGCAACGAATACACAATTCTTATCTGAATGAGTATTATAGGAGAAATGAAACAATTAACACACACACACACACACACTAACACAGATCACCGAACATTGTTAGCTATTTACATCTACCACGTGATGCAATAAGGTGCGTATACTTACCCTTAATTACCCGTAACGTGTGCGTCTGATTATGCCTGCTCGATTTTTCACCATTCTAAAAGTGTTGGATGTTATTGGGCTGGCTGGTAATCATTACACCATAGCACACATGATTAGCAAACAAAGATATGATGGTGCTGTCTTACTTATTGGTCTATCTTTACAGGTAGTGAGGTTTTATACTTCATTTGTAAAGATTAGACATGTCTAGTACTGTGAAATATGTGGTGTTGTCTGAAATATGATAAAGATAAATAGTCGGTTGGGTGTTGCCTCACAATATAGAAATGCTTTGATTTTTCATAGGGTTTTAATATTCAGTAATAACGTTACTAGTATCATCATCATCATCATTATTATCTCCTCCTACGCCTATTGACCCAAAGGGCCTCGGTTAGAATTTGCCAGTCGTCTCTATCTAGAGCTTTTAAATCATCTCCCACTTCACTTTTCATAGTCCTCAGCCATGTAGGCCTGGGTCTTTCAACTATTCTAGTGCCTTGTAGAGCCCAGTTAAACGTTTGGTGAAATAATCTTGGGTAGTGCGAAAAGCATGCACAAACCATCTCCATCTACCCCTCACCATGATTTCATACACATATGGCACTCGAGTAATCTCTTATAGTTTAATTTTTAATCCTGTCCTGCTATTTAACTCCCAATATTCTTCTGAGGGCTTTGTTCTAAAATCTACTAAATCTGTTGGAGATTGTTTCATTGTCATACCATGATTCATGTCCGTAGAGTAACACAGATCTCACTAAACTGATATATAGTCTGATTTTTATATGTAATTTCAGGCGATTTGCTTTCCAAATTTTACTTAACCAAGCCATCATCTGGTTTGCTTTTTTCAATCTTTCACCAAACTCCAATTCTAATGACCTTGTTCTGGAGATCATAGTTCCTAGATACTTAAATGATTCTACCTCATTAATCCTTTCTCCCTACTAGTATATGATTCGTTAATATTTTTCTATGTAGATACATTTGTTGGCACCAAACAAGAATCCAATCAGTTGAACTTAAATTTACTACCACTTTAATGATTAATCATTTCGAAATTCTAATTCCTACTCGGATCACTTCTCAGTCACTGGCATCACAGCTAATAGTCATAGTCGAGTGGCTGCGTGTTTGCCCACGCTCAACAAGAATAAATCATCAGTGAGAACAGAATTTTCCATTTTATGAATTCGCTGTGTGTTCGTAGGAGGGACGAGTTTCCTCATAATCTTCGGGTTCTCATTTTCATCACTTTCACCTTCAACTTCCCACTTGAATGGCCAGTTGAACGTCCTCAGCCAGCGGCCCCAAAGAGCACTGGTTTCATGGAGCCGAATGGAATGGCTCCTTCGTGCAAATAAGATCGCGCCCCCATACACTTTGGTGACGATGGGTACAGATTTCCTTTGTCTTTGTTGTTTATTCTTTTTTCCTGCTACTGGGATTAGTATTTACGTACCATATATTTCCTTTTATGTTTCGGGGTTATGCCGATCCTGTAAATGTCTTATGTAAATAATTCTTTCTAATTGTAGTTTGATATAAAAGTAAATTCACTTTGGCAAAGGGCTTCTTTTATTTTCAATCATTTTAAGGATATTACTTATTATACTAATGCTCCTGCATTTACTGCTTGTCCCGTAATTGTCTATCAGGTCTTTCCAATCTTAAAGAACCTTACAATTCTCATCAGAACACTCTATGCCAGTCATCTATGCAACGGCATTTTAAAATGTAGCAATGCTGAGCATGAACAACTAATTTTTTCTGCAAATCATTTATATCTTATGTGACTTTTATATCCATATTTTATTGCCATTTCATGGTCCCAGTTACGGAAGAGTGTCGGTTTTGAAACCTTTTGTGTAATGAGTGGGCGTTGCTGTAGTTTTTGACGTCACATGAGAAGGGCTTAGGGAATTCAAGACTTTGACTGGGAATCTGTCGGGGAGTTCAAGTAAATTTTACGAAAAAGAAGAAAAAATAATGATTGAGCTATTAAGCCTTTTTTTAGGTTGAATCATTGTTCAAATTTCTTTTCGAAATTCAGCATTCTTTCACGTTTCTTGCTGGAAAGGAACAGACTTTTTTCTTTTATTACAGTAATTTGGTTTCAGTTTGACTGCAAAAATTGAACCAGATGAAGAAATTTAAAATATTTTACATTCTCTGGAATGTCACAAATGAAAATGTAATTTATTTAATATATATATATATATATATATATATATATATATATATATATACATATATATATATATATATATATATATATATATATATATGTGTGTGTGTATATATATATATATATGTATATATATATATATATATATATATATATATATATATATATATATATAATTTGGACATGGGCAGGACATATAATGAGTGACAGACAATAAATGGACATTAAGAATTATGGAATGAGTCCCTAGAGACTAGTAAGCAGGGATAGGAAGAGAAGACGATATATATATATATATATATATATATATATATATATATATATATATATATATATATGAGAGAGAGAGAGAGAGAGAGAGAGAGAGAGAGAGAGAGAGTGTATGCCGGCGTGCGTTGACATTGAATTCAATTCTTAACAAATGACCATTGATATTCAGCTCGTTCATCAATGGCTAATTAAGCTGGTCTGAATCACGAAGTCTATTTAAACCTCACGCGGCGGAGGGAAATTATTTACATGAGATATCACTAAGCAGAATATATCAAGATTGTTAATTACGTAATATTATAAGCCAAAATTCTCGATTAATGGGGTTTCACCAAAGGCCTTTGCAGGAAGTATATGGCATACAAGTATTTATTTACAAGCCTCTTTTGACGATGTTGAATATTCGTGAAAACGTTATAATAGAAATATAACGGCGAAGGATAATTTGGGAACAAATGGGAATGTAAAGACTACCTAGATATTCGTTAATCTCCTTTTTTATAAAAGAAATTTTTTTCGGTTGGAACCTAAGATTATTGGAGGTATTTTTATAGTGTATTTCAAACCGTAACAAGGATTGATTAATGGTGAACATCACTGATAAGTTAACATTAATGAAAGATTATTTTATCCATTTGAAGAACATATAAGATAACACAAACATCTGGGGGTTTGTTTCATGTTTTCTTTTTAATATCGAGAAATATTCTGCATTTTTATCACCAGGAAAGTTGATCTGACCAAAGACCAAAGAACAGTTAGCTTTCCACTGAAGGGGACAGGCCAATGAACTTACCAGTATTCTTGGCTTATGAAATCTTTTATTTACAACTGCTTGTTATCTGTAAGGGATAATAATCGTAAATACTCGATGATGCTTTACACATTTTATGAATGCACATAACAAGGTGTTTAGCGCTCACCTTTATCAGTGAATGAGTAATAAAGAATAAGATAAACTATTATATTATGCAATGTTTAATCAGGAGAGCTCGGGAGATTCGATTATAAACTGTGCTAGGGAAGTTTTATTAATTGTTTGAATGAAGGACAGTTTCATTTAATGGTATAGCATTTAGATGTGTACCTACTTTCACGCACTCATACATAAACACATATGTAAACTGTAACTGTAAATGTTTGTGTATGTATAAATGCATGTGCATGCATTTGTGTATTGAAATTAGTGTTTGTTACAGTGTGTATAAATATATATGCAAATATAGCGTCTGCTAGCATTTAAAACTGCTATCTCGTGTTGTCAGGCACGCTTACATAAACTTCTACGAAGCTTTGTTGTATCTTTTCATCTGTTTTCCACTTTTTGTGACCAGTATATCACTCGCTTTCTTCATCATCATAGAATAGATCTGCTCAGCAAAGAGATTTTTTACAACTGTATCACTGTTCTATATGAAGGTTAATTAGTACAGTCTCGAGGTAAAATAGTTTAACCAAATCAGGCCTAACAAACAGCCAATTAAAGGGCCTTCAGTAATTTGCAAATAGACAACATATTTATTTGTTGTTGAGGTCCTCAGTTCCTTGACTTTGTTGTTGAGCAGCTTTTCTGCTGTTGAACTTAGTGTGAAAGGTGAAATTTGTAGGTATCACCAACATAAATCTCTAGTGTCTAGGTTATATATATATATATATATATATATATATATATATATATATATATATATATATATATATACATATATATATATATATATATATATATATATATATATATATATATATATATATATGTGTGTGTGTGTGTGTGTGTGTGTATCATCATCATCATCATCATCATCTCCTCCTCCTACGCATATTGACGTAAAGGGCCTCGATTAGATTTTGTCAGTCGTCTCTATTTTGAGCTTTCTATTGAATACTTCTCCATTCATCATTTCCTACTTCGCGCTTTATAGTCCTCAGCCATGTAGGCCTGGGCTTCTAACTCTTCTAGTGCCTTGTGGAGCCCAACTGAACGTTTGGTGAACTAATTTCTCTTGCGGAGTGCGAATAGCACGCCCAAACCGTGTATATATATATATATATATATATATATATATATATATATATATATATATATATATATATGTATATATATATATATATATAAAACAATAGTAAATGCAGCCGTTTTTGGTCCATTGCAGGACAAAGGCCTCGGACGTGTCCTCATTCATGTCTGGGGCTTAGCCAGATTTTGTCGCGATGTTGGCCACTGCGGACTGTTGATGGTGGGAGACTTTAGTGTAATCGCTCATAGCAAACCAACCTGGTAAGACTGGCTAGTACAGCTTTGCTGATAATGGCGATGCACAAACTTTAATCTCGTTAAGGTATTCCCATTCAGAAATATATAAATATATATATATATATATATATATGTATATAATTTATGTATATGTATATATGTAGTATGTATATATGTAGTATGTATGTATATATATATATATATATATAGAGAGAGAGAGAGAGAGAGAGAGAGAGAGAGAGAGAGAGAGAGAGAGAGAGAGAGAGAGAGAGAGAGAGAGAGAGAAACTTGTGGACATGGATTCCTTCCTGGTATGGTGTCATTTTTGCCAGCATTAATGCACTTCACATGCATTAATGGTTCTTGTTTCTTTGCAGTGTGCATGTAATGTATTGATTAAATTAACAATGAGCATTTACCTTAGTTGCGTCACTGATCGTTTCTTGGAATTATCTTTCATTTTACATTACGTTCTTGGAATTTTATGGTGTGAGCGATAGGGAATTAAGTCCAGTGAAAGAATGAAGGCGAGATTAAGAGAAAGGCGAGAAGTGGATTAATCGTGGACCCAGAAAGACAGAAAGGTCAGGTTCAAGTGATGCATCAAGGCAAGTGAAAGGTCTGCCCCAACGAAGAACAAATGACAAAAACTTCTATATGATTTACGATAGTTTGAAAGTTCCAATGCCTTCAGTAATACTAGAGTCACATCAAAGGAGTAAAATTCGTGATATTGTAAGTACCTCGCGACGTTTGACTGCTTATGTTATCTTTTCTTTGCCATTAATGAACTAATTAAGTGCATAAATGTACTTCATAAGGATATTTAGTGATACGATGTTCCAAGCTGAGAATTAAATAGCTTAGATGCATTTTAAGATTGGAAATCATAATTTTTATGCACACACACCCGTGAGCGTATGCTATATGTTATGTTATGTTACGGACACCACTTTAAAATAAATTACTAACAGGACACAATCTACTGAAGTTTCATAAGATGAAATTTAGTGACATGAAACTTGAATTATATGATTTTCCCTTCCTAATGCCATCAACTTTCTTTCAAGCGATTTATTCACTAAAGACGAAGTGCCATCAAAACTATCTTTGAAAAGTCCCTGTTATCTCGGCTCTCATAAGAATGGAAAAGAAGCCCTGTTTGTTTTCCTTACGTTGCTGATTATATTAGATTATTTGCATATGATGAGTGATGAATAACCTAAATGTTATAAAACATCCTGATCAGTCTTATTCTAAGATGAATAAATCTCAATTGATAAAGTCATTTTTATGCATATTTGTTGTTATATTATTTATAGGACGGGTTAACTTAAAGGAAATTATTAATATCGGATGTCTATATGCAAACGGAAAGATGACCTCAATTATTAACTTGAGGGCATGTTAAAAGTAGTTGGTTTTGCATCCATTATTTTATTGTATAAATAACTTCTGTGTGAAGTTGATTAATGTCTAAATGTAATTTTTTTTTATATAGATCTTTGTGAAAATTATACCAGTTATCCGTAGTGGAGGTTTAATGACCCAGGGGGAAGAACCAGTGAAGAACCATTTTATTTATAAGGGAAAACTTTCCAAGGCATTTTTACTTATACATAAAAAAGGAAGGAAGATGGAAATATCTTGTATGCATATCCTCTTAGTAACAGAAAGGTGGAATAAAGGGAGAGGTAAGAAGATGAAGAGGAAATAAGATGAAGATAACTGTACCTGACGGCAGAGAGGGGTGAGAGGAAGCTTTGAGTATGGGATCGAAGTTGGTTGCTTGCCAAGAAGGGATGAGAGCAACGAGGTTAAATGGACTGAGAGGGGAAGGAGTGGCGGCGGAAGAACCCTTTCAAAGGTTGCGAGAAGGGAGTGAGGGAAGCTTTGCAGGTACTTGAGGCCATTGCCAAATTTGGAGGTTGGAATGTTGCAAGGTGAAGGGGAATTGGTAGAAAAAAGGAATATAGAAGTGCGCCTCTTCTAGCGTTTATTAGTCATGTGTGACCAGGTATATCTTCGTACTAAGGAAAAATAGATTAATTAAATAAAAAAAAAAAAAGTAATTAGATTCACTTGGCATTCCTTCATGATATTATTATTAGCAAATTTTTCATATGATATGGATGTAACGATGGTCAATTAATATTTACTTTATAAAGACAGCACCTTGGAATTTATTTGATTCGAGATTTGATCAATAACAAAATCACCGCACGGTTTTTTCAACGTGAAATGATTCAATGAGAAATGCTGTTGTAAGTTAATTTTTATAAGCAATCGGTAGAATAAATAATTTTCTAAAAGAGAGAAGAGGGATCGCAAAAATATAAATATTGAAAAAACATATTGACTACCACCTGGAGACTTCAACGAGGTTATAGAAAGCAATCTACCCAGAGGCTAGCTTCTCTTGTGAAATGATTATGAGTATAGGTGATACTTTGAACTTTCCAGTTTCTTTTTCGTTTCACTACAGGCAGATTTCCAAAATGTTCTCAACCCGCTTCAGGTTAGGCAGTTACGTGATATGCGGGAACGCTTTGGGAAAGTGCAGCTGCCGAACTGTGTTGACAAACTCATTGGTAGTGAAATTTAATTTATATATAATTTACACATTTTATAAAGGTGATTATTACTTATTGTGATATGAAGATAGATTTTTTCGCATAGAATCTCCAACATTCGTAAACAATATAGCTAATTATTAGATATAACTTGAATTTTAATAGGTAATTCTTGTTATTTCTGCGACTTTCTATTTCAGTGTTGGAACAATACTGGTTGCTTTATACCCGTTTTATTTTTCTTAATATAATTTAAGTGATTAATATGCTATGTATCTTTAATTGAATGATATGCTATGCATCTTTAATTAGTAGCTTCAGGTCATGGAGCAGTTTATTCATGAACACATCACAAACGGATCATAAACTTATATTAGAAAATAATATTCAGTAGCGTAGACATCAATTTAAATACAGACTCATTTTTTTTTGTCTATTTACCGCCGCCTCCCCCCAAAAAAAAATATTCTGGTCTTTTGGGTTGAAATAACAGGATTAGCGGATATTTGATTATAGGTATGACACGATAATGTCTAAGCATAAAGGAGCTGAGTACATTGTAAAATCGCTGCCATATAATCTAATAGAGAATACTTGGGAGTGAAAGCTGTCACGGAAAGTGTAGAAAGCATGCACACAAACAAACACACACACACACACACACACACCCATATATATATATATATATATATATATATATATATATATATATATATATATATATATATATATATATATATATATAAATGTGTGTGTGTGAGTGCGTGTGTTTTGTCGTTTGTTTGTGGGTATGTATGTACAAATACTATATTTAATGATGCATACACCTTCAAAATATGTATGTGCTAAGTATTCTTTTACTAGGGTATTATAAATTCTATTGAAATAGGAAAAACAACTGTGCAAGTAATACGGGGATTTTGAGGCAGCTTGGCGACAATAGGATGACATTATGTCAGTAAAAGTAAACAATCTTTGTCTTCGAGAAAGAAAGGCAAAGTAAAAGTGGCGATGGAATGCTGATAAGAAGTGAGGTTGTAGAACAGTGACCTTATAACGCGAGTACGACTCCGCTTGTCCTGGGGCATCGCTTACCCAGTCTGAAGTAATGCTGTCAACGTTGTATTGGCTTTGTTTCTTTTCTTCTGTTTATTTATTAACAGTAGAACCTCCAGCATTATGAAGCTTCATCTGAGGTGGATGATGTGGGAGGGTGGGCTGTGGCACCCTAGCAGTACCATCTGAACTCGGATGAGTCCCTTGTTAGGCTGGAGGAACGTAGAGAGTAGAGGTCCCCTTTTTTGTTTTGTTTCATTGTTGATGTCGGCTAACCCCCAAAATTGGGGGAAGTGCCTTGGTATATGTATGTATGTAGAACCTCCACTTGGTTGTTGTGAGCACTAAATCTTGGGCAACCTTGGCATCTGACTAGAATTCGTGGAAGCAGGATCCCATGCCATGCTGGTGTCTGGTACCTGCAGAGGTTTGGAGGCATTCGAATATATTCTTTATTGGATATTTAAGCAAATGTTAACGGGGAGACTTGTCACGATTATCACTGGACCACTTTTCGATGCCTCTGACAAGGTTAAAAGTTTTTTTTTTTATTATTAACTGACATTTAACAAACTTAAAGTTTCCACGTTCTCAGTTGGTTCATACATGCGTTTAATTGAGGCAAAAACAATAGTTTATTAAGAACAAGTATGCATTACTGTTAGGTCATCCATAAAGCTTTTCTTGCCCGCCCAAACATTATATTCATCTGCTATTCCTTCTCAATTTTCGTCAAGTTGAATAGTTCTGTTTTGAAAAGGCAAACTTCAAATCTTTAATGGAAAATAATTCCGCCGCTGATTACTTGGTAAGACCATCATAATAAGTCGAGTTCAGCCGAGCATACTAACCAGTCACCTGATACATCCCGAAGCCTTTTAAGGTACGGCCCCACCCATTCTACCTTGTAGGGGAAATAACGGACGAGTTTACAAGAGGGCAAATTTATTGTTCTTATGAAAAGAGAACTCGATAAATTTGCGTTGAGAGTGGGAAGTTTGGTACTCCTTTTCTGGGAAGAGAGAGAGAGAGAGAGAGAGAGAGAGAGAGAGAGAGAGAGAGAGAGAGAGAGAGACTTGGTCGTTAGTGCCAGATAATCGTTATCTAACGATGGAAAATGTCAACACTTTTATTCATTATCCAAATTGAAGGAATTTACAAATATCGAGGTAGATATATTGGAAAATTTCAGAGGCTTTAATGAAAACTACATAATTATGTAATTTATTTCTTCAAGCAAAGCTGCGATCTTTGAAAATTTTATTTCATTTCCTGGATAAGAAGAAGTTTGTGTGTGAGAGAGAGAGAGAGAGAGAGAGAGAGAGAGAGAGAGAGAGAGAGAGAGAGAGAGAGAGAGATAGAGAGAGGATTGATGGTGCCAAATAATCATTATATAACAGTGCTAAATGGCAACCATCCATTCTATATCCAAACTGGTGGATTTTACAAATAACGAGATGGAATTGCTTGCAAATTTCGGAGGGTTTAATGAAAAACAAATAATTATGTACTTTATATCTTCAAAAAAAAAAATTTCATTACCAGGATAAGAGGCAGTTTGTGTGTGTGTGTGTGTGTGTGTGTGTGTGTGTGTGTGTGTGTGTGTGTGTGTGTGTGTGAGGTGGAGATTAATATATCTCACTAACCTAATGTTGGAAGAGATTCATGACATTTTGGTAAGTATTTATAAAAGCTTTAAGACGCATGTGAAAACGACACCGATTTGTCAGTCAGTGTCAAAGTTTACGCATATTTAAGAAATGTCGTAACAGAATCAACGCTTTTTAGATATGTGACTATATATCATGGACAATAGAGTGATTGCCTTCTACGTATATAGAAGGTTTACCGAAAAACCTTTCTGTGAACGGTTAGACAAAAAACTTGAGTTGTTTCAACAAAAACTGGGCTTAACCAACGAAGGAAAAGGCCCAGTCAGCAAAACCTGAGGTCTGAGACCAGTTTTTATTTGATGGTGTGTTGGTTTTTGTTTAAAATGTTTCTACATATTACATGATGACTAAGGAATCGGCATAACTCCAAATTGCCATTTTGTTTAGGTGTAATTACTGTATGAGGTATTGCTGCTCTTCGGGTATTAATAAAGAAGTAACTCGAAATCTTTTTTTTTTTTTTTTTTTTTTTTTTTGCCAACTGATATTAAACCGCTTCATCTAGAATTAAGAATTATTTCATTGCATGTCAAGATATGCTACTTTTGGAGATTGTAACGTATGAATAGATGAAAACGTTATAATAGTTAACTTAAAGTAGAGATTTCCAGCTATTAGTAAACAAGATCGAGGTGATTTTGCGTTTAAGAAACGAAGGCGCTCAATTAATCTCAGCATTTTGCCAGATGACCCAAGTTCTCTGGTCGGTCATCTGTCGCAAATTGTCTCTGTTTTCCTGTTATCATTTTTCTCATTGTTTTCTGTCATTATGTTTCCCTTCAAACCGCCGTTAGATTTATCACTTGCTGTCACTCACTCCTCTTCTCCTTAATGCATACACTCAACGTTTAGCTTCTGTACCATTCATAGCATCCGTTAAGGGTCCCGTGTATTACTAGAAGAAAAATACCCCATTTTTCTCATGGGGGAATACCTTACCTAAGGAACTGTCGCTATTTAAGAGTACTGTAAAAGGCTTCTCTGCATCTTTAAAACTCTGGAAGAATGATAAAGACGAAGATATTTTCGGTTTTTAAATAAACAATCTTTAATACAGAAGTAGATATATAATAACTCCTTCGATCCCTTTTGTCAAAAAGCAATTTAGAAAGAAAATAAAAGGGGGGTAATTTTATCAGGTACCTCATCTGTTGACCTGGGTACGTACTTACACATATCTGGGTACACAAACACATTGTTCCCATTCTCATTACTCTGAAATACTTTCTCACAGCTTGTTATATAAATTGCAGGCCAATGAAGAAATCCATAACAAGATAGTCATTTTTGCTCATCTAAAGCAGGTCTTGGTAATAATTAAGTTAATTCCGGTTTTTTCCTCTACCTTCCATCTCGTTGCGAGTGGTAATGAGGTTCATATTTTTTTCAGCAATCTCTCTCTCTCTCTCTCTCTCTCTCTCTCTCTCTCTCTCTCTCTCTCTCTCTCTCTCTCTCTCTCTTTTCAAATGAGACTCAGATATGACTATTATGATTTACCTCCGAAGTAATTAAAATCAGAGTAGCCCATCGTGCAGGTACTTAGTTTTTCTTGAAATCAATCTTGATTGCTTGAACTAGTCACCGCAAATCCTCAATAGTTTATGACTTCTTTGTTAACCCGACTTGAAAGCTTGTCAGTTTTTGTAAGACAGAAAATAGAATAAAAATGACTTGAATTATTGCTAGCTATTTTCATCAAAGAGCGAATTTGGTTTTTTACTTTTCTTAATACATACCAGATAATGCCTATGATGGTCGTAGGAGACCTGCGGTTCATATCACAAAAAGAGGTATAGCCAGACCTTAATTTCAGTAGCTTTTAATTACCCAAATTGCGTCACTGTAGTCCCTCTCCGCGTCCATTATTTTCAGCTATTAATGTTTCATGAGCTCATTACTTTACGCGGGTTGTCATTAATGTTAAGTATTTTTTTTTTTTTTATTGAAACGCTTTACGCAGATTTGTAAGGACTCGGGTTGAAACTATTGCATATTATATAAGAAATCTAATTTTTTGGAAACGATTTTACTGATACTTGATATGGTACCCATTAATTATCTCATTCAATGCGCAAAAAATACTCTGTACGATAACGGAAAGGACTTTCTTGAAAAAAAAAAATCGAAAGAATGATTTTAATTAAGGTACCGATCCGAGTAATCTCAATTTTTTTGGACTACATTTACCTAACTGAAACCTACATAATCACAAATTTGTAAGTATATTAATAAGGGATTTTCTTGGAATGGATGGCAGTGCAGCTTCACTTAAAATTAGCCGCAAGAAAAAAAATCATGATATAAAATGGCAAAATAACAATTTCCTTCACCCTGCAATTACTCGTGTTATCATGTTTGGCTCACTGCAACACCTCGTAAATAGGTTTTACTTCTTTGTTTCCTCTCCTTTTGGTTATTTGTTGATTCGAGCGCCAGTAATAGCCACACAGAGCAAGCCAAGTGTAGAGCTTTCATCTCATGCATTCTGTCACCTTCTCTTTATTTTTATGCGATTTTTATAAGAACGCTGAGTCATTCATTCTTGGTTTTTCTTTTCATAGTCTGATGGTTAGTTTTTGTAGCCTTAATCACAAGGTGATGTGATTTTACCGGTATTGCATTTCATGTTCAAGTATTGGCTTCAGGAATGCGTCCTTCCAAACAGATACCGTCGATGTGAAGCTGGTCGCTTACGTAGAAGGGAAAAGACTTGTGGATATGATGAATTCATTAAGGTATTGAGATTGACACATTAAGATTCATAATCGATACTTTTTCCTTTTTCTTTTGCAAGTTATTTTTGTAATTAAGGTGAGTTCACCCAAAATCCAATGTTTTTATCTCTCTCTCTCTCTCTCTCTCTCTCTCTCTCTCTCTCTCTCTCTCTCTCTCTCTCTCTCTCTCTCTCTCTCTCTCTCTCAAAATTTACTTTCGGAGGTAAAGCAACAGCCCATCTTGAAAGGCAACGCGCTGTCGAGACGGCAATGCTCTCTCACCAACCTTCCAGCCCCTGGCAAAAGTGAAGGTGATTTTTGGTC
>NC_090768.1:11876709-11896709 GCF_036898095.1 Palaemon carinicauda
CTCTCTCTCAGATTTATAAAACTCTAGTGATTTCAATGTTTGAATACGGGAACTATTACTTGCTATCCACTCTCTCTCTCTCTCTCTCTCTCTCTCTCTCTCTCTCTCAGATTTATAAAACTAGTGATTCCAATGTTTGAATACGGGAACTATTACTTGCTATCCACGCCATTGCTTTTACTGGAGAGGTTTCACTGCATTTCCAGCTGTACCTCGAAATCAGGTTATCGAGTTCCCTATCTTGAACAAGCCAATCTAACGGAATGCTTGTTTCGTTTGTATAACAATGATTTCAGTTGCTGTTTGATTTGAATTACAGTAATGAACCAAATGCTGTAATGCATGCCTCATTTCATTCTTGTATCTTACTTTCAATTTTTTTTCGTTTCATGTAATTAGTTTTATTTAGTTAGATTATATTTACTTATTCATTTTTAAGATATTTACGAGTGTCTAATGATCTCGGTTTCTTGTTAGCCTTATGTTTGATACCAGAATATTACCTGGTTTTATCTAACAAAGCTTTATTTTATAATGTGTGTGTGTATATATATATATATATATATATACATATATACTTATATACATATATATATACATATACATATATGAGTGTATGTGCTTGTAATTATTCATAATATGGGAGATTCCATCTTTGTAATTTATTGTACGTTTTTTTTTTTTCTTTTTTTTTTTTTTACGAGAGTTCAGATCTTGTTCAGGTTCGATAGAATCCAATGAAACAATACCATACACCACCCCCGCTACTGAGGCTGCAGATTTTAGAGCTTGCGTTCGATCCAAGACTATCATACATGGGTTCACTTAGCTGTGAATGTGTACCAGAAAACTGAACTCTTCTGGTCCCACCCCTACAATTGGAAAATGTATATATTAAAGAATTTATATGATATATCGAACTTTATATGTTCATTTATTTCTATATCACTATGTGGTATTTGTCAGATTATATATATTTATATATATATATATATATATGTATATATATACAGTATATATGTATGTATATATACATATATATATTTATATATATATATATATATATATATAATGTAATCCAATCTTTCCATTTCCCAGAATAAACATAATTGTTTCGTCCTCCCTCTTCCCCCACAGATGATCTGTGCGCGCGCACAACTTTACACACACACACACACACACACACACTCACACACACTCACACACACTCACTCGCACCATCATCGAAAGTGAGAGTCACTTGGATGGCGCCAAGGACACACACACACACACACACACATACCTGATCTCCCTCCCAATGGTCAGTCATGTCTTCCCCTACCTCCCACCCCTCTCCTTCCTTCTAAAAACCCACCCACTATTACAAACGGCGATTGACAATTGACCAGGGAAAAAGCTTGCAACTTTTGCAAAACGCTCGTGCAACGTAGGCCTGATGATATTCTCCATGCTTCTGAAACTCCCCTATTGAGAGTTTCAACTGCTACAGTAAACCTGGTGATATCAAGTCACTTCACCAGATTTTCCAATGACCAAATCGAGAGGAAACGCAAAGCTGGTTCTTTTGTTTTGAGCTCATCGCAATGGCGAGGGCTGGTCCGTGTGATTGCGTAAATTTTAGTAGTGGCGGTAATGGTTTATACCCGAATGCTAGGAACCGGTTCCTCTAACCGATTATCCTAATGCCGTCGTTGGAAATGTTTTAGTTAAATTTACCCTTTCTCCCGATTTAGAGATGGTTTTACAGGTTTACACAAACAAACCGCTTTGTAAATGATAATTAAGTTTTAAAAGCTGTTTTCCTTCAAATCTCAAGTATTTTGATGACTATAAGTAAATTTTATTTCACTGTTGATGTAAACATTACAGTAAACGAATAAGAGAATCGAGTTGTATTAATCGTTTTCCTTTTCCGATAGAGATTTTTGCTTTCAGGCCTGGATTATTTTCACAAATCTTTAAATATTCTTTTAAGAGATTTGTTATCGTTCCATTTTTTTTTTTCAAATCATCAGTGACAGCAAACATTTCAATGTTTTCATGGTATTACAGTAGTTCTATTCATTCATTGAGTTATTTATTGCACGAAGAAATAATGTTATTTTCTTAGTCTTTATCTAAGTTAACGCCTTGTTCATTTATTTCTCCTCACTTTATCTTTCCGAGATATCAAGACTTCCATGATTCCTTAGTTGGCCAACAGTTCCTTCTGCTTACCAGGTTTTGGATGAAAGGAATCGAATGAAAAAGAATCTATGGTTTCGTAATCTAAATCGTTCTTCTTTGTTTCATGAAATGAATGTCGTTCACTTTTTGACTCGGGCAGTCTATTGCATTCAGATGTGTTTGTAAGTTGTTTTCTTTCCGAGGATCGACTCAATGGATCCTCATTGCAAGTCATGTCTTTTTTCAGCTCTTATTGCTAAACAGCATTATTCACAAAACGTAAAAGGCCTTTCCTTGAATTAAAGCAAACACTGAATGTACACCAACTTCCTTTTGAGTCTATTATCGTCGTCTCGCTACGCAAAACGCCAAGCGGAACAGTTTGAGTAATAAAAAAAAAACTGAGTAATCAGCTTGTCTCGATTTGCTTGAGTTCTCCGGCATGTTTTTTATCTCCTCTGGAAAGGACCGAATGAAAGTGAGAGTATTTACTAACGGGATTATGGAAGTCAAGAACCTGCTCCGGCGGATATTCGAAGCCCGGCCAAATTGAGCAGCGGCAGCCTTCTCATGGGCGGCAGCGGAATATTTGGCCGTATTGATGGGTAGGAGTGGTGGGAATGGGGCACGTCATAAGTGGGCGAGGCATGGGGTAATAGGGTAGCTGCT
The DNA here is from genome assembly GCF_036898095.1 of Palaemon carinicauda. Classification (NCBI taxonomy): domain Eukaryota; kingdom Metazoa; phylum Arthropoda; class Malacostraca; order Decapoda; family Palaemonidae; genus Palaemon; species Palaemon carinicauda. Next base: position 11,879,545 of record NC_090768.1, read on the forward strand.
GAGGGTAATGGATGGGTGTTTGATGATGATGGGTCTTGAAGGGCTCTGTGGTTCAGACATCTTCAGAGGAAGGCAAATAAGACGATGCTCGCGAGGATTTTTATGTGCCCGAGGGTGAGGAAGGGGTGAAATATTCAGAGTGGGTGTTACAGAGTCATCTTGCTTCATCTTCCTCAAAGGAACGAAGAGAGAGAGAGAGAGAGAGAGAGAGAGAGAGAGAGAATTGAAGTCCCATTTTAGAATACAGCTTCAATACATTGAACACGGTCTTCATGTTAAAAAATGTCACCTTTGAAAACTTTACATTAGGAAGGTACAATTGAATTTCCGACATTTCTTTTCCTGGTGACTTCCTGGGCATCAGATTCATGGTTTTATTCCGTCAATGGTGTTACCTCACACACAATATCTATTTCCTCTATCGCTTTTAAAACACCACCTAGTTCCAAACAGGTTTTCCAAGATGACTGGTCATCATTTCTTTTTCTATGAAATGGAAAAGAATCCTCTTTGATGAGTTTTCAAAAATATTGACTTTTCTATTTGTTTAATGCTGAAATGTCGAGGTCGTCTTGTGTTTTGTGTCCGTCTATGCAAGTAAATATCTGAAAGATAATTGTTTATTATTCGAAATTAATTTTATATAAGGTTGTGAAGTGATTTCTAAACATTTGCTTTAATTATATGCAAGAGGGATATTTTGGAAAATTAGAAATGTCTCCTCGCAAAGTATCACATATTTCAATTTACTTTGCTTATATTTATACAACCTTTGATATAAACAAGAAGAGATAAGTCATAGGACCATGAACAATGAAAGAGCTAAACTTTCCATTTTAATATTCAATTTCCTTTAGGAAACGTACTTTGAAAAAGCACGAAATAAACGCTTTCTTTATCGTCGTTCCCCTTGAAAGCACAAATCAGATATTTCCTCCATGACGTGTTATTGAATGATGACCCCATTCACGTCGATTTCGTGCGTGCGTTTTGCGCCCTTTTTCATCATATATTTTTCAACAATTATTTTTCCTTCAGTAGTTTGCTAAGCCTCTCAAGATTTTATTGAAGTGACAACTCAAGGTTAAGTTAGTCACTTGACTTGTTCAAATCCGAGATGCGATCAGTTAAACGTATATAATATGTTTAGAGATTTGTGTACGTTTATGTTTGTTTGCATGGAATGATGATACGCAAATACTTTCACCAGATTTCATTTTACAACTTACCGTAACACCAAAGGACTTCAAAATCTCTCTCTCTCTCTCTCTCTCTCTCTCTCTCTCTCTCTCTCTCTAGAAATGATGGCAAACTTGATGTTTTAATTCAAGTTTTGACGACGCACTATAATCTTTCTTCCTTTTCAAGGAACCTCAACTAAAAGAACGCTTTGGGTGTCAGGACCTCAATTTGTATAATTGCGTATGTTTGGGGAGTGGGTGAATGTTTTATGTACATGTGCATGTGTGGAAGGAATGAGGAATTTTGCTAGTAAGTACCATTGTTGGATTCGGATAATTGTTAACAAACCTGCTTATGATGCATGTCCAAACCAGCTTTTCTGAGATGATGTATGCTGACTAGATTCTCTCTCTCTCTCTCTCTCTCTCTCTCTCTCTCTCTCTAAATAATCGCCGCCTCTTAGTAAGTTTGAAAGTGAAAAATTGTTCACTTATTCTCTGGCATATGTGTAATATAACAAAAAATTATCTAATAAAATTTATTAAATACCCACTTATCACTATACAAAATAAAGTAACACACAATATAAAAAGATATTTTATCTGTTAATTACTTCATTGCTAAAAAAGTTCATAAATCCTTTTGTTCATCAGTTCTCAGTTTTCGTATCTTATCCATTTCAAGGACGATTCTTGAAACATGTAGATAATGGCAGCAAGGAAGTTAGTCATTAAAAGTAAAGAATTTGTTTGACAAAAAAAAGTACGTGAAACCCATTATTCATAATTTCATTACGCAATCGTGTCCGTAACTTAATAACTGGAATTCTGTCTTTATATATTCAATTTTTCCTTCCTTCGTTTTCAACGATTGATGGGTTAATTATATACTTCTGCCAGATAATTTTCCATGCAACAAAATTATTAGTTAATAAACATAATGTTTTTTCCACTCACTTTTACTTCTCTGCGAGTTAGACGGCATTCAAGCAGAATATATAATCCAAGTAGCCATGCATAAACGAAATCTATGGCCAAAGCAAGGTTTACTATTTTGTTTACTTTTTTTTTTTTTAAATGTCCTGCCTAGCCATCTATTGACGGGAGTTCGAGCCATGCTCAATCTCAATTTTCTAGTAGTGAGTTTGCGGGATCTTATAAGATTACCTGCCGAGTCATCAGCAGCCATTGCCTGGCCCTCTCTGGTCCTAGCTTGATAAATGGGGCTTTGGTCCCGACCATATGTATATATGGTTACTGTCTAGGGTTTTATCCTGTCCCTTGCCTTTGCCGTTCATGAGTGACCTTTAAATCTCTCTCTCTCTCTCTCTCTCTCTCTCTCTCTCTCTCTTGTGTTAATTATCTTCCTTCGTTATTATGTCGATATATTTTACTTCTAATTCTTGTAATTTTCTTTTGTTTGAGTTGCTTCCATGTGTTCGTACGCAACTCTGAAATCACATTATGAAATTTCTTTTAAGAGGGGATATTTATTTATGAATTTAAAATATTAAAAGGCTCTAGAAAATGTTATCTCTAAATCTGATATAATTTTCAGTGAAAGGACATGTTTTCAATATCACTTGTCCTTTTCATTCTCATTATTAGCAGGAAATATTTTTTTTCTTAATCTGCTTTACGAGTTAGAGATTCTTTAGGGTTATAATTTTTTCGGGGACTATTTTTGTCATTTTCAGGGGTCCAATTTATATAAGTAATATTGTCTCAATGACAAATGACCTATCCATGCTGATTACTTTTATTGTTATATGCAGATAATTATTCTTACCTATTATTTTTTATATGATCTGTGCCCTTCATTAAGGCAACAATAAGCCAATCGTCCTTCCAATAGATATAAGGTCTTCTAGCTTTTCAAGGTTTCCAGGTTTTTTTTCACCATTCTAAGGACGTTGAGAGACCTGGCCGAAGAACATCATTTGCTTTATCCTAAGGATGGGCACTTCTAAATTCCTTTCCTCAGATCTTGCCCTCAGGGACAACTTGAAAAAAAAAAAATCAAATGTAAGAACCGGTATCGCCAAAGCAACCCATCTGCGCCGAAGGTTATGGCATAAGCGATTTTTGTCGTGAGGAAGGACTATAGATATGGGAAGGGCAAAGAGCTACAGCCAAGGTCATGTAGATTGTTTACATAAATGTTTTATGTTGCTGATCTTAAAATATTTTATTTTTCCTTGTTTCCTTCCCTCACTGGGCTATTTTCTCTCTTGGGGCCTCTGGGCTTATAGCATCCTGCTTTTCCAACTTGGGTTGTAGCTTAGCAAGTAATAATAATAATAATAATAATAATAATAATAATAATAATAATAATAATAATAATAATTAGTGGATTCTGATTAGAGCTGCTTTTAAGCAGGATTTTAGGTGGGAATTATACAAATCATTAATAGGTTTATAGACTAGCAGAAGATAAGATGACGATAAATGACATAGGAATGGGATATTCGAATCAAACATTCAGCTAAAAAAAAGTATATAAGATTTTCTTATGCAGGCTCCTTTTTTTTTCATTTTGAATTCAAAACCACGTAAATGTTGTTGGTCCTCAAAAGGAATAAGAATTTTGGTCAAAGCAATCGTCGAAATATCATATTTTACATGTTTTTTTTAAGCTCATTATAACTTACCTTGAGAGAGGTAAGAGGCTAAGAAAAAAAGGCCTGTATCCATTAGTACTAATTAAGGGTAATTTGTTCCTTTGTAATTACATGCTTGATTACCTGCTTAAATGTTTTCGCTTAGGCTCAATTATCGACAATTCAGATAATCTTCCTAGAAGTTATTTTTTCTTAGATTATTTTTTTAAACCACGTCTCTCTCTCTCTCTCTCTCTCTCTCTCTCTCTGTATATATATATATATATATATATACATATATGTATATATAAACATACATACATACATACATACATACATGTATGTGTGCGTGTATGTATATATAAAATGGGATGAATAACTACGAATAACTCACAGGAACATTAGATTATTTTACTATTTACATATTTTGTTTTCCGTGGACACCTGGCGTGGATTATTTCTTAAGGTGAATAACATCATGTTGTTACCATTTAAGCCCAGACTACTTTCACATCTTAGGATCTATACATTTTCCCTATGTCTTTTAAAATGAATGTATAGCTTCTATATATACACAAAATAATATTAAAATCAAACCTGTGTTACAAAACTAAATTGACATTTCTTTTCAACATAGTAATGGAATAAACTAATAGAGATATTTATAAAGTTATTTACATTTTATTTTAACATGCGTACTATAATTTTTTTTAGATCGAAGGTTTTCTTCGGAGAAATATTCCACATTTCTTAAGGCAAATACTGCTTAAGAAATAAACTGGTAAAATTTATTGGTTAAAAATCATATATTAGAATTCCGATTCTGTGTAGTTTCCTTAGCTCTATTCTGGACTTGTATTCCAAAAAAAGTATTCTGGACACAAAGCCCGTGATGCCACTGTAGTGCGTTTTCATTTTAAAGAAAATGTTAGTACCAACAGTACTTTTTATTAAACTAGTTTATTCAATCAGGAAATGGCATGCGGGTATCAATCTCCTCAATAACGTAACAGCGTTTTGTCAGTTGATCTTTTCGAATTATCATTGTTCCGATAAAGGAATTATGCTTTGGGAAATGTGAGAACATTCACTAGCAACTAAAATGAACGTCCACTTTCAGCATAAAAGTGGGCCAGTGAAATGGTGTTAGCCTGCTTCTTAAAGTGGCTGTACCACTAATTGGCCTCTTTATAGTACTTAGATATAGACGGTAACTAATCAATAAAAGGGTGTATTGTAGAGTGAAATGTTTCCACTAGTGTCCAGGTGTTTTAAGGGGAAGTAAAAAATCGCATTTTATACATTTTTATGTATTAGAGCATAAGTGGAGCCCAATTATGACATTTGGTCATCAGTGTAAGAATGCATTTCACCTTTCCAGAGTATTAAAGATTTAATGCTAATCCTGGTTGCATTTTAGTAGTTTTGATTACGATGATATTTTAAAAGACCCTTTAATCTTATAGATTATCATATAGGACATATTCACTCACAATAATAATAAATAATATTCTAAAAGCAACAATAAAGTCGTGACCAATTAGTATCTAAAATAAGCTTGGACAATCCAACAAGTCAGTCATCTGCGATGCTGTAGTTGAGCAAGGCGTGATTTCCGTTCACATGTTTCCAAATTAGGAAGAAAGCTCATTTCACGGTGAAACCCTGGCACCAGACATACGAGGTCTTATCGGCCAAGCAACAAAACACCTCAGAAATAAAATAAAACATGAGATTACTTCGCAAGATTTGGCCATTCTTAATATAAACGGCAGCAGCCAGGTTCTCGGAAAGTAGTCCAACCAATAATGGTTAATGTAGATAAGTCAAATTGAACAATTTAAGTTTCAGTGGTTAAGAATACTAGCTGCTTTACATAAGGCCTAAAGAAAATAATTAAAAACAAATTTAATTAGTATATATATATATATATAAATGTTAAACGGCATTTTAACGCTAAATTTCTCAGAACTTACAACCGTTTTATGCTGTTTTATTACAAAGCCTGAAAAAACTCATATATGATGCATATAACTATGTAAATATGTGTGCAACATTATTCTTCATGATTATTCAAATGGACCAAAATTTATATATTTTCTGTTTCTCGTACATTATTCAACATATTTTGGTATGTTTTGCATTGTTAAATTTTTTTTTTTTTTTTTTTTGATAATGAAACATGTCTATAATTTCAGGAAACAAGTCTGATAATGACAGTATGTCTTTTATTATTAACGAGACGGTGGAAAGCCAGGAAAGGCCTTGCTGTTACGTATTATCAAAGGAGATTTAGACCATTGTTAGTGGACAAAGGCCTTGTACGTTTCACTTAAATTGTTAGATATCGGATATAATTTTCAGAAATGTACATCTCAATTCCTGAAAAAAAAACAACATTACATTATAGTGTTTTCTTTTACACAGGAAATGGTGACCTAGATTTTATTATCAACTTTATTTCGAAGATATTATCTATAATCTCCCTGATATATATATATATATATATATATATATATATATATATATATATATAATATTCATATATATAATATATATTCATATATATAATATATTCATATATATAATATATATATATATATATATATATATATATATATATATATATTTATATATATATATATATGATATATATATATACACACATATATATATTATATACATATATATATATAATATATATATTTATATATAATATATATATACATATATATATGATATATATATACATATATATATATATATATATATATATATATATATATATATATATATATATATATATATTTTGTCTGGATGTCAATTGTTTCATGAACTTAATGTATTTTCTGTGAAATAGCTGAGAAGGTTTTGAGGAAACTGTGTTTGTGCAGTAATTAGAACATTATAAAACATTTATTCACCAGCAAAAATCTACTAAAAACATTAGATCAGAACAATACTTTAGAAATTTTCCAACAAAATCTTAGTTTTATATATAAGTTAAACATATTCGGTTGGGTAATGAAATTCCGAGACGGAATGCCATCTGTTGCATTATACTTTTACCTTGAAACAATGGAGTTTTGTTTTTGCGGTAAACTAGAAAAAAAAGGTTAAAGAGGTTGCTGAAAAATAATTAAGAAATAAAATATGAATTTGATTTATGTATATCATTATTATTAAGGAATAATATAGAAAGAACTATTTGATAGGTTTATTGTTAAGCTTAACAGGTCTCGTATACAGGAAGATAAAGTACAATAAGTAATAGATGAATAAGACTTAGAATTAGATATTGAATCATAAGATTATTAATTGGTAAAGAAGAAGGAAAACTCCAGTGCTCAGAAATATCAAGTGAGTAGAAAACAAAGGAAGAAAAGTGTATTGTGAAGGTTAAGGAAAACTATACAAGGTCAAATATTTTCCAGTAGGATTGAATATGAAATATTCTTCCTTTTACCATTTGCGATATTATTCAAGGCACAGCATTAAGCATTTGCAAGTGCAGCGTTCATGAACCATTATTTGAAGGGTAAGATAAGAGAAAGAAAAAAATTAATGAAATGAATAAAAGATAACTAACAGTGCACGGTTAATTTGCAAATAGCAGGAGATGTAAGGCAACCTTCCTTTTATCATTTGGAATGTTATCTATGTTTCTCCATCTAATGTTTAGAAGTGCATAGTTCTTTAAACTGTAAAATACCTTAATTTGGATTGCCAGGAATCCCTTTATTATTGCTTGAATTGCTCATCATTCTTCATGTTAGTTTATTTCTCTTGTTTTTCATTCATTACTGTCATGATTATTCATAATGAAAACTAAGGTGCGTTTACACCTTTCAGTGTTCCCTTATTATTTATATTATAATAAAGTACGGCCTCTCTTGCTGTGTTAGTAGCAAGCACTGATTCGGCAAACCTTTCATTTTCTTAAAGAAGGCTTCAGGTCTTCAAAGTTACGTAAATCTCAGGTGAAATGACTAAACAGCAGCACGAATCGCATCACGATTCATAAAATTACGTCATAGTAGTTAGCGTGAGAAGAGTTATTACGAAGTGAACGGCGTCATTTGTACCCTCCGTCTCTGGAACTTCATTTGATATCTCGTTCACGAGTGAATGGAACGAGCTCAAGTGATGTCTGTGGCACATAAAACGCATTGGGAATTTCATCTATCTAAGGGTAGGAGAGACTCTTTAGCTATGGTAAGCATCTCTTCTAGGAGAAGGACACTCCAAAATCAAACCATTGTTCTCTAGTCTTGGGTAGTGCCATAGCCTCGGTATCATGGTCTTTCACTGTCTTGGATTAGAGTTATCTTTTTTGAGGGTATACTCGGGCACACTATTCTGCCTTATTTCTCTTCTTCTTGTTTTGTTATAGTTTTTATAGGTTATAGAGGATATATTTATTCTAATGTTACTCTTCTTAAAATATTATATTTTTCCTTGTTTACTTTCCTCACTGGGCTATTTTCCCTGTTGGGGCCCCTGGGCTTATAGCATCCTGCTTTTCCAACTAGGGTTTTAGCGTAGCAAGTAATAATAATAATAATAATAATAATAATAATAATAATAATAATGAGGATGACCGACAGCCCTACAAGACGGATTTACAAACATAATTCTAACGACTAGTATTCCCTGCCACTTCTTCAAAGAGCCATATTTCTCCCAGGTCGTAATAGCAGAGTAACTAACGCCTATTAAAATCTCCCTTATGAAAGCACAACAAACAAATGCCTCATAGCCAAAGATGGCTTTCGGATGATGTTACGTAACTTAACCAAAGCTACGCATAAAGAAAAAGTGAGGAGAATTCCCACGTTGATAAGTATCATTGGTTTTCTTTAGTGTCTGGGATCTTTGGATAAGCAAGGAATGTCTTCTCTATATTCGGAATTAAGAGGTTGTCCTTAAAAAAAAAAAAAAAAACCGAAGGAACAAAGGTTTGAGGAAAACCACTTAATAAAGTAACACACGAACATACTTACATAGGGCGTGGTTTCCAACCCTTTGCAACAATAGATTTGTTTTCATATGTATATATATATATATATATATATATATATATATATATATATATATATATATATATATATGTGTGTGTGTGTGTGTGTGTGTGTGTGTGTGTGTGCACTTACGTTAGAGTACCATGCCTCAAAATGTAATACAGGCTAATGATTATCTCATATATATATATATATATATATATATATATATATATATATATATATATATATATATATATATATATATATATATATATACGAACTAGCTGAAAATTCCATGGGGGAAAATGCATGTTTTGAATATAAGGTGCTGTATCGAAGGGCGGTGCTAAGGACTATAATGTTTTCTCGTTTCAGGGGAACTCATATGATTAGACCAAGGGCTAGTTGCGAAGACCTTACAGAAGGTCACCGCAGACAGCTCAGAGACAGGCTAAGGAGATATCTTCCAAAACTGGAAAATTATAAGTTGGTGTCTACCTAATGCCAGCCCTTACACCAGACCTTTGCATTTTGTTGACGCGGCCAGGTGTGTGGTACTATTACTCACAACAAACTCATCTGCGTGTTCCTCTGATTAGTGTACTAAACGCACTTCCTGGTATGTCGCTTTCTGTTAGCACACCCGCAAGGCCTACAATCGTGAGTTTCTTTATTTTCGTCAATTTCTTTGTTGTTTTTATCGTCTCGTGTGTACTTCACTGTCTCTTTTTTTGCCAGACTCTTAGACCTTGTACTCTCTCCTGCATGATTGCGAGAGGTGATTTTCAGGTGCGTGAGTCGTACGCTTTCTTATCTAGATCTTTCTTGATATGGAAATCTCGTCTTGAGTGATTGGCTTCATCCTTGGCGTACTTTTTATTCCTTGTTCTCTCACAGATTTCCATCCCCTGTCGATTTTCTCTGCTCAGTTTTCGCTTGGAAGCTGTCCTTTGTCATCGAGTTCAGCCTTCAGAGTTTGCTTGAGTTTTGCCCTTAAGTTGTCTAAAATAACCATTATTATCTTTGATATACAAGTTAGAGAAAGTATTTTTTTTTTTTTTTTTTTTTTTTTTTTTTTTTTTACGGAGTTCCATAAGATCGAACATTTCAAGGAGAGGCGTCAACCCTAGAATGTGCTTCCGATTTCACTTAATTAATGATAAGTGCGAGTAGTTCAGATGAGATGGCTATGTCTCCATCAAGAAAATTAGCGTAACACAGTCTTGCAAAGTTCAAATTTACTACATCCAGGACCCATTAAGTCTTAATTTATCTTATATAGCTATTTTAAAATTGCGAGGACTACAACTGTATCACATAACCAAACCAACCTTTGCTCCGATGATGAATTCCATGTACTTAGCCATGAGTCAGTTTACCTATGTATATTATGTATCACACTTACGGAAGTATTATGGCATCGTGACCTGCGTTCACGATACCACGACTTCCGGGTTCATTAAATTGGGTAGTTGCGCAGCCTCTCTCTCTCTCTCTCTCTCTCTCTCTCTCTCTCTCTCTCTCTCTCTCTCTCTCTCTCTCTCTCTCTCTCTCTCTCCCTGAGAGCGTGACTTTTAGTTATTACTTCATCAAATTTAAACATTCACACTGATTTTCTATGCCTCGATAAATGCAGTTCGTGACTTGTTAGTCATCTTTTTGAAAGCTTATAGTTTTCCACTCTTTACTTAAGGATCTTTACTTGCACTCACTTTTAAGCTGTCCAGTGTCCCTCTAATATTGCTCCCTTTCTTCCACATTGCTCTCAAACTTTTTTCAAGTATTGTCAGAGCAATTGCAGGGTTTTTCTTCCAGGTGCATCCGGACACTTAATGGCCTCCCAGTTTCCAGTGCTGGGTACTCTCTCTCTCTCTCTCTCTCTCTCTCTCTCTCTCTCTCTCTCTCTCTCTCTCCTCTCTCTCTCTCTCTCTCTCTCTCTCTCTCAGACCATCCAAGAATGCATCCCAGACCGTCCAAGACTGGAAGATGCAAAATACACCGGAAGATGCATAAGCAACTCTCTGGTGGATATAAGAGGTGCCTCACACTGAGGGACCTGGGGGAACCCAAACATAAAATAAGGCAATAAGGGTAAGGCTCTCTCTCTCTCTCTCTCTCTCTCTCTCTCTCTCTCTCTCTCTCTCTCTCTCTCTCTCTCTCTCTCTCTCTCTCAAGACATTAATCAACTGTGCAACGGTAATAGCTCCTCATCTTAAACCTTCTTTTACAATAACCTAATCTCCCTACTGCATATCATAACAAATAATCTGTAGCATCATGAAAACTTTTAAGTTCCCTCAGTACATAAGGTTTTACCATACGTACTCATTGTCAAACGCATTGCATATCTATCATTTCTTTCATAAGTTTTTCTAATCACACCCACACACACACATATATATATATATATATATATATATATATATATATATATATATATATATATATATATATATATATATATATATATATATATGTGTGTGTGTGTGTGTGTGCGCGCATGTGGATATATAATAAAAGATTGAGATAAATATAAAGTTTTAACTTTCCATATCAAGTACACAAAGCAAATTATTGTTTATCAAATATTATATCTGACTGGTTGGTCGATTATTTAGAGAAAGTTGCTTTATAACAGGTATTTTAGAATAAATAGCTCCAGTATTGCCTGTAACGAAAGTTTGCTCATCAAAATTATGTTCAGTTGATAATAAGTAATTGTTTTATGTAATGACTTGCTACTCGCACACCATTTGAAAAATAGCAATTTTCAATTAAACCAACACGCTGTGACATTATTAAAGATAAAAGTACTCTCTCTCTCTCTCTCTCTCTCTCTCTCTCTCTCTCTCTCTCTCTCTCTCTCTCTCTCTCTCTCTCTCTCTCTCTCTCTCATTTAATCATTTTGGTAATATGTGAGGTACTTATTAATGTTATTACTATTGATATTATTTTGAAAAGACTGGTGACTTGCATTTGAAGTATCTTGGTATACTCTTTATTTGGATTTATTCTCAAATGAGAGTTGAAATATTATATAAATTTAAAGAAGTTAAACATCATAGTCACAATTTAGTCAGAACGCCAAACTGGATTATGAGTTGTAACTTCACAATTAAAATAAATTGGGATTTTTTGAAATTTCTGGATAACTTTCCAGTGAAATAATACTTTTTTTATGGATGAATTGATATTTGTTTGTATCCTGGAATAATTTTTACCTCAACCTAAATGTGTGTCAATGTTGGAAAGTCACAATGGAAATTATGGACGCCAATGGGCGCGTCCAGATCGGAAATACGTGTTGATCTGTTTTGCCAGTTTTGTCGAGGTCATCTCCAGGGACGAAGTTGTTGTTTCCAATCATGTGTTCTTTCCACCTTTCTGTAAAACCATAACGCGTTTCTAAATCAAATGATTCTAAGTTACTCGATGAGGGTTTTTTCGTTTGTCTACAAAACTGCACATATTTCAAAGGTAAATTACTATCAGCTATTCACTGAGGAGTAGGCCTGCGTTCCGTAGAAACCGTACGTTCAAATACCTGCAATTATGTGTATTTCGCTTAGATAAGAAAAATATCACCCGTTGGTCATTATTTACTAAGATGCAAATGCCAAAAATTAAAAAAAGATGAAACGCATTTGCAACATAAATATTTTTTTATATCTAACTGGCATTCAGGAAAACTCCTTATTACTAATGATGAATTACGCATTAATCTTATAACGGGATGAAAATTTATAAGATATGACTTCAAGCATTCGTAAACTGCAGTCACTAAAAGAACACACCCTTCGACTGCAGTTTGGTTGATTCTAGATGGTAGTCTTTATTTCCTTATTTTGAAGCCAAACGCATGAACATACAGGCTTAGATGCGTGGCTGTAATGCCTTGAAAAGCTTTTCATGGAAGGCTATTTGATTTATTCAGAATTTGATTTTACTTTATGCATGTTCAAGTTTTAAGATTTAACACCGAAAATTTGAGTATATTGATTTCCATTATTTTCTTTCTGTTAATAAATCTTCCTACTCACACTATTTAACTAACAGTAATATATCTCTCTTTGTTAAATAGAACTAAACATAAAATATTTAAAACGTTTGCATTTCTAGAATTATTTTCTTAGTGTTATTACAGATCATGTAACATTCTAACGTCCTATTAACAGTTACACCATTCTTACATCTTCCAAACCCCACAGTCCTCTTTTCTTCTCTTCCCTCTTCTCACGTCCAACCCAACAAACACTCCACCATCAGGAGACCCCTTCACTTCCCATCTTCCTCGCCATGTATGGGATCTGCAGTTTCTTTCGGGGCTGTAAAGACACACGCTTTATGTAAATGAATCTTTAAGATGAACCCGTGGATGATGTTGCTTTTCTTTTGTTTACTTTTCCTTAATATAACTGAATTTTCACGCGCTACAGCTGTGGCGAGACTGAGTGTAAAGATAATTCAAGGAACCCATCTGATTCATTCCCTTGACACAGACAGACATTTATTTTGATAATTCATCGAGGCCGTTGTTATGATAAGCGCCTGTCTGTGTCAACCGTTAAGTGTATGAATCAGATGAGTTCCTTGCAGGATCTACACAATCAGTCTCACCAAAGCTCTAGCGCGTGGAAAATCAGTTATACTAAGGAAAGGTATATATATATATATATATATATATATATATATATATATATATATATATATATGTGTGTGTGTGTGTGTGTGTATATATAATTCTTAAATACTAAGTTACAACCCTAGTTGGAAAAGCAGGGTCCTATAAGCCCAGGGGCCCCAACAGGGAAAATAGGCCAGTGAGGAAAGGAAACGAGGAAAAATAAAATATCTTAATAGTAACAACATTAAGATAAATATTTCCTATATAAACTATAAAAACTTTAACTAAACAAAAGGAAGAGAAACTAGATAAAAAAGTATGCCCGAGTGTACCCTCAAGCAAGAGAACTCTAGCCAAAGACAGCGGAAGACCATAGTACAGATTTTGGAGTGTCCATCTCCTAGAAGAGCTGCTCACCATAGCTGACGGGTCTCTTCTACCCTTACCAAGAGGAAAGTAGCCACTGAACAATTACATTGCAGTATCTGTAAAGAATAGGCCAGACTATTCGGTGTCTGTGTAGGCAAAAGTAAAATGAACCGTAGCCAGAGCGAGAAGTGTATGTGTATATATATATATATATATATATATATATATATATATATTATATATATATATATATGTGTGTGTGTGTGTGTGTGTGTGTGTGTGTGTTTGTATATGTTTAAAGAGTTTTTGCTTAAGTAAGCCTACGTGATGCATTAATCAAACTCATAGCAGCAAGACGTTGTATTTTTTTTAATTTGTGAGGAAAAACTTCTCATCTGAAAAAGAAATCATCATTTGCAGCCTCAAACGAATTGGTGTGAATTTTTCCATCGTAACAGGCTGAAAATAAAGCTTTTAAATATGATACATACGAAAAGAGTTTGAAGCTCTAAGAACATGGGGCACATTTTCAAATGAAACAAAGTATTAGTGTACATAATGGAATATCCACTTCGTTAATAGTGCGCCGTAATGCTTACAGTCTGTTTTGATGTGTCATAGCTCGCTTTTGCCCAAGACAAACTAAATTTAAAAGCATAAGCAGAGCATCATACTTTAATGAATGCTTAGATCTCACCTACGTCGCAAACACACTTGAAGTTCCTTTACCTTTCTGCTCTGTCGGTCGGAGAAACGTTTTTATGTGAAGCTGCGCTCCTCCCTAATCTCACCCACACCTGGATGCTCTCTTGCTCTCACGAGCACTTCTAAACACAGAACCAGGCAGTTTCTCTCTCTCTCTCTCTCTCTCTCTCTCTCTCTCTCTCTCTCTCTCTCTCCTCTCTCTCTCTCTCTCTCTGTGGAATTGAAAAGATACAACACTCACTCAGTGTGGTAATTCCTTTACATACAAAATAGCAAATATATGGAAATGACTTGCAGCTGATGTCGTGAATAGTAACACGGTAAACGAATTCAAGAATAAGTTAGACAAGATCATAAAAACTAAACGTTTAACTAATTCACTCTACCTGAGAGCAAGTGGAGATTAAAAAGTCTTTGAGACATCCAAAATCCTTGTAACTCTCTCTCTCTCTCTCTCTCTCTCTCTCTCTCTCTCTCTCTCTCTCTCTCTCTCTCTCTCTCTCTCTCTCTCCAATTTGTTCTGTGGGCAGTTGTGGTGAAGAAATCAAGGAATCAAGGATACGTGAATCAGCTTACGTCAGAGCAGGCATACAGTACAGTAACGTCGGATAATTCACATCTCAAAATTCCCAAACTCATAATCAAGCATTC
This sequence comes from Palaemon carinicauda, assembly GCF_036898095.1. Lineage (NCBI taxonomy): Eukaryota > Metazoa > Arthropoda > Malacostraca > Decapoda > Palaemonidae > Palaemon > Palaemon carinicauda. The sequence continues at coordinate 11,894,678 of NC_090768.1, forward strand.
CCATTCGTATTCATGAGTCGACACCCTACGCTTTACTCTTCAGAGCTATACAATAGTCTCTTGTAATCTTCCAAAAGCTTATTAGAATTGTGCAATGTAACTCTTTCAGGTAACGGTTTCCTTTAAAGAACTAAGAGGTAGGAAAGTAAGAGAAGGAAGACGTGAAGTGAACGTCAAGGTTAGATTTCATTTCGTTTAAAGTTGCAAAAGTTCTTTGAGCCATCTCGATATCTTATTTCTTTATAATGCTTGAAAATCGATGTATGAAGTATTTGACTCGTGCTTAAACCACCTCACTGAGTGAAAATATAAACATGCTCATAATTGATATATATATATATATATATATATATATATATATATATATATATATATATATGTTCTTTCTGGTAACGGCCAGTGGTATTGCCAGCGTATAACTACTCGGTCTCTCCCCGTCCTTAGGGATTGTATGAGAGGGGAGTAGTCATACTCTGGTGAGACGAGTTGTAGTTGGAAAAGGAGGAGGGGTGGTGGGAAGGGTTGAATCTGTGCGTGTGAGTGTACGTGTATATCTATCTTAAGTATTTATTCGTCATTTTGACGGGTCACGTACAATAGTATGTAATAAAAATGCAGCACTGTAAAAATAACGAATTAAAGAAAAAGGAAAAGGGACATTTTTGCACATCTAACCAGCAGTGCCTGGCACTCCAAAGATAAGCCCTGAAGGGGAAACTAGCGTAAAGTGTGCAACTTGGCCCTCGTGAAACACTGTAAGCTTTATTTCATTTTAGGTAGAAATTGTTTTGAGGGATGTAGAGCGTGACACATCCGGCCGACGATGGGAGATAGCGAATGCGGAAATAACCTGCGTGAGAAATAGTCGGGAGAATCTCATGGGAAGTTTGTTGCACAGCAACGATTTGGTGATCAATAGATTAAAGATGATGTGGAAGTATAAAAAAAATAAATTGCACCATTAAGTATAAAAATTTTCACCATTAAGTAAGAAAAAAAAATTGCACCATTATTTCTCGGTTGGTTCTAATAAACATGAGAAAATAGGGTTAATGGAACTTCTTTTGTAGTTTAAGCCATGATTAATAGTTTCTGGATACTTCTCACATTATTAATGGGTTTGAAATTAATATTTCCCCCTTGAGTAATCAACGTTATACACGCATGAAGTAGGAAATGACAAGCAAAAATGTATTCCGTCGTCCAATTATATTTCAGTATCTTTTCAGTTAAAAGTAATACCGAGTATTATTCAAGCTGGTAATTTCATGTTTCGGTTTCCATTGTTTTATTCTTTCAAATATGAAATCCACATTCTCCTTGGTAAAGAAATCTGTAATTTTACCTTGGGATTAATATACACCCAACAGAAATTATATTTGATAAGTGTGTGCTGGAAAGTATTTTAGTAGGGTTAAGACCATTAACAATGTGCACGTGTATATGCTTACAAGAGAGAGATAGAGAGAGAGAGAGAGAGAGAGAGAGAGAGAGAGAGAGAGAGAGAGAGAGAGAGAGAGAGAGAGAGAGAGAGAATATTAGGCTACTGAAGCCTACAATAACAAAAATTACTTGGTTTCCGACCCTAATCTTTACATCTCAGAAAAAAATCATATTCGTATAGAGTGTTTGTTAAGATTGAATGTTTACTAAAAGATACTTTTTGTTCGATTACATTTTACCTGATCAATAGGAGGATAAAGAATAATTAGCCCTTTTACCCCCAAAGGATGTACTGGTTCGTTTCACAAAACACATCCCTTTACCCCCATGGACGTACTGGTACGTCCCTGCAAAAAAATGCTATTTACAATTTTTTTTTTTTGATAGTTTTGTGAGAAACTTCAGGCATTTTCCAAGAGAATGAGACCAACTTGACATCTCTGTGACAAAAATTAAGGCTGTTAGAGCAATTTGAAAAATATATACTACAAAATGTGCTTGAATAAAAAATAACCCCTGGGGGTTAAGGGTTGGAAATTTCCAAATAGCTTGGGGGTAAAAGGCTAATAAGGGATCACTTTTATGTCTG
>NC_090768.1:11904209-11914209 GCF_036898095.1 Palaemon carinicauda
TTCAGATGTTAATCCTAATTCGACGTGAATTACTGTTACTAACCTTTATTAAAATTCGTCATATTTATTTTGTTCTTCCTTTCGTAAAACTTATATATCTTTTATAAAGTATAATTGAACTTATGTACTGACTATTAAGAATGATCTAGTTGGAATGATAAGGATATTCATTAAGTTTTCCAAACGGAAGTCCTTAATATTGGCAATTCCAATTGTTCCATGTTTTACTATTCTAATTTCATTTTAATTTAATAGTAAGCAAACTTACCAGCTAAGAACTATCGTGTGTATTTTTAATCAGTAGAAGACAATACAAAGGAGGTTGCATATGCTTCGACAAAGGAACAGTCTGAGCGAATGGCTGCATAGTCATTATCGAAATTAATGTCACTCTTTTTACCCAGAACTCTTCGTTCCAAAAGAATTACTGCTCATGTAAAGTGTTCCACTGAATAATCTTGACAATTTTCAACTTTAATTTTTTGTTTTGTTTTTTTAAATAATTACTGCTTGGCTTTTAAGAATGACCTATATTTAGTTGCAGTTTTACTGATAATTTGTCATAACGATTCTTTGTTTATAACTTAGAAATGGTAAATATTGTCCTATGATTACTGGTAAACTTTTCCATTTGTATTAGTTTTATAAAAACAGAAGTGTTTGTATGTGTATGTATGAGAGAGAGAGAGAGAGAGAGAGAGAGAGAGAGGAGAGAGAGAGAGAGAGAGAGAGAGAGAGAGAGAGATAATTTGTTGGTTGTAATATAAAAAGGATATAAGAAAAGTGATAGAAATACAGTATTCAAACCAGATATAAAGAAAAAAAAACAAGACTTAGGATTACAGTTTAACGACATGACACAATCCACCACGTCAGTATGAATAAACAAACCACGAATAAAGAACCCAGATACACTAAATGCAGTTGAGGTTTATTTGATTTCTTTATGTGATTATACATAGATTTAATAACTTATCAACTTTTCATTCGGGAGAAGGGAAAACATTTTGGACCATTTTAGAAATAGTGGAGGGGTCGATTATTTTAGGAATGCCTTGTGATAAAATCTTGACAAATTGGGCAGGTATATGATGGATATATTAAATTCAGTGTTTTATTCTCTTTAGTCTTTTAATTCACTTCTAAACAGATTTAGGTGTAGTCTAATCAAAGAATAGTTCTCACAATACATAATAGGCTACACATTACAAAGTAATCCAAATTCTTTTCTAGTTTCCCTTTACTGATGTTTTTGAGCATTGTAAACTAATTTAAAGTTTTATGTTAATAGAAGTCATCTCTTAAACTAATTATATGCATCTATTTAGTTTTCTTAATTATGTATTGTGCTTAACTTTTAGCCTCCTATTATATGTGTCTGCAGTTCGTATATAAAACTTTTCTCTGCTTCTCTTTCGTTCGTTCAAGTGAAAATTTAATTGTTCACAGCATTATTTATGGTCCCCCTTTTCTTTTATAGTACCGCAAATCATAAAGACTTCCTTAATCCATTAATCACTTGGGGAAGGAAGCTTGATAATTCATATATAGAGTCTTGCAGACGCCTTTGTTTCAAGTGTCAAGACGAGAGAAAGTCCCACGACGGGAAGTCATACACTCATCAGGACCCCAGGTTTAGGATCCCTGAGAGAGAGAGAGAGAGAGAGGAGAGAGAGAGAGAGAGAGAGAGAGAGAGAGAGAGAGAGATGGGTAATTTGTGTTTAGCTCTGCTCCGAGAAAGTTTGCTTTATTTGGCATAATTCTCGGAGAGAAAGACCTTGCGTAATGTTTGGATCACTACGCGGAGACCGATTGTTTGTGTTTGTTTATAATCCGATGTTTGTTGCTGCCATTGGGAAATTAATTATTTGGAGGATTTCATTATCTTCCCTTATCATTTATTATTGAAACAGCGAGAGGTAATACGTATTGTTTTAATATTTGCATACACTTATGCATAAATCAATAATCTTGTACAACGCATCGTAAGAATGACAGAGACTAATGACAACGTTAGTAACAGTCGGTGCAAAGAAAAAAAAACCACTTCCTTTTAAAGTGAAATGAAGGGATGCATAATTCATTGCTTAGAGAAAGGTAATTCATCTTTATTCATCTAAATGAGCGGTTAGCTAGTTCCTATCCCTTTAACCAGGTGGCTCTTCACCAAAGTAAAAGTAAAAGTTTTTTGGAGGAACAGGTAAATATATTTAACGATCCTTGCATAGAGGCGCTGGCTCCATTAGTACCCCTGCGTCATATATCATATATATTTTTTTTTAAGTTGGAATTTTTTAAGTAAGATTATTAATGACTGTCGAATATTTCAGTTATCAAGGAATGGCATGAAGTTTTATCATGTATATGGTTGAATTTTTATCTGAAAGTAGTATTGCATGTGATCGATATTTTGACTTAATTTTACTTAGTAGTGCTCTCTCTCTCTCTCTCTCTCTCTCTCTCTCTCTCTCTCTCTCTCTCTCTCTCTCTCTCTCTCTCTCTCTCTCTCTGGATGTGATCGGTGTTTTGACTTATTTTTACTTAGTAATGTTCTCTCTCTCTCTCTCTCTCTCTCTCTCTCTCCTCTCTCTCTCTCTCTCTCTCTCTCTCTCTCTCTCTCTCTCTCTCTATATATATATATATATATATATATATATATATATATATATATATATATATATTTATATATATGTGTGTATGTGTGTAAGTGTGTGTGTGTGCTTTATACCATATAACTAAAAACAAGATCCTGAATAAGTACGCAATAATGATGACCTTAAAAGTCACTTCATCATACACATGTCCAAATTGGCGTCATTATCCTACGTCTGAGACAAGTCACTGAAATTACACGTGTTGGCAGAAGTGGGGAAGGGATCTAGTAGCGAAGGGAAAACAACGGGGAACTTTTTGTTGTTAGCTTGTTATAATTATCGCATGCCTAAAACTCATTTCTCCTGTTTTGTAAAAAAAAAAAAAAAAAAAATCAAAATATTAAATGTCAATTTTTTTTTTTTTTTGGGGGGGGGATTACCCATTAAAGTACTTTTCGAATGCTTAATAGAACTTTACTATTATTCTTGAGATGTGGATTTAATCTCGGTTATCGGTGATTGAGAGTGGGAATTATGTGGTATAGGTTGACAAACGTTGTGAGGTTTAATATAATATTATCTGTCCTGATTTGTGGTCACGTGTTTTGACCGTCTCAATCTTAACTTTTGATATTCTACATCTTATTGACACCTACTCTCTTTTATACTACTAAGTATTTGGCTTCGGTAAATGCGTTTCTTCTTCATTATTTAAGAGTCGAGGTGTAATATGCAATTATCTCTTCATAAAAAGACAATATTCCAAATTTTCAGTTACTGGCGTTCTCTGGGTATGTAAGGTTTCCGGTCCATTTCCTTCCATTCCACCTTTCACGTCTTTTCGATTCACCTCTGATCATTTCCCTTCCGACAGGCATTAGTTCCGGCACAGTTGTTGCTGCTGCACCCATATTCATGTTCCGTCCGTCCCAGGGGCCTGAGGAAACTTTGTAGCTCATATTGGGAAATGAAATTGCAGAGGTTTCTTCCCTTTCCTTCGATGATTTTCTTCTTGAAGGTCACCCTACGAAATAGGACCTAAGGGGAAATAGAGTAAAATGTTGTGGAAGGAAAGGCCATTGATAATGGGATGTTTATTGGATTATCTTTGTAAATGAAATAGGTGAAGTTCAGTATAGAACGATAAAAAGAGGTTACAGTACATAAATCAAGAGCAAACTCTCTCTCTCTCTCTCTCTCTCTCTCTCTCTCTCTCTCTCTCTCTCTCTCTCTCTCTCTGTGTGTGTGTGTGTGTGTGTGTGTGTGTGTGTGTAACAAATGAATGAAAGGTCTGAATGTTTGTTTTTCTTGTGCATGTTTGTTATGAAATAACACGCCAGAGAAATTTGATTGAGCGAAAGTTAATGGGAAAAAAAAAGATAAAAACCTCACTAAAACAGAGTTGGTGCGCTTGCGTGAATGTCTAACGAAGCATACATGATAATTTAACATTACAAAAATACATTAAATTTTTATAGTGAAAGATTTTATATTATCCCCTAACGTGACGAAAAGGTTTATACCGTTAAAAATAGATATATGTGACTATAAATTGTACATTCACTTTCTTTTACGAGTCATTTTTATGAAATATTCTTTCCAGGGCCGAGTGCATCTAACAGTGAGAGAGAGAGAGAGAGAGAGAGAGAGAGAGAGAGAGAGAGAGAGAGAGAGAGAGAGAGAGAGAATTGAAAATGTAAGAATAATAGTGTTTGTGGACAGATATGAACGTATTCAAGAGAAAGCAAGGAAGGGCCGAGGAAGCTGAATAAATTTAGTCACTGTTAATTTCTCGCAAACAACTGTAACTATGTTCGGGCGACACGTCTCATTTTACGTCGTGAATACTATAACTGAGAGAAACTTAATCTTGGCCAACGGAAAGTTACGTAAAAGCAATGCATCATTTTACCATTTTGAAATGGAGATCTAGGCGTTTGATGTGGCCGAATGTCTAAGATTGTTGTAATTGTAGTTCACATAATGAACACTAGTGGAACGCGTAGTGTTATGCATTTAAGAAAATATAGAATCACATGTCCAACGTATCAGCATATATATGTGTATATATATATATATATATATATATATATATATATATATATATATATTGTTTTACGTCTTTATCTCTTGAGATGGCGTGGTGCTAAAATATTGTATCAGAATTAATTTCATGTGGCTGAGGTTACCCATCTAATTACTGACCAGACCCAGCATTGGGTAGCTTCGCTAATCAACGACCAGAGGTGTAGGAAAAACATGTTGACCTAAACAATAATACTAACATGCACGGTTTGAACGCGTAATTTTATGACTAATTCATCACTTGCCAGTATAGAGACACTAACTATGAATGCATCATTGAATAGAATAGCAGAGAATGGGTTATAAAAGTAATTATTAGTCTATGGTAAGAATATTATCTCCTTGAAATTCGGATTAAAAATATGGTGAATGCCATTGTATGTTTGACGAATCAATATAAGTGAAACTTCTTGTGCCATTGAGGGCTGAACTATTATCTACAATAGCGAGCAATTTTCCTAATCCATGACTAATGTTGTATTGTTACTAAGTAGGTTATTCACTTTTTGAACATTAAGTTCACTGATACTTGATTCATGTAGGTGTAAGGTGAAAATATGAATTATTTATTTTTTATTAGTTTTTAAAAGGATAATTTAGTTTGTGCATTACATAAAAGTAGCTATTCCTTTTTTTTCATCTTGAAATTTATCATTTGAGATCAGTGCTCTGTTTTCATTTTGACTTTCTGCGTGAATAAAGTTTTGAGTGACTAAGTGGATGAACTGTACTTTTTTTTTTATTCAAACCATCATCTGTTCTAATCACCCGATTGAAGATTTATAGTATTACTATTGAGTCCACCCCCCCTCAAAAAAAAAAAAAAAAAATCACACACATGAACCAATCTAACCATATCATAATAACAGAAGCATTTTCTCTTTCAAGCTTTCTCGTAAAGGTACTTCATAACAAAAAGTATTATTATTATTATTATTATTATTATTATTATTATTATTATTATTATTATTATTATTATTATTATTATTACTTCGGTAGGAGACCCGCTTTTATACAAGTTTGATTGAAAATAATAGCTGCCTCTGTAGCGTTGATTTTACAAGACACCTTTTCTGTTTATCTAATCTCTTTCTCAACAGCACTGCAATTTGCCAGTAACTGTGCTATCATCTTTCTTAGAGAAGATATATTATTATTATTACTATTATTATTATTAGTATTATTATTATTATTATTATTATTATTATTATTATTATTATTAATAAGTTTATTATTATTATTATTTTATAATTATTATTGTTATTATTATCATTATTATTATTATTATTATTATTATTATTATTATTATTATTATTATCATGGCTGCTGTTGTTATTTTATTTCATGATGCATCGTTTTGGCAATAATTTCTTTGGTCGACGTCTTAAGCAACATTTCTGAGTCTTAAAGAATTTCTCAATATTTCTGTTAAATTTTGTTGCTGAATTTTCGACTGAAAAAAGTTTACTTCGTTTTGGAAAATAGTTTTTTATAAAAAGTAAAAGTTGAGTTTTCTAATATAGATTTTATATGTATGTATACATATATGTAAATATATACTAGAGTCACATATATAAAGTACACACATCCTTTGGACACTAATATGGAAAGTATGCTGAATCTAATTATATTAATTAGATATTTTATTCCCTGTGCAGACATTGTCTGTTTTAGGTAATATGCTGTAAGTGGATTACTTATTTATGCATTTTTTGCCAAAATATTTTTACTTATATCACATAATGTCAAATAACTTCAAGTGATTTTAACCAAACTTAACCTTTAGTTTGGTCAGCCGGAATGCTATCAATATATTCATACTAGACTATTGATCAATTTGAATGATTAAAATGCAATTAATCCAACTTTAGACGTACGAATAAGGCATTTAGATTCTTGCAATAAAAGCAAGCAAAAGCAGACTTTTACACGGTGACATACTACCACATTAGCCGAAGGTCGAGTAAGACATATATCAATGGTTAGAAGAGGCCAAAATGTCAGCTGGTGTGGTTTCAAGACACAAAATCGTTTACGCATTTCAAACACCCTGGTAAGAAATCCGGAACCCTGCTGGGAAATCTTGCTCTTTCACTTACTATACCAATCACGTTTCAATTTTTTTCTTTCGTAACCACTCAATATACGACGTCGTAATCTGTAGCGACCCCCTGGAAAGCCTTATATTTGGGTCCCCTCCCCCATTTTGAAACCCATTTGTCATTCGCCAATTTCACCATAATTGCTCAAGTACGTCACTGCTTAACCCCTGGCGGCGGTGCCTCGGGCGCTCGTTACCCGAGGGCACTGCTCAAGGGAAGGTCTCCCCTGCGTGTGTGCGATGGAGGAAAATGCTTATTATTCTTGATATTACGACTTGTGATGAAGTCTAGATTACACACTTCATCCGTAACTTTCCCCCTCCCCATGAGAGAGAGAGAGAGAGAGAGAGAGAGAGAGAGGAGAGAGAGAGAGAGAGAGAGAGAGAGAGAGAGAATGTTATGAAGGAGATACCGTAATCTATATAAATGAATAATATACAATGAATCATATCTTAAACTTTTCCTCTAATTTCGTAAGTTCGGAACCTAGATTAAAGTAATCTTCTTTGTATAATATAAAATATAGAAAAACACTGCGTTTGCGCATATATAAAATCCATTTTGATCCCCAAAAGAAGAAATATTTTCTGTTTGTGCAGCTCTCGTTTCTTGCATGATAATAAAAAGGTTTACTTTCTAGAGAAAAGTGCCTTTGATGCCATTTACTTGCAAATGGTCTACAATGAACATGTGATCAATGCTTTTCAAATAACTTTCGTTCCCAAAGGCATTTTTTCGCTCTTCCTGTTCAGTCAGTTTCCATGTTCTTTGGAATACAATATTTGAGTATGCCCTTAATGGAACAATCTCATTTTGAATTCAGTCCAGTTTGTTATAATTTATATCATCTGTATTTTTTCATATTTAGCTTTTTTATCCTTCAACATATTGCCACATAGATTATGTTTGAGAATGGATTATCTTGTGTGATTACATTTCAGTTGATATTTTCTCTTTCATCGAAAGGAAAATGGAAAGCGTTCTCGAAATGGAATATGATTTCCAAGCAGTTAAAAAGTCCTTGTAGCTAAATTTTTTTTTTCTTAACCTTTTATTTTGGATCTAACTGAATAAAAAAATAGATATATTGAACTGCATAAATGTGTTCGTACAGGAAGTCTCATTTGATGTTTGTTTTGTCTTTACAGAGGCTCCGGTGGTTGGCCCTTGGGGTCATCCTTCTGGCAGCGATTGCCGTAGCACAAGGTAAGGATTAAGATATCTTTGTTATATTTTTGATGAGTTATTTATCTCCCAGTATACTTACACTTCATTGTCCCGTATGTTCATTGATAATAGTTTTATATTTATTACTATTAATCTTTATTATATTTAGGGTTGTGGTACACTGTTAGGAAAAATACATAATTTTAATCTGAAATTCTCCGTAAAAATATACTGTTCTCAACCGTATTTCAGTAGAATACAAGCGACCGTAATTTTACCTTTCTTTGTTATTATCTTTTACGGGTTGGTGACCGTAATATCACTCTTTTACGTAAATATGTTCGTTTTTAAAACGGTAAAAATCCTGGAATAAATGTTGCCAGACATTTACCGTTTTTAATGCAAATTTTTAACAGTGTAGCCTATTCGAAATGCTCCTGCCTGACAGACTGTTGGACGATAATTTGAAACTCACTCAAGCTCGACCAACAGCCATTGTCTGTCCTTCTTCGGATTTCCTAACTTGATGGAGAGGGGCTTGGGTGCTTATCATATGTGTATATGGTCAGTCTATAGGGCTTTGTCCTGTCCCTTACCTCTGTCATTCATGAACGAACTTTAAACTTTTATAGATGGTATACTACTGAAATAGTTAACTTTGCAAGCATCAAATTTTTCCTTACAAATTCAATCTTAAGACAAGTTTTTTTTTTTTTCATCAGTGGTTTTGTTGTAGTGTGTATTTATGGTATGTACCAAAATACTATGTTTAAGAGTACAGTTATTTGTATTATCAGGAAGGTCTTATTGTTTATTCAAGCAAATATTCATTGGCTGTTTTTTTTAATTGTGATTTCCTTCAATTCTATTAGTTTCTGCATTGTACTAATGAAAAAAACAATGACCTTTTCATATATCACATAATTACTTCATACTAATAACGCATTTAATGATTGATAAAGATAGCAATAGACTCGGAATGTGGACTCATTCCAGGAAATAGGAAAAAACAGTTTTTTGTTTTTCCCTGTTGAACGTATGCCAATTGACTTATCACGGCTAGAAAACTTTCTGAACCAGTTTAGGGGGGTTTTCAAAAGGGCATGTTGATCCATTTGTAAATCCAAGTTCACGACCTCACTCGCGGCCTCATTCCAAGGAAATGAAATCAAGGTTGGAATTAAAAACATTTAGGTTTCTTTTATGCCCTCCATAGTTGAGGTGAAGCGAATCTGCATGTTTTGCCGTAGCTTCTCTGACATTTAGGTAACCTCAGACATTTTTAAGGTTAAAAGATGATGATGTGTAGGATGATTCGCAATTTTTAGATGATAATGATGAAAAGATCACTTCTAATCCAACTTTCTCTCTCTCTCTCTCTCTCTCTCTCTCTCTCTCTCTCTCTCTCTCTCTCTCTCTCTCTGCACAACTTACAGTAATACTGTATAATTGGGAACTGTTTGATTGAAGTATGCGGTTAAGTATTCTCATTATTTTAGCGTTTTATCATGAGCTTTCTCCATAGTCATCTAGTGACGGTAGGTCATCAGAACTGATTCGCTATCTCGTTTCTCTCGGTTAATGTCTGGAATGCTAAGTGCATCTCCGGGTCAAATTGTTGATGGTAAAATATGCAGCTTAAAATGTTGAACAAGAAATGTCTTCTGCATTTCATTCTTCGTAAGTTCTTGAAATAACATGACCTACATACATACTAAATGAGAGAGAGAGAGAGAGAGAGAGAGAGAGAGAGAGAGAGAGAGAGAGAGAGAGAGAGATTTGATTAATTAATGAACATAACAGCTGACATTCGGTTGTTTCGCCGCCAATGAATAACAAGAGCTGCAATTAGTGATGCGGAGAGGTCGTTCATTAAAGACATTCATCTGATAAGGAACAAAATAGCTGGCTTTTAATGAAGGTATTTTTTATCCTTCGTTTCATGTTATTTATTTGATCTTTTTTTTTTCCTTATTTCAATGACGTTGCGTCATGTAAAGTTTCATTTTTGTGATAATTGGCAGTAAAGGATCAAGGCAGTCACCTGTCTGT
>NC_090768.1:11919209-11921826 GCF_036898095.1 Palaemon carinicauda
TTCATCCTAGAGTAAATTTGTTTAACTGTCAACACAGGTCCAAATGTCCTTGACTCAAACGAAGCAGCAGTGACGTAATGCAAATTTCTTGCAAAAATTCCATCTTGAATATAATCCCCCACTCATGTTAGGTTTTTTATTGTATTCAATAAGGTATCAGAAACAACTTATCTTTGGAAGAGCAAATTGATTTAACGGATCTCAGCATCAGCGCCAGTTCTAAACTGACTTGCAATATTACTTCCATATTGGATATTCGCGGTTTTTAAATAGGATGTAGTTGCTATCTTGAATAGCTTCAATTATTATTATTATTATTATTATTATTATTATTATTATTATTATTATTATTATCGATGTGAAAATTCTACTTGCCAGGATGTTTGCGTTTGAAGTGGTTTAAAAAATCACCCGATCACTGTTAGTGAATAACCACATAACCATAATGCAAACTACTGTATATTACCTGTTATTGGTTTATTACCACATTATGAGAGAGGAGAGAGAGAGAGAGAGAGAGAGAGAGAGAGAGAGAGAGAGAGAGAGAGATTCTAATACGAATGAGCAATGCCACTAATTACAGTTATTAACAAATACAAGCTATAGCTATTCTACGTTTATAATAGAAGGAAGACAGTGGACAAGGTGAAGGACTTTTCTATGTTAGAGAAATTGAGGTTTTTTCTCAATTAACAGTATTTTATGTCATTTTTATATTTTTGGAAGGTTGCAGTTTCAGTAAAAAAAATAAAGTTATGTCTTTAAAGAGTCATTTTACACGTTTTGGTTTAGTGGTATTTTTATAATAAGAATTCCGATTAACAACCTTTTATAAAGCATTAATTTCCACACTCGTCTAGCAGAGTGAAGCCTCGCGCAAGATTCAATTCACCGAGTTCTTTTTGGAAGAGAAATATAGAACTGAACTTGAAAGATTGTTAATTTCTTTTCAAATAATATAGCCCTATAGGAAATAGCTTGTTGAGTAAAACTTTAATATTTCAGCTAGTAGGATAGTATGATAGTTAATTAGGGTCATCAATTTCATTCATAGATAAAACTTATTTAATGATACCAGATACAACTGTTGTAACTTGAATGATAGATATATAGCCGTTTCCTTAGTCTTTTTTCAGTAATAATCTCGGAAACCATTCGAGAATTCTAGTAACAGAAATAAAACTGTTCGTTATTTCAAGAAATTAAGAAAATAATTAATTTTAAAAAGTGGTAATTGTAAACCAAATTGAAAAAAGTGCTAGTTTAGAAAAAAAAATTGTGGCAGTGTTATGCTTTCATCTTATCAATAAAATCTATGGAAATTAAAGAGAAACGTGCCAACGCTTCAGAAGCATGAGTCATGTAATAAGGTCTGAGTACTTGAAGGTTATTGTAGGGTTTCCAAGTACAGACAGCTTTCATCGCAGTTTCTCTAAAGGCATTATGCTCTTTTAATTGCTGATGTGTTATGAAACTTTACATTAGTACGCACAAACAAGCACGCACATACGCGCGCTCACACACACATAGAGAGAGATAGTGTGTGTGTTTGTGTGAGTGTGTGTGTGTATGCGCTTGAAGGAAGAGGGAATATCATATCAAAGCATTTGTTAGTTGAATATCACAAAATATGAAGTAAAATAATAAAAGTCATTTCCTGAAATACCTCTTGCTTTTTTATGATTTCTGTGTCTCTTGGATGTGAATACAGTAGTATATTGTCTGTATAAAGATATATATGTCTGGCTTTAATCACCTCATTTGTATGTTCCATGTCTTGCAGTCAGTCTGAAAGGGATTAAAGAACTGAGGAGTATATAGGCAATAGAAAGTATCTATTAACGCCGTCATTATAATAACTCATACTAAAATTTCCTTCGTTAAAGTAACGGACGGTTAATTTATATTCAAATTCCTTGGCCAATGGCCTTTCACTTAGCAGTTATTGGCTACGATTGCGAAACAAATATCTGAAGGCAAAATTTGCTTTTAGATAGTACGCTTCATTTAAAGCATTTAATGGAGGAATTTATTTTGAACATTCCTATTAATTGCACACAAAATTGTGAGGTCTTATTTGTGTGAGTTTCCCAGTACTTTCAAATTTTATTTATTTTTCTTTTGATGCTCTTGGTTGAAGGCATTCCATGCTTGTATAATAGGTCAAAACTTCTCTTAAGTACAAATAGAGAGAGAAAAAATTGGCCTAGAAATGAGTAACAATTTTGAGTGTAGATAAATTCCAACACGTCTTGTTACTTTACTTTCAAGCATTGTTGAGTATTCATACGCATATTGACATTTGACGCTTAAAGTGAACAGATGGCTAGTGGGAAAAAACTGATCATAAGTTGATTACAAGTAATCTTGTGGAGCACAGTAATTTAAAGCTAGACCAAGTACTTGACCTTGCATAGCGAAATAATAACTAGTCTCATGATGAACTTGTAAATCAGCTTTCGTTTCGTTATTTTCAACTAGAATTTCTAGTAATTACTAATCTCAAGGAGGAGGAATGAAATATGATTTATTTGTTAGGCTAATTCAGCCCTTCTTCAAGTTGCTATTGACTGATCAGATCGGAAAACAAGGCTATGTGGAATGCAGTAAAGATTTA
>NC_090768.1:11922326-11944826 GCF_036898095.1 Palaemon carinicauda
ACGTCTGACATGCTAAAACAGCTCTTGAATGTCAAAGGGCAATACGCGTGCCTGGCATCTAAGTAAGGCGCTGTAAGCTTCGTTCTGAATGAATGGTTTCTATTTAGGCGCTGCCACAGGCAATGATTCAATACGTCACTGCTGTGATTGTTTTCTCTTTTTCAGTGCAGTCAATGTGCCGTGTGATTTATGGCAGTCAGTGCTCTCTCTCTCTCTCTCTCTCTCTCCTCTCTCTCTCTCTCTCCATTTATAAGTAGCTTCAGAAACTTGCATCTAAAACATGGACCGTTTGCTGAAACTCCACTTTCCTATGTCGTACTGTTTTTGTCAGTCTACCCCTATTAAAGTCCATTATTTGAATGATGTGTTTTGGAAGACTGGTTGTTTTCGCCATTTTCCTTTATTTTTCTGTTAATTTACTCTCAATAAACCCATGCGTTTTATCTGTTAAGAAACCTGTTAACTAAATCAAATTTGGGCACGTACTGACTTGTCACTAACATGAATAAATCTAAGATAAATACTGCCATATAAATAAACTTTAATCAACTGAAATTATTTTTTTTACATAGCCTTAATCAAATGGAGTATTGCGTTGTCAGAGGTATTGTTTACGTATTTTATTACTCTGATTTTGTTCGATTAAAAATGAATGACAGTGCATTCTTTTTATTGAAACAAATGACAGATGGTGATTCTTGGTGTGTGGAATAAATTATCGGTGACATCCTTTTCCTTCGAAATTTCTGGACTAGTTTTTCCATCACTTCTCAAACATTTTATCACAGCGTACTTTCGATATCAGTCACAGACGTGACCTGATGCATTTTTAAAACGAGTCTCTCTATCTGTCATTCACTTTCTATCTACGTTGCAGATTGTTGCTTTTGTGTTTCATCTTTGTACGTTTTGGACAGCAGGGAACATTAAGAGTTCCGTCATGCAATATGTCATTTTGTGAGTAATCTGAAAGGGTAAAGAGCGATACTCCTGATATAAGCTTACCATTCAGTAAGACCTCGAGAATCAAATAGAAACGATGTTTACAGACAGCTACATGGAACAATGACCAAAATCCGTCGCTTTACTGCATAAATAAGTCGAAGGAAGGTCCCCAGATCTCATTGATTGTGCAATGCGCGTCTGTATAATGGGGGTACTAGGGTACCAACCCGTTAGCGTTATGAATGGGCACGGGCAGTGCAAGAAAGAAAAAAGAGAAGGAAAACTGGACTGGTTAGACCACCGTTAGCTCTCATGACTCGAGAAAATTTGCTAAAAGAATTAGAGAAGAAAAGACAGCAATAATTTCCAAGCAGTTTTACCACTTACAGGGGTATATTTCTGACATTTGCATTATATACTTTTTGTGATATATATATAACTTCAATTTCTTATTTCTTCATTTTTGTTCTCCTGCTCGCATTGGCGTCATGGAGTGACTGTTTGAAAGTTGTTGGTCATTGATAGTGACCCAAAGAAGTTTGCCAGTATTGGAATTACTACAAAAAAGTATATATATATATATAATATATATATATAAATATACTATATATATATATATATATATAAATATATATATATATATATATATATATTTCCACAAGTAGTCGTCCGCTGCATATAAAGAAACATAATTCCTACATACCTCCGAGCGTGATAAGATTAGGAAATGATTATTGAGTAGGACAATGCTTTCCTTAATGTTTTAACATATCATTTGGTGTAGGGCTTTAAAAAACATTTTTAAAACAATTTTCAACAAACATACTGTCAGTTAGACTACAGACTAGACAGACAGTCTATCATCATCTTAGTGGTGGTTGTTCAATGACTAATTGAACACCCCCTACTCTCGTCTCCCCCTAGTCCCCCCCCCCACCCCCCACCCCCCCCCCCCCGCCCCCCCCGCGCTAGTTTTGAGGTCCAGTGGCTCCCCGCCGTCACTTTCAGTTCTAGTTCTTCGTTTTCTTTCCTTACATTGACGTTTCTCAGTCAAGTTTTAGCTTATGCGCCTAGAATAGTGTACGCAAGCCGTCAAAAATGACGAGTAACTATGTATATAGATATGCACACACACAACCCAGCTCTGGACTACTCACTTTCCTCCATACCCGAGGGACGAGGAGAGCTGAGCTTAACCGAAAGATATATATATATATATATATATATATATTTATATGTATGTATATATATATGTATATATATATATTATATACAGTATATATATAGATATACATGTATGTATATATATATATATATATATATATTTATATGTATGTATGTATATATATATGTATATATATATTATATATATACAGGTATATATATAGATATACATGTATGTGTATATATATGTATATATATGTGTGTGTGTGTAACCAGACATTTGCTCTTTATTATAGAGGAGATGATAATTAGATTCAAGTCATTAGATAATTTCTTGGACAGATTTAGACTAACTTAGATGTACCGCAGGAAAAAAAAAGTGAAGCGAAAGACGAGGTTCAAGACTCAGTAAGATTCTCTATCAGGAAAAATTAGAATGTTTCCAGCAGCAGATATATTATTATAGGTATTCTCCTTTAAATTTTTTTTCTTTATTTTTGAAGACATGTATGGGAGAATGTTGTTTGGGGGTTGGACGAGGTAGAGCGTAGAAGGTGGATTAACGGATGGTGCAAAAAAGATAAAAAAGAAATTCTCACGATCTTTGTCTGAAGTAAGAGCGAAACTTTCTTGGTCTTTTGTCTTAATTTGTGTAATCGGTCAGTTAATACTTCCATTATTAGCTTCTTGGAAAGGCAAAAATGGAAATCTAAATGCTTGTGTAGCTTAGCAAAAGGTATTTGATCGAAGCAGACGGGAAAGAAGACAGATGTGTAGACAGTTATGGGAATAGACAGATGCTTCAACACCCATATCCCCAACATCGTCTTTTACTCTCCCTTCTCTTCCGCCTCCAAAAGTGTAAATTTCCTTAATGTAGAGGTTTTTTTTTAGATGGTTCTTTATTTCTCACAATTTTCCCTATCAAGTTAATCATGTGAAGATAAAATCCTTAACGCCATCAACGCTGTTTCATTCAATTTGAAATGTTTGTCCTATTTACTAAGCTTGAGGGTACACTCGGGCACGCTATTCTATCTAATCTCTCTCTTCTTGTTTTTGTAAAGGTTTTATAGTTTTATATAGGAAATATTTATTTTAAGGTTGCTATTCTTAAAATATACTATTTTTCCTTTTTTCATTTCCTCACGGAGCTATTTTATAGCATCCTGCTTTTCCGATAATAATTGCGTTAGCGGAATACGTTGAAATGAACCCATGGGGCTGACCGTATCGTAGTTAAACTTTCAGTGTTGGTAATAATTTCATATATTGCTTAAAACTTTAACGCTGACCAACAATTTTCCACTTAACGTTAAAAAGGCGTAATGCCATGAAGTGACTGGCTACGCTTTCTCGAACCTTTATATAGAATATGTTGCAAAGCGTAATGAGAGGTTACTATTTATGGAAACAACAACTTACCTTTATAAGATTTGTTCGAATTATCTAAAGGGTGCTGGAAGAACTTTTTTTTTGTCACAGTTTTAACTGTGAATTATTTTAAGGGAATTACTTTAAAAACTTGACTAATTATATTCATGTACAGACGAAAATCATGTCTGTTTTGACGTTGTTACTTTTTTTAGAATGATTTATTGTTAATTTGTTCTCTTCATTTATTTATTTCCCTTATTTCCTTTCCTCACTGGGTTATTTTTCCCCTGTTGGAGCCCCTGGGTTTATAGCATCTTGCTTTTCCAACTAGGGTTGTAGCTTGGGATAATAATAATAATAATAATAAATGATAATAATCGGTCCACTGTAAGAGTGGAGTTGATAATCCCTGTTTTGTATTTCGTTAACGAGATCTGGGGCAAATAAAAAGAACGTCGAGTTAGTATTTGATCTCCATCACTCATTTTCAGTCCGAGACTGCATACGTGCTTCATTCTAGTTTGTAAACACCCACAAAAATAATGTGGATTAACGGGACTACAGCGACGATGACGTCGATGCCAAAGTCGGGGGACCAATGGTCGAGACAAGTTTACCGAAAGTGAAAGTCGCCCAGCACCAACTCAGCCACCAGGACGCTGGACCCAACCTATGACCCTTTACTCTCAGACTTTTTTTTTTTTCTTCCAATTCAGACTAATAAGAACAACTTTTTTTCCCCAAGTCTGTTTCGTATTAGTTAGAAATTGTGGGCCTTAACAGCCCTCTTACAATGCGAAATCATTAAATAATGTTAATCCGTTATGCCGAAATCTTTATGACTATGATGAATTGCTAAAGCACAGTATAATTTATCAATATGATTTCATATGGGTTACGTTCATTTTTATTAATAGATCATATTTTTGAAAGGTAATCCTGTGGATTTACCAAAATACACGTAGTAATGAGTTCTAATACTTATTAACATCGTAAGACAAAGAATGCATAACTTCGCACGATTTTATGGCGACGATCATCGAATCTCGCGATTAACCTGATTTATTCCACTACCCTGGGAACGACCAGTTTGGAAAACCTAATTCATAACAATCAAAGTGAATAACGGTCGTTCTACTGAGCGTGAAGGTCGTGCGACATGCCTGCCAGACGTGCTTTGCTTTTGCCTGCTTGCAGTTCTCGTGTCTTGGGCTTTGCAATGCATTGCATCCTTAACGTGGATTGTGAAGTGTGCCTTAGGAAAATCCCAGTACATTAGTTTACTTTAATTCTATTCGTAAAAGATTATGAAATTAATACTCGTATATTATTATTATTATTATTATTATTATTATTATTATTATATTATTATTATTATTACTAGCCAAGCTTTAACCCTAGTTGGAAAAGCAAGATGCTATAAGCCCAAGGGCTCCAATAGGGAAAAATAGCCCAGTGAGGAGAGGAAATAAGGAAATAAATAAATGATGAGAATAAATTAACAATAAATCATTCTAAAAACAGTAACAACGTCAAAACAGATATGTCCTATATAAACTAATTAACGTCAGAAACAGATATGTCATATATAAACTATAAAAAGACTCATGTCAGCCTGGTCAACATAAAAACATTTGCTCCACTTTGAACTTTTGAAGTTCTACTGATTCAACTACCCGATTAGGAAGATCATTCCACAACTTGGTAACAGCTAGAATTAAACTTCTAGAATACTGTGTAGTGTTGAGTCTCATGATGGAGAAGGCATGCGCACTCACACTATAAATATCTATAATTAAGTTGTGACAAAACTATGGAATCCTTTCTTGTTAGGAATATAAATGTAAAAATATGTGTATTATTTGTAAATTACACAGCATATGTTAGAAACTCTCGTCCCATCACCTGTGGACTTTAGTCGCTAAAACTCGCATATGATGGAAGAAAGCTCCAAAGTCTGCTGTGTAATTTATAAAAAATATATACTCGTCTTATATCATTGTGAAACCTTATTAACATTTATTAACATATATACATAATATATATATATATATATATATACACACATATACATGGATATGTGTATATATGTATGTATATATATATACACATATATATATAAATATATATGTATATATATATAAATATATATATATATATATATACATATATTTATATATATATATATATATATATTGTGTGTGTGTGTGTGTGTTTGCATTACATTTTTCTGTATAGCTTTTAATAACGAAAAAATAATGGATTTATAAATATTATCGTGATAGATATGCAGCTTTGATACTTGATTTCCCAACGTTTCTCGATGGAAAGAAAAAGGCAGAAAGGATTTCTTTTCTCTGATTAATTTTCACAATCTACTTTTTATGTGTACCCACATTTTTACATTTTTATGTGCCTGCCTTAATGATATTAAATGACAAAAGCACAATATCGCACAGAAAGTAGCCTTAGAAATTGTTAAAATGTTTAAACAAAAGGAAGAACTTCTTGCTATATTGTGATTCCCTTCAATGTGGAGAGTAGCTTCACATGTGCAATTTGATTCTGGTTTCTTCCAATTATTATTATTATTATTATTATTATTATTATTATTATTGTTGTTGTTATTATTATCAGCAATCATCATTAATATTATTATAATTATTATTATTATTATCATCATCAGCATTATTATTATTATTATTATTATTATTATTATTATTATTATATAAATCACTTATAATAGCGTGAATCAAAATTCTAAAAAAATCCCAATACCAGTTTTATCAAACAAAAATTAAAAGGTAAATGCAGAGAGAGAGAGAGAGAGAGAGAGAGAGAGAGAGAGAGAGCTTTCGATAACCGGCTTGATTCTCCTTTTCTATATCAGATTAAAAAGGAGAATAGAGCAGGTTCCCGAAGCTCTCTTTTGGTTTTACCTTTATGATAGATTTTTTTACTGATAATAAAGATGTTTTAACAAAAGAAGAATTGGAAACTGTATAAGAGTAGTCATGAACTTTGCACGTCAGAGTAACATTTCTTATGTGGCTGAACCAGATTAAGCGAGATGGGGTCACGGCTAAACACCAACAAGGAGTGAATGAACTTCGTGTTGCGTAACTTTCCAAGCTCAATTTCTGACTTGCTATCATACAGACTCTTTTAGTGGGGTAGACTGAATATGGGAAAAAATGTGTGAGGTGAAAGAACCTATTATGTTGGAGAGAGAGAGAGAGAGAGAGAGAGAGAGAGAGAGAATGTGTGTTACAAGGTGTTTTGGATATCTCAAAGACTTTTTATTCTATCAGTTGAGACTCCATTTGTTCTTGGATAGAGCGAATTAGCTTGAACGTTGAGAGAGAGAGAGAGAGAGAGAGAGAGAGAGAGAGTATGTGTGTTACAAGGTGTTTGATACCTCAAAGACTTTTTATTCTATCAGTTGAGACTCCATCTGTTCTTGGATAAAGCGAATTAGCTTAAACGTTGAGAGAGAGAGAGAGAGAGAGAGAGAGAGAGAGAGAGAGCGTGCGTGTGTGTGTTACAAGGAGTTTGGATATCTCAAAGACTTTTTATTCTATCAGTGGAGACTCCCATTTGCTGTTGGATAGAGCGAATTAGCTTAAACGTTGAGAGAGAGAGAGAGAGAGAGAGGAGAGAGCGCGAGCGTGTGTGTGTGTTACTAGGAGTTTGGATATCTCAAAGACTTTTATTCTATCAGTGGAGACTCCATTTGCTCTTGGATAAAGCGAATTAACTTGAACTTTAAGAGAGAGAGAGAGAGAGAGAGAGAGAGAGAGAGAGAGAGTGCAGTGTGTTACAAGGGAATTTGGATGTCTCAAAGACTTTTTTTTTATAGCAGTGAGACTCCATTTGCTCTTAGAGCGAATTAGCTGAAACGTTAAGAGAGAGAGAGAGAGAGAGAGAGAGAGAGAGAGAGAGCGCAATAATGGCTTTATAATCACTTGATCTTACCGACTTTGATTTGTGTATAATTTTTAATATTGACGATTTCTTCCTTATTCTCATTCTTCCTTACCGCCATTATGTATAATGCACAAAGAATCGGAAAAAATAACAGACGAAGAACAAACAAGAATAAGTGACATATTGGACAGCAGATTAAGATGCACATCTCCCTCCTGCCGGAAACGTGAACATTATCATACATTCAACGAACTTGTTTTCTTAGTGAAAGTTTGTCCTGCCAAGATGTTGTAGATATTGTTTATTCAGGATGGCCGTACGCGCTCGTCTGGGCTATCGTGTCTGTGTGGTTGAATGGAAATCCAGTACCTGTGTTATTCAATAAATCCTATTACATAGGTATTATTCATGTTGATAAAGATCTTATTTCTGTGTTCCCCTCTCGAAAGGATTAAGCGTTTTTGTAGAGGGGAGGTATGGGATAGCGTGAATGGTATCGACCATATTCAGTTTCATAGAGTTCGCCTGGCCTTTCTCTTTTCTACCAAGAGATTTCAATCAAAGTTAGATAACAATCTCATCAGTCCCTTTACAAGTGGGATTGATCTATTTGGTTTTGTCTTGTACATTTCTATTCATTGAAGATTTAAGCAGCCTTTTGTACTGCTGATGAATCTTTAATCTCAATTGGAGAGAGAGAGAGAGGAGAGAGAGAGAGAGAGAGAGAGAGAGAGAGAGAGAGAGGAGAGAGAGAGAGAGAGAGAGAGGGTGTTGTTGTTGGACATAAGTGCGAGAGAACTAGAGAAAGCGTTGATAGACATCTCGTGTTCTTTTTGTTGTTAAAGTATTACTGTGAGTGAGACAGAGCTCCTTATGGTTAAATGATCGGGAAAATATACCACAATAAGATACACCTGTGGTATGAGTGCTTTAGTGGAAATGCGATCTTTATAGTATACTTGTTTTCCTTTTTAAAAATATTATACTATAAAGATACATGAATGTCATGCCATTTAATCAAACATCTATTAGTGCTAGAAACCACGGATAATATTCCTTTATAAATTGTAGCAGAATCGTGACCCATTACTGTGCAATGGCATTAGTAGCTTTGGCATACACAAGCTACAAAGAGATCATTGCATTACAAGTAGTCCATGCTACAACCCTAATCAAATGTTGAGCCTGGGGTGCTCAATCGAGTCTTTGGCTTTGCCACAACGCCCACGGGTGGGTGTGGAGCAGCATGTATGGCCAGGGGGTTCCCCATAGCACCGGCTATTGCCTAAATAGGAAGAGACAGCTTCCGTCTTCCTCTATATGGTCGTTGCATCGCCTTTCCTTTCTCTTTCATGTTATGTACATCCAAATGGCAGCTTTCAAAGAGGAGTCTTCTTCTATATGAAATATCAGTCCATCAAGTTTTTGCAGCTCCTTCTCCGGTGGCATAGAAGGATACAATTACTCCTTTCCTTTTCACTTTCAAATCACTGGTTCCTCAAATCCTGGTTCCAGATGTATTTTATTTGTTTTCACTCTAAAGTCTTATTTACATTATATAGCATTTCACCCATTCACTTGCTATCTTTGACTCACCTGGTTATTCACTTTATTTTTATGGTAGGCCTCTACAATTTGTGGAACTTAATGATTTGATTTTTTTTTTTTTGGGGGGGGGGGTTGCTGCAAAATGTTTAGCTATCACTTCAGAAAGGTTCGTCAATGACTGGACATTGCATTCTCGTAATTCTTCAGCTCTTGCTTGACTACATTCTCTTTGTTCTCAATTACAGGCGAAAAATCACAGTAAAATGCATGCATGGAAAGACTCAACCAATAGTGACAAACACAAATGCCTGCATGTTTAAGCAAACCTTTATTTTCCATGTTTATTTGTAGCTTTTGAACACCTTTGGTCGTTAAGAATTGGGGCCGTAATTTCAAATTCTTGAAGTAAAGTTATAATTGTATTCGCATTTAAGTGCATGTTTGCACTAAACTACAATCGTTAATAGAAGCTTGCATAACTATGCGATTGATAACTTCTCGTACTTCATCTCTACTATTCATTTCAATTGTGATATAAACCCGAGCAAACAACATTATCTTCTCTCATCTATACCTTTCACTAGATGTAATAAGAAGCTGTGGCGTGTAAGTTACAACCTCTCTCTCTCTCTCTCTCTCTCTCTCTCTCTCTCCTCTCTCTCCTCTCTCTCTCTCATCTCTCTCTCTCTCTCTCTCTCTCATACCATTTTCTTTTATTGACTTTTCACTGCATTATGTGGGTTTTCGTTTAAATTGTACGCCAATTATGCTGCAAATAATTATTTTATAATTATATGATTTAAATTGCATCCTGTTCATTATTCACCATGGTGAGCTGTCATTCCGATGGGAATACTTCTAACTAGTCATCTGCCCAAAATAGAGTTTACTATTTGACACCTACTGGAGGGTCCAAGGTGAACAGGAAGTCCACCCCTTTAGGGTCTCTTAACACATTGGATAGGCAAACCAGCCTCGCAACGAAATTTGCACGTGGAACATGAAAAAGGGAATGTTTAGGTTTGTAGAATATAAAAATGTATATATATTTTAATATATATGCTTGCCTGCTCATATTTTTTGTGTGTCTTTGTTATATGGTATATGTATGTATCAATAAATTAATAAACTGTTCAACTCCTAAATGTGCTGGAGTTATCGAATACTCGATTGGTCAAGTCGATGACTTATCAATTTTGTTCACCGTTACTGAGTGTGGCATTAATAAAAGAATCTATTTGCATTTATAGATTATTGCAATCAGTAAAGTTTTGATGGATATTTGTCAGATCAAAGATTTATGTAACCTACAACCTACAGTTTATTATATATATATATATATATATATATATATATATATATATATATATGTGTGTGTGTGTGTGTGTGTGTGTGTGTATATATATATATATATATATATATATATATATATATATAATATATATATATAATATATATATATACAGTATATTTACAAAATTCAGCTATAGATTGAACGTTTGAATTAGATTTGATGTTACTTTCGCGAAACAGGTTTCAATAGCTTACTTGTACTGATTTCTCAAGATAACTTAAATGAATCTATCACCAGACAGACAGCGGTTTTATTATAAATGCGCAGTCAAGCAAAAGAGGCAACCAGTCAAGCAATACCTTAAAGCAGTTTTTGGACAAACAAAATGAAAGGACGAATTCAGCCTTCACTGTAACCTGTTGTTAGATGACTGGGAGTGTCACTGGCCATGTAATTCGCCAACGCCAAATCACCTAGCCAAGGGTATCTTGGGTCCATGGCTTGTGCAAAACGTGATGTCCACGGGGTTGGGGTGAAATTATAATTTCCATGTTAGTTCTAACCCTTTGATAGTCCTTCAGCCTTGACGGATTGTCTAGTGACGTCAACATATTGCCTGCATTTATCAAGGTACTTATGAGTATCACTATAGTCCATTTCTTTTAGCGATGCATATTTGCACCGACTCGCAGCGGTGCCCTTTTAGCTCGGAAAAGATTCCGGATCGCTGATTGGTTGGACAAGATAATTCTAACCAATCAGCGATCAGGAAACTTTTTCCAAGCTAAAAGGGCACCGCCGCGAGTCGGTGCAAATATGCATCGCTAAAAGAAATGGACTATAGTTGGTCATATTGTGCCTAATTATAATCCACTTCCTGGAATATATAAGGAAATTGGGATTGTATTAATTGAATTCTGTTCACTATTCATGAATATGGAATAAACTGTAATTATGAAGAAATTATTTCAAAGGATATTTTTTCCTGTCGCTATTTATTTTATGGTTAGTAACAGACAAACAAATTTAAAAAATGTCTACCTTTCATCTGGTTTCCGTTGTTAACCAAAAAATCGTGAACAGCCATTTAAGGTGCAGAATATATTTCCGTCTCTATGAAATCATGAAATACCCATCACATGCAGAAGAACATAAATGATATACTGTTAAAATTTTGCATTAAAAGAGAAAATGTTTGGCAACATTTATTCCAGGATTTGTACCGTTTTAAAAACGGGTATATTGACGTAAAGGAGTGATATTACGGTCAACAAACCGTGAAAGATAATAACAAAGTAAGGTAAAATTACGGTCGCCTGTATTTTACTGAAATACGGTTAAGAACAGTAGATTTTCACGGATAATTCCCGATTAAAGTTACGGTTTTTTTCTAACAGTGTACAGTGAAACCAGTTGGTTATTAATCTTTTTTTATGAATTAAATGAGTAAAGATTATTATTTCAATTTCCCTCATCTTCACAGACACAGCGGGCACTCCTCGCAGACGTTCCAGATTTAGGCCTAGGTTAAGGGAAGGCAACCAAGCAACGGCGGAATCCGTCCAGACGAAAACAGTAACCAACGCCGTTGGGAACAGAAGAGTGGGCACGTCGGCAGCCGCCTCCAACACCGTCGGCAGGAGAAGAGGCACTACAGCTAACGGGGACAGAGTCAGGGTAAATACAAAGCTTTATCTTTAAAACTTCCTGTGGTTTTACACACACACACACACACACACCACACATATATATATATATATATATATATATATATATATATATATATATATATATATATATACATATATATATATATATATATATATATATATATATACATATATATATATATATATATATATATATATGTGTGTGTGTGTGTGTGTGTGTGTGTGTGTATGTGTGTGTGTGTGTGTTTGTCGAGGTTTAATATTGAGTCATTAGTGACTCGGAAATAAACTTGATCATATGTACGTGTTGAAACATCATAATTTTGATTACATTAAGTTTGCAAAATGTCATGTTTGTTTTAATTCACCGGAGCATAAGGAGGATTGTAATATTAACTCAGATATATGAATAATATTTGTGATATACAGTGTTTATGCAATCGAAAGCGGCCCTAAAATAACTGGGTACTTCGCAATCCCAAGCTCATTTAATCTGTTGAAAAACTTCCCCTAATAAATAAGCTATAAGAGAGATTACTGAAACTATAAGAGATTACTCAAGTACCATATGTGGATGAGATCATTATGAGGGGTAGATAGAGATGGTTTGGGCATGCTCTTCGCACTCCCCAAGAGAGATTAGTTCACCAAACGTTTAACTGGGCTCCACAAGGCACTAGAACAATTGGAAGACCCAGGCCTACATGACTTAGGACTGTAAAGCGCGAAGTAGGAGATGATGAATGGAAAAGTATTGAATTAAAAGCTCAAGACAGAGACGACTGGCGAAATCTAACCGAGGCCCTTTGCCTCTATAGGCGTAGGAGGAGATGATTATGATGATGAATGAAAAAAACATTACTTCCTGATTGTTTGTGTACATAATTTTTCTTCTTTTTTTTCGTTTGTTATTACAGGTGAGGCCGCGCATCAGACCAGCAGCCGGGGTCTAGCCAATCCAATGGCGGAAGCTCAAACTCGGTCTCTGTTAAAAATGGTGGGGACCCCGATTACAAGGTTAGTTAATTTGTTCATTTTTGTACGATTCAAACGAATACAGTAATTCTAAATTTGACTCTTCGTTATTTATGACAGTAATAGAAAATTCCAGAGATAAACATGTGTCCCTTATATGTAGTTTAATATATGTATCTGATCTTTGCATATGCACATTGTGGCATCATTCGAGTTTATAAATATATGTGAACTGGTGTTTTTTTTTTCGCTAATAAAATTGTTTACAAAATCATGTGAATTCTGATGATTTCACTTGGTTTCGGTAAAGCAAGCGGTGCTGATGTACTCTAAAGTAACAATAGTATCAGGTTAAAAGGAAGAAGAAAACCATCTTTTTCATTAAATTATGTATATTACGTAACTTCCGTCGATTCTATGGATTTCTTTTGTTAGATTTGCTCTAATAGTTAATTTTTATGTCATTCAGTAATTTACTTATTACTTGTTCATATTTTCATAGAGTATTCTCTTTTCAAAAATGTCATGCTTAGTTTTTCTGAGAACTTATATTGTCATTCTAGGTAGCAACTATGTTATCACTTTTGAATGCAGTTTTTTTTTCTGTTAGTGGAATTACATATTGAACGTACACATAAATCTAAAAGAAGATATATAATGAAACATACGTTATCTCTATCCTGTTTTTTTTTTTTTTTTTTTTTTTTTTTTTTTTTTTTTTTTTTTTTTTTACATCCGACCTTTAGAAAGGGTTTAGCCCCTTTATGATATTATCTAAAGCAAAGTTCCATTTGACTTCGGTTATAGATCATTGTACGCTTCTGATTTATAATTGATAATTTACTTTTATTCGAACTGCCGAACTGCAATAGCTGTAGATTGAAGTGCACTTTAAAAAAACTGAAAGAAAACGAAGCTAAAAATCCAGACACTAAATAGTTATTCTTTCTTTTGGCGCTTCCCATATTCAAAAGACGAGATTTCAAACCAGGCTAACTTGCTTTTATTGCGCTTTTTATATTTATTCTTAATACTTTCAAACAGGTGGTATGTTACTACACCAACTGGTCCCAATACCGGCCGAAGATCGGCAAGTTCCTCCCGGAACACATCGATCCCTTCCTCTGCACTCACATCATCTACTCCTTCGGGTGGATGAAGAAGGGTCGACTGTCCTCCTTAGAGGCCAACGATGAAAGCAAGGATGGCAAGACAGGATTCTACGAACAGATCAACGGCTTGAAGGCTCAGAATCCTAAGCTCAAGGTCTTGCTCGCACTCGGTGAGTACATCTCTGACTTTGGTTTGGTCCGTCGTTTCTTTGAAAATCTCTCTCTCTCTCTCTCTCTCTCTCTCTCTCTCTCTCTCTCTCTCTCTCTCTCTCTCTCTCTCAACTAATGCGTATTTATTAAGCTAAATTTTGTAATTTCCTTAGCCTTTTCCAACTATTGTATGAATATATTTCCTATTATGTTTTTAGACGCTGGATACAAGCAGCAGGGTCAGTGGGTCAGTGGAAACGTTCTTTTAAACCACTCCTACCTTGGAGGAAATTTAACTTGAGGGCGTATTCAGGGGAGCTTTAACTGTAACCAGTTCTCAGGAGAAATTAATATCTTTACCGTTATCTTATTTTCTCTTGTCAACTTGCATTATTTTTATAATTGTTCTGCATGTCTGTATATTTGTATAAACAATTAGAGAAAGAAAATATAGGATTATTTTCCAGCGTTTTAATTAGTTCCCCGCGTCAGCTCTCTCTGAAGTTAAACTATAACGATATCCCGAAGGGTTATCGTCCACTTTAGATACCACCAATATTTTCTTAGATCAGAAATATATCTTGGGGGAAAAATATATCTTGGGAAAACATCCTACGCCAATTGTATCAAAACAAACACACGCTACAGAAGATCTATGATGAGTCCACTAATTGCCTCAAACTCCTCCGTACTTATTAAACCTGACCTTCAGCTTTCCATAGAATGACATTGTCGAACGCACAAAATTTCCCTAGCCACTAAATGTGCTGCTGAGAACAAAGTCGTTACTTTCTGCTAATGGTAAGGCCACACTGTCACTGCCAGTCAATGGTAACTCTCCTGTGATTAGGAAGAGCACATTCAAGTAACATTATAATTACTTATACCACAACCTACCATCCATTACTTTGTTTTGGCTGTCAGTTTGAAGTTAATATTCAGGTTTAAATTAAAAGTTGCAACAGTTTCCGTTTTTGTCGTAATTCCAATGTTGTTGTTTTCGTAACTGTTGACTCCACTTGCATGCGTCCAATTCTCCATAACATTTTGGTAAACTTTTATCAAGACTTTACATCTATTTAAAAAATCAAATTATTTGTTTTTTCACATGGATTCTTTCTCATAATTCGTTTTTCGTGTTAAGTAGTTGATAAAAGTTGAGTATCAGTTTATATTTTGCATTAAAAATGTACATGCGAACTTAATACATGTACTACTACTTCTTCTTCTTCTTCTTCTTCTTCTTCTTTTTCTTCTTCTTCTTCTTCTTCTCCTCTCTCTCTCTCTCTCTCTCTCTCTCTCTCTCTCTCAATCCATATCTGACCACTACTTCGTTCTGCATGAGAGGATTTAGAACAACTGTTTACCTGAGGGCGGTAGGTTATCACCACCTCAGTTCTTAAATTTTCACTTGCCTTCTTTGCTACCGAATCATTAGGGATAGGAGATTTGGTAGTACTGTATATAAAAGTACCCTATAAGTATGTTTTATGTAAGAGACACCTAAACTATAACAATTTGCTTTGGTAAGCTTCTAATTACTAATTTTCTTAGTAAATAGTAATCGTTTATGTTGCTATAAAATTTCAAAGTCATAAAATAATATAAGCAGTCTCATGATCATGAAACATGTGTTTAAGATTTCCAAACCAATTAAAAAACGTATTAAGATATTCCTTAACGGTAAAAAATTTGCATTTTTCTCAAAGATGTTTGAAAGCCAATTGAGAAGCAAAGGGTGTATTCTTATAAGGTCTTCCGGTAATTATGTAGACATCTTTAAAGGAACTGCGTCTTTGGAGAGGCCTGACCCGACAAAGAACACAACAATTTTAAGGTCTATCCGGGAAAAATCCATTTTTGCTTATATCCTCTGCCATGAGTAAATGTGGTCATTAACAAGCACGAGGAATACGAAATGCCATTTTACTAAGCAAGTAATATTCGTTTCGTGATGAGGTGTGTTGTTTGTTTGTTTCCCTTATTCAACATATTTCTCACCGGTGATATCTGTGTGAATGGAATTGAATTTTTCTATAAAATTTTTATATTAAAACACTTTTTGCTCTCTCTCTCTCTCTCTCTCTCTCTCTCTCTCTCTCTCTCTCTCAATGTATTAAGCTGTAGTAAACAAATTGAAAAACAACAGCAACTGCGACATTCCTATCTCGTCAGCGGTCGATCAGGGCCCTTTCGAAACGCCCAAGAAATAGTGGCCCCCCTAACGGCTACCCGATTGTTTACAAGTTACACCTGGTATAGAAAACGGTGCCCGAAGGAAACTGTGAGAGGTTGCTGGACCTTAAGTGGCACACCATCTTGCCTCAAGTGTCAAGGGCGACCTTCAAACTTTCCATCAACTGTGCCACTACTGCTGCTCTTTCTATACACACCTAGCTCTCTCTCTCTCTCTCTCTCTCTCTCTCTCTCTCTCTCTCGTGTTCTTTTATTATTATGACCTCACCTGTTAGAATTTGTATGTATGTGTTTAATCAAAAATCACCTGTTCCATTTTCTTAGGTAATAGGAGAAAAACAAAATCGAAATCTTCAGTCGCTCTTCCTATAACCTTTTATTACATCAGATACTATAGAAGTGGATAAGTAAATCCCTGCTGAAATAGCAATGAATAAATAGTATACGTATAAATTCCTTCATCATATGATCTAGTCTTCATCTATGTAGGCTATACGTAAACAGAGACGGGCACTTGCTCACACACACACACACACACACCTTATTATCAGTCATAAAGGATTATTGCCGAGCCTTGATGTTTCTCTAAATTAGATTCATGCTGAAGTACTGAGTTTATTTTATATTCATAATTTTTACAGATTTAAGAAATTGATTATCGATTAAGATTATGTTCAAGGGAAGTATCAATTAGATAGGATTCCGTCAATGACTTAATAACTGTATACACAAAAGCAGAAATAATACGGCAATTGAATGACGAAATCTAAGCAGAAGTGATAAATTTTCAATTGACCATTTCCGTGATATTCATATAATCGCAGAGTATTTTCACCGAGGCTGAACATTGAATTTCTTTCGACGGTTCCCCAAAATTTGCTCCTTTCACTTTGCTTCTTCGTTTAACCATGAGAGCGAGAAATTTAATTTTTTGATTGTGTATTTGCAAGTGCAAGATTTGATAGCTCCTTCACACTGTTCTACACGTTCTTCATTCCATGTTTAATGCTTAACACATTTGTCCTGGAGATAAATTTTCCATAGCATTTCTTGATTTTGCATTCTTTTAGGAAAATATTTTGGGAAATTTCATCGATTAATTTTTATATAAACTGTAAAGTTACATATTCCAAAACTATGAGAACTAACAATTAAAACCGAAAGATAAACGAAAGGAGTAAGACAGAAGGAAATTTCTCGAATAACCTATGTAACTTGCAAATGAATTGTGGTTGGAATGGAATACCAATTTGGACTGGAGATGGAACAGACCAAACACCAAGAAAAGAAAATTACATCAAAGACAAGTGTGTAGGCAGAAATAATAATAAAATTATTATTATTATTATTATTATTATTATTATTATTATTATTATTATTATTATTATTATTATTATTATTAGCTAAGCTACAACCCTAGTTGGAAAAGCAAGATGCTATAAGCCCAAGGGCTCCAAAAGGGAAAAATAGCCAAGTGAGGAAAGGAAATGAGGAAATAGGTAAATGACATGAAAGGTAATGAAAAATTGAAATAAAATATTTTAAAAACATTAACAACAATAAAACAAATATTTGATATATAAAATATATAAGAACTTGTGTAAGTCTGTTCAACATAAAAACATTTGCTGCGAGTTTGAACTTTTGAAGTAATGAAAGGGTTCTAACTTGAACCTGAGAAATTACATTAACAGAGGCTGTCGTCTGTCACAAGCATCGATCTGTCTGTCACGTTCCCTTTCGCTGGGGACGTGACTGCAACGCCCCGTCGCTATTTCAGCATGGCTGGTCTCAGATGAGGTAATTTCTCGAAAGGAGAAGAGGTCGAAATTACCGGTGTAAAATACTTCATTGAATTCATTCGAGATATTCCACTCTCGAATTATCATTGGCGTAAGATTGCAGAGTTGTTATTCGTGTAAGTTTTCTTAAGGGCTGATTTAGAGGGTAATGAGATGGTTCCTTCCAAGAATGCAAGATTTATCAGTTATAACATGAATCTTATATTTCTTACTCGTAGTTACACATGGAAGGAAATTTGTTTTTTATATTGTGTATGCTGCCTAAGTGCATTAATTCGTATTATTATTATCATTATTATTATTATTATTATTATTATTATTATTATTATTATTATTATTATTGTTATCATTATTATTATTATTATTACTTGCTAAGCTACAACCCTAGTAGGAAAAGCAGGATGCTATAAGCCCAGGGGCTCCAACAGGGAAAATAGGTCAGTGAGGAAAGGAAACAAGGAAAAATAAAATATTTTAAGATGAGCAACAATATTAAAATAAATATCACTTTATAAACTATAAAAACTTTAACAAAACAAGTGGAAGGTAAATAAGATATAAGATAGAACAGTGTGCCCGAGTGTACCCTCAAGCAAGAGAACTCTAACTGAAGACAGTGGAAGACCATGATACAGAGGCTAAGACACGACCCAAGATTAGAGAACAATGGTTTGATTTTGGAGTGTCCTTCTCCTAGAAGATCTGCTTACCACAGCTAAAGAGTCTCTTTTACCCTTACAAAGAGGAAAGAGGCCACTGAACAGTTACAGTGCAGTAAGAAGAATTGTCAGGTGTATGAGGACAGAGGAGAATATGTAACGAATAGGCCAGACTATTCGGTGTGTGAATATGTAGGCGAAGGGAAAATGAACCATAACCAGAGAGAAGGATCCAATGTAGTACTGTCTGGCCAGTCAAAAGACCCCATAACTCTCTAGTGGTAGTATCTCAATGGGTGGCTGGTTCCCTAGCCAGCCTACTAGCAAAAGTTTTTGTTTATTGAATATTCGGGATTGGCATTATATCTACTACTCGTTGAGAATCATCAGCATCCACCTCTATATTTTCACTAGCACATGATCTTACAAGGTGTGGGGCAGTTGAATAGTGGAGCGCATTAGTCTCCTGCTCATACATTATCGGCCACTGCCTTGCTTTTTAAGGTCCTAACGTGAGTGGATAAAGGATTTGGGAGCTTATCATATGATTGTATATGTTTTATCTCTACGCTTTGACCTGTCCCTCTCCCCTGCTGCTCAATTGCGAACTTCAAACCTTTGAACTTTTAAATTCCAGCTTTGCATTGTACATTGTGCAATTTAACCTTACATGGGATTAGCTGTTGAGATGAGGAACTAAAATCGCTCCACGATTTTTTTTTTCTATCCAAAACATACCTCCTAGGTTCTTTACCTCTTGTCCTCGATATATCTAAAAAAGAAAAAAAAATGTTGATAAATACAATTTTTTTTTGCTAAGTTAATAGACAGTTGTAAGCAAGTGTATTACTAATGAATTGGATACACTATCTTGATTGTAATGTTAATATCGTGCGTTAATTTTTTTTCCACGAAAGGATAATCATAAGAAAAAATTATGGTTTAATAAAGACAGCATTTATCTTATATGTAAGCAAATTAATAAAGTTTATCATCGCTATGGATGAGTGATGATTCTTCATTCATTGTTTTTGACAAGTATCAGATTTTCATCAATTTATTTTCATATATATATATATATATATATATATATATATATATATACTTTATATGTTTATATATATATATATCTATATATATTTATATATATTTATATATATACTGTATATGTTTATATTTTTATATACTGTATATGTTTATATAACTATATATATTTATATATATATATATATATATATATATATATATATATATATATTTATATATATATATTTATATATATTTATGTATATATGTGTATATATAATATATATATTATATATATATATATATTTATATATATTTATGTATATATGTGTATATATAATATATATATATATATATATATATATATATATATAATATATATATTGACAAGAAGTAATATTTAACGAAAAAAAAACATGTAACTTTAATATCTTAAGAAAATGTGTTTATTGTAAATATGTTTATGTCACAACCGTGACTATATTATAAGATATAAGCAAAGGCTCTGACTCACGCAGTTTTTATTCACTTCGTGCTAGTATTAATTGTCAATAGCTAGAAATCTCTACAGCAGCTACGATGCCAATTTGATATCTAATCTCTTAAACACTAACTGTTTTATCTGACAATTTCTTTCATAAATCCATTTTCATAGTGACGATGTAAAGTATTTACTTGTATTTCCAGACACCTCACTTCTGTTTTTATAATTCATGACAAGGTTAGGGTAGTTTTAACCAACGATTTATATTGCTTCAGTATTTTTCACTCGACTTGTCTACTGTAATTCTGTAAGCATGTTCAATTTTACGAATATATTTTCTTAATTGTTATAGAAAAAAATCCTTTTTTTATGTAAGTAACGTATCCTCTTACCCAAATGCTGTTCTTTACTTAAAATTGGGGTTTTCCACAAATTCCACAACTTGAGAAGCCGCCCATAAACTATCTGCAGTTTTAATTAGTATGCAAAATGCATTTATCGTCAGCGTCATGTATCATTAGATCAGGCTTATCTGAGAGGTTACCCTCTGAAGTAATAGAAATGTACAGAGGTAAAAAATAACTATATAAATAAAAATTAAGATTTGCCCATGCTGGCTAAATACGCTTAAGAAATTATTCTTAACCATATATATATATATATATATATATATATATATATATATATATATATATATATATATATATATATATATATATACATATATAAATATATAAATAATATATATATATATATATAATATATATATATATATATATATATATATATATATATATATATATATAAACATATACAATGTTTACGAAGATTTTATAAAGCTTAGTTCCATTTATGACCATTTGTAGAAATTGATGTATAAGCCCTTTTTATATGTATTGAATATCCATTTCAAAATTCTCTCTCTCTCTCTCTCTCTCTCTCTCTCTCTCTCTCTCTCTCTCTCTCTCTCTCTCTCTCTCTCTCTCTCTCTCTCTCTCTCTCTCGTTAGTATTTTGATTAACTATTTGATAGATATTCTTAAAATCACTAGGACGACGCTAAGGAAATGCTAATTTAATGTCATATTTTAGGCTTGTGCTTTAACTGCATCTCGGTTTTCTTAGGTATGATATAATACTATAGATACTCATTTGTCTTGAACTACTACTACTACTACTACTACTACTACTACTACTACTACAATTATTATTATGTTTATTGTTGTGGTTGTTGTTGATGCTGATGATATTTTTATTGTTGCCATAATTACCGGAATTTCTCTTTATCGACCCCTAACGTCATCCTTTGCTCCGCAGGTGGTTGGTCCTTCGGTACCAAGAGATTCAAGGACATGTCCGCCACCAGGTACACCCGTCAGACCTTCATCTTCAGCGCCATTCCCTTCCTCAGGAAACACAAGTTCGACGGCCTCGATCTCGATTGGGAATATCCTACCAGTCAAGATAAGGAAAACTTCGTCCATTTGCTTAAAGGTAAGAAAGCATTTTTATAGTTAATAACTATTTCCACTTAAACGTTTTTAATTATTTACCTTCAGGTTTTTATTTAAAACATTTCCCAGCCAGATCTTTATCTCGTGAGAAACTTGACCAAATAAAATTTTGCGTCCAAAGTTCATGACCGTTCAAATTTTGAGTAGCAGTTCACCTGAACATTTTTGACACGTAGATTATTTCCAAAATATTTTTGGGAATAGAATTTTCTGTAGCCGAAATATTGTAACCTTTTGGAATTTTCTTGGGATTAGTTTCCCAAAAGGCGAAGCCGCCAAAC
The DNA here is from genome assembly GCF_036898095.1 of Palaemon carinicauda. Lineage (NCBI taxonomy): Eukaryota > Metazoa > Arthropoda > Malacostraca > Decapoda > Palaemonidae > Palaemon > Palaemon carinicauda. The sequence continues at coordinate 11,944,450 of NC_090768.1, forward strand.
AAAAGATACCATCTCAGTAAATGGTCTACTCGAAGTTTGAAGTTTTTACAACTCTAAATTGTACTGTATATATATTATCAATACGTGGGTTATTAGTTTCGTTTATCATTAAGCGTCAACTATTTAGAAGTTCCAAAATAAATCTTCTAATGTAAAGTAACTTTCGTTTTTGTATTTTTTTCTGATTGTTTAATTACTAATTTTTCTCTTAACTACAACTAAGAACGCTTTTCAAAAAGACTTTCGACCATCCTGCACATAACTGAAAGTTTGATTTTCGTATTTTTGCATCAGCTTTTTTTCCATTAATTTGTTATTGAAAACGACAGTTAGATGCTCATTCAATAATCATTTGGCGATGACACGCCAATTTGTGG